>NC_134858.1:62234150-62534150 GCF_049852395.1 Peromyscus maniculatus bairdii
ATTCTATAAAAAGAAAAAAAGAAAAAAGAATAAAATACACATCAAATAACATTGATCTATACAGGCAACTATACATTATAACAAAATGATATATAAAATGATTAAAAATAAATGATATCAAGTCAGGCATGGTGATGTACAATTTAATCCCAGAGCTAAGAAGGCAGAGGCAGTTGGATCTCTGAGTTCAAGGCCAACCTGGTCTATATTGAGTGAGTTCCAGAACAGCCAGGGCTACACACAGAAACCCTGTCTCAGGAAAAAAAGAAAGGAAGGAAGGAAGGAAGGAAGGAAGGAAAGAAGGAAAGAAATGAAGGAAGGGTGATAGATATCACTTAATAATTTTCAATGAAATTAGCGTTTTTCTCTCCACAATATTATGTAATGCCTACACATCTTTAAACAATCTAAACTATATTTATAGTCAACTCAGTGTTGAAGAGTCTCAAACTTAGATTTTAAAAAACTTTCAGTCAGGTTCCCTGGTCTGTGTTGCCTGGAATATAAATATAGACGTCACACTTCAAACGCCACTCACTGCTCCTAACTCCTTTGCTCACTCCTTACCATTCATTCAGTGGCTTCAGCCTGCAGTTAGAATCAAAGCCAGTCTTGTTTCCGTGTCTTTCTAGGCTTTGTACAACTGAGCCCTCAACTCCCTCTCCAATCTAATGTAAGGCTTCTCCAGGCAAAACCCATTTCCCAGCAACACGGATTCCACTCCGTTCTCAAAGCCAAGCTCCTCCCTATTGCAGGGTCTCTGCACAATCTGGCTTTGCTCCATTCTCCAGGGCCTTTCTCCCTTTACTGGCTTCCTCCTGAGCTTCAGATGGGCATACCCTTGCCCACTCCGGTTTCAAAAACCATCCTACGATTTTTCTACCCAGAATTCTTCCTGTAATTTTCTTGTTTCTTCTCAAAGTGCGAAGAAAATTTGTTTTTTGGTTGCCCTTCCCCCACTAGACTGCAAGTCCCTGAAAGCCGACCTTTTGTGGTCCCTGATCATGGTGTCCCCTCTGCTGGGGTTCCCAACAATGTTGTCCTAACGAATGAGTACATGAGAAGAAGTGGAGGTATAAAATAAAACCATAATCTCAGGGAGTAAAAAGGTGAAGCCTGTTTTGCACAGATGAACTTGAACCTAGAGGGATTTTTTTTTTTAAGGTCTTATTTCTTCCTTCACTCGTCCTTGGAATAACAGCTAACATTATTCAGTACTTTTAGGCATACACTATATCATTTCTGAGTAACCCTGTAGAGGTAATCAACCTTTATTATCCTCATTTTTCAAAGGCAACCTGCCAATAGCCATTAACGGTGGAGCCGTAGTCTGGTTTAAGTAGGCCATATCCAATTAATCAATGTAATGGACACCCCTTCGGTCAACAATAGGTGTTTTATCAAGGCGCTTTTTAGAGAACCCCTCTGAATTTCCCCTTTTCCCTGACCTTCTGTCTTGGGACTGAAAGCTACTGGTGGTTGCTAACCGCTCAGGGGGTTTCCTGCAGAACGCGAGTGGCTTTGGTGGGTGGTTCTCAGCTCAGACTGCAGCACCAAGCTCTCTCTAGCAGGCTGGGACTGCAGGGGAGGAAGGAGAAAACAGGTCGTTAGCCAGAGCTGAATCCTTGCGCCTTGAGATGGTGAAAGAGGAAGAAGGTACAGTACGCCTTGTTCACACTCGCCAGGGGCTCGGGATCTCCCCAGCAGAAGGGGAACCACGGCGCGTTTCCCCAACTACACCCGCGTCACGAGCTAGCCCGGGCTCGCCCCGCCCCCGGCCCCGCCCCGGCCACGGCCCCGCCCACTTGCAGGGGGGGTCCTCTTCAGCCCCCTCCCCCACGACCCACCCCTTTAGCCGGCCTTCTCCTGCCCCTCGGGTCAGACTCGGCCTGTGATTGGTCTTCGAGGCCACAGCCCCCGCCTCCTTGCCTTTTCCGTCACTCCCAAGATGGCGCCGGCCTCGGTGGGTTTGGCGGCTGGCGCTGAGGAAGGAGGCGGAGGCAGTGGCGACCGCGCTGGGAGGGGGAGTCCCGTCTGACTGAGACGGCAGGGCGGAGCGCCGGGCCGGGGGATGAGCTAAGCGGGCTGCAAGCGTCGCGGCATTCAGCCCCCTCGTGTCCCGCCCGCCGCGCGTGAAAGGATCGGACCCCGCGCTTCGGGCTCTTCCCGGCGCTGGCGCGGGGGGCCGGCGGGGAGGTGAGTGGCGGGGGCGGCGGCGTGGGCATCGGTGGCGTGGGGAGCTGTCACGGCCCTGAGGAGGTGACTGGCAAGGGGGGACGCCGAGCAGGGCGATGGGACTCGGAGGGCCGCTAGGCGCGGGCAGCTGCTTGCAGGGGCTCGGACCGTCCGGGAGGATGGCGAGACGCTGCCGAGAGCGTTCGCGCGCCTCCGAGTGGGAACGCGCGCGGGGCTCCGGGGGGCTCCTTCCAGACTGGCCCTCCGGTGCTGGCCTGGGGCTGTTGTTGGGGTGATGGGGCGGGGGCGGACCGGGGGGGGGGGAGGTCCTGAAGCTGGGATTTTTGACAAGCCGGTTACGTAAGGTGGCTTCCCGGAATCCCACCTGCTCCAGGTTTCAAACCCGCGGCGGGGGCTGCTTTCCCGCGGCTGCTCAGCTGCTCAGCCCTGATGCCGGGGCCCAGCCGGGGCTCAGGTTCCACGTGAGCCCGGCCAGCGTCCAAGTTGGACAGTTTTTTTTTTTTTTTCCTTTACTCTGTGTGTGTGTGTGCGCGCAATTCTTGGTCATCAATACTCCTTTTGAAGTTTATCTCTTTCTAGGGAGGGGAAAAGGGGGGGGGGAAGAGAAGGGGCAAAAACCGCTTGTGATCTAAAATTGGGTCGCAGCGATATCTCTTCATATTATGGTGCGTTTAAATGACAGGACTTACTGGGAAATTTGGCTGTTGTCGCTCCAGTGTGCTTTTCATTCGGACGTATGGCTGGCTTCGGAGCCATAGAGAGGGTTTTTATTTGTCTTACAGGACAGTTATTTCTTGTTTGCAAAGCGGGACAGGCATCCATCAACAGGCTTGTATTTATTTGAGGGGAAAGCGAGTGTCAGCCAGCCAGAGACACGGGAGGGCAGAAATTGTGTCACTCTGTGAATCTATTATTCTTTTAAATGTATTAGACATGAATGAAAAGGATAACCCAGGCGTAAAAGAAACAGTATTACATGATCACAAGCTTTTGTTTAGTGTATATACACAGCCTCATTCTGTTTTCTGCCTAGTCCATTCTACCTCCTCTTTCCTTGGGGGAAGGAGGTGGAGACACCTGTAAACATCGTAGCCCAGGTTACACAAAGCTATTGTAGTGCATTTGAGATTATTATAAAAAGGAGTCTCTTGGGGACCCAAGATTGGTTAATAAGTAAGGATTCTTGGACAAGCTGTTCAGTTTCTATTTATAGTAGTTCTGGGATACAGCTTCTGAAAAAAGTGAATAGAATTTCTGATCTATTTGAACCCTAATTGAACCTAAAATAAGATTGTATTTGGTTTCTTTTATGGGAACTTAGTTTTGTTTGGGGGAGACATTTGAAGCAGCCTTTCATTTTCACAAACTCCCTTTGAACTGCAGCTCCCAGCAAGAGTCTAGAATAACATATAGTTACCAACATCATTCTATATGTGTTACATAATTCTCTTTTTTCCAAATTATTAAACACAGACCTACTTCACTGAGGAATTTTGAAAGAATGTGCTTGTGAGGGAAGTTAATTGATTTTGACACCAGCCTAATATTGGGGAAGAAAAGGAGAAATTTTGGCCTGCATTTCAAGCTTAATTGCACAAGTTTACATTTTTGAAGTTTGGTGATGCAGTCTAAGTCTTTTCTCTCTGTGCAAGAGACCCAGGAACCTGGAGCTGATTTTAGCTCTTCCACAGGATTACCACTGGTTTAAGTAGTTATTGATTCTCAAGTTCCTGGAATTACTGTCCCATTTCTAACAACTTGAATACTATTTAGTATAATTGGGACTTTATATGAAGAAAAGGACAGAGTACATCATATTAATTCATTCAGAAAACAGTAAACATGTAACAAAGAAGAAAACAATATCTTCTTCCTATGTGATACAAAGTACATTAACTCTAGTTGTTTGCAGAATCTTAAGCCTTCTGCTTATGAGAAGCCTAGTTTTTCATAATCATCACTAAAGATAGACTTGGTTGTTGTGTTACAGATCTTTCATTCTTGTTTACACTGGTGTCTCATAATTGTACGCGAAAAACATAAGTGACTCCAGCAGGAAAATGGACTTGCTATTTCTGCTTTCTCCCATGTCAGAGACTTATCTTTTCAGGTTCTGACCCTTTCATGCCAGAGGTAGAGGAAGGAGATACTTTAAAAAAAAAAAAGTGAATCAAGTGTTCTTCCTTTCTTTCCATTCCCTCCATCCACAACTGTTTTTTTTTTTTTTTTTCCCAGTAGAATTGGTGGGGTGGGATGAAGAGGGTCCAGCTATACTTTGCTACTACATATCATCGATATCACTTTGGAGTCGAAAAGAGTAGTGTAAAGCTTCGGATTGGAGACACTATTTTGGCCTGGAATTTGAGAGCTTCCTGCCTCAACCACATGAGCGCTGGGATTATAGATATATGTCACCACATTCAGCTAAATTACTGTTCTTATAATCACAAAGTGACATTAAAGAGTTAAGAGAAAATATTGAAAATCTAAAGCACTATTGATTCTACAAAGAAACTGCCCTCTTGTTAGCAGAATATGGTGTGTATGTGCACTCACAATAACAGAAGCAACTGGTTGTTTGGGTGAATTCATTTTTATGTCTATGGCTTGCATCTGTGCACATGAACTTCTGGGTCCTTTTTACTTCTGGCACTCAACTGCTCTGTGTTGACAGTGCCACCTATTGATAATGAACTCAGTTTTTTCCTCATTACTTTATTAGTTGTTAGGCAACGGCATTGGGATGTTTAAGAGATACCAATATTTTGCTAGTTACTGAGGATACAAAGGTGAATAAAACATGACTTCTGCCCTCCAACCCTGCCTGAGAAGCTTTGTTTGCTTTTGGGGCCATCAGTACATGTGTCTCCTGCTTTTCCTGTCTCACTTTCTCCTGGTGTTCATATCCTTTTGTAACTTTCCTAGTTGGAAACTGTTTTGGGTTCTAGACAACCATTTTTCAAATTTCTTTTTTAGAACATTTGATTTCATGTTGAAGTGTGTTTTTTAAGTAAAACCTGAAATATAGAGATCAGAAATTTATTTTTAATCCTGTGGTAACTTTCGTTCGATTACTGTGTGTGTGTGTGTGTGTGTGTGTGTGTGTGTGTGTGTGTGTGTGTGTGTGTGTGTGTTGGGGGGCTCAGATGCCTTCCTCAGTTACTTTTTTTTTTTTTTTGAGGCAAGGTCTCTCAGTGAACCCAGAGCCCATCAGTTGGCTAGACTGTCTGACTGCTGAATTCCTGAGGTCAGCTTTTCTCTTCCACCCATCCAACACTAGGGAGACAGATCTGTGTTACTTCACCCAGTCTTTTGTGTGGGTGCTGGGGTTCAAAACTCAGGGCCTCATGTCTGGGCACTAGGTACTTAACCCAATGAACTACCCTCCAGCTCTCTTACTGGTTCTGGAGACAGTTTGTCCCTTGAGCTTTCCAGCTGCTTGCCTCCTCTTCCATACAGCTGTGATTATATGTCATGCCCAACTAACTGTAAGTGTTGTTTTGTAGATGAGACATTTTTCTTCTTGAAAAGTTTTAAAAATAAACCCAATTACCAAAATATATAGTACACACCCACATGCCTACATAAAATGTTGACATTTTTCGTTTTTTGCTTCAGATATATATATTTAATATAAAAGAACTATGTATATCACAGTTACCACACTGAATTCTAAAAGAGCAATATAGCAACTTTGTACTTTATGTGAAGTTGCAATCTGCTTTGTTACCTCCAGTTTCATTCCTCGCCATCTCCCTTACCACTTTTTAACCTGTATAATGAATGTAGCATTGCTCTGGTGCCTAGATTGGTTTTCAGACAGGGCCTCATGTAGATCAGGCTGCAAGGAAGACAGTATTGGCCTTGAACTCCTGACTTCACTGTTCCTTCTTCCCCAAGCCTGGAGTTACAGTATTGCACCACCATACCCAGCTCAACTCTGAGTGCTGAGAACAAAGTATAATGACATCCTTATGAAAAATGCCATGATGAAACCCAGTACTTTGAATGTTAACCTGAAATTTTAATAGGAAAAGTAAGTGTGGTTTGAATCTTTGAAAACAGTTTTGAAATTGTGTTTTATGAGAATGAGTGTTTTACCAGTATGTATAACTATATACCACGTGCATGCCTGGTGCCTGCAGAGGCCAGAAGAGGGTGTTGCCCCCCCCCCACTGGAGTTACAGATAGTTATGAACCACAGAATGAGTATTGGAAACCAAACTCTACAAGGGCAGTAAGCACACTTAAACTGTTGAGCCCTCTTTCTAGCCCCCTTGGTTTAAATCTTGACTTCACCATTCAATGGTTTTATAGTTATTTAAACTATATCCTTAGTGCCCTTATCCTCTCAAATAGGATCAATAGAAATGTCCATCTCATAAGGTTTTCGTAAAAATTGAATCTATTTCCATAAACTTGAAAAAGCATTTGGTAGTTTGACTGAGAGCAGCTCCCATAGACTCTTACAGTTGAAGACTTCATCCACAGTTGGCGGAACTGTTTGGGAAAGATTAGGATGTGTGGAGTGTGTCGCTGGGGGTTGGCTTTGAGGTCTCAAAAGCCCATGCCATTCCCATTAGCTCTCTCTCTCTCTCTGCCTTGTGCTTGTGGATCAGATGTAAGCTCTCAGCTACTGTTCCAGCATCACCCTGCCTGCTGCCATGCTCCCTGCCGTGATGATGATGATGGATTTTAACCCTCTTGAACTGTGAGATTCCAGTTAAAGGTTTTCCTTTTACAATTTGCCCTTGTCATGGCAATAGAACAGCAATTAAGACAAATCATGTCAGCTGGGCATAGTCGTGCACACCTTTAATCCCAACACTCAGGAGGCAGAGACAGGCGCATCTCTGTGAATTCAAGGCCAGCTTGGTCTACACAGTGAGTTCCAGGGCAGCCAGCGCTACATGAAAAAAAAAAAAATACAAACCATGTCTACCATGTCTGGCATTCTTTTCTTTCTTTCTTCCTTTCTTTCTTCCTTCCTTCCTTCCTTCCTTCCTTTCTCTCTCTCTCTCTCTCTCTCTCTCTCTCTCTCTCTCTCTCTCTCTCTCCCTCCCTCCCTTTCTTTCTTCAAATACTAATAAATTTAAGTAGGTATTGATATTGCTGTGTCTTGGTATGTGTAGGTTCCATTGGATGAATGCACTGGACTGCCAATTATCATTTCTTCTAGTAATGCTTGTTTACATGGGCTTCATTTTTTGTCAGGTATAAACAATGCCTCATTAATATCACTCTAGCTCTTAAAGCTTTGGCTCTCAACCTGTGGGTCGTGACCCCTTTGGGGGGGTTTACGTGACACTTTTATGGGGGTCATATATCAGATATCCTATGTGTCATATATTTACATTACAACTCATAACAGTAGCAAAATTACAGTTATGAAGTAGCAATGAAAATAACTTTATGGTTAGAGTCACCACAACATGAGGAACTGTATTAAAGGGTCGCAGTGTTAGGATGGTCGAGAACCACTGTCTTAAAGCAACATGTCAGAGTTTTTCCAGGTCATGGACCTGGTTGTGAAATTGCTGAGTCCTAGATAGACGTATTTTTCCCTTTTAAAATTACTTATAAGATTTTGACAACCAGTGTGTATTTTTCTTTCTGTATATCCTCTCCAGGTATTAGGTTTTGGTTTTTGCTCATCTGCTTAATGTAAAATAGCATTTGATTTTTGTCCTGTGTTTATTTCTCTTCATCTTTTTGAGTATTCTTATTTTTGGTCATATCTTCAGTAATTTGTGTGTTCCTATCCTTTACATAATTTCTTTTCTTAAAGATAGATTTGTTTGCCAGGCAGTGATGACAAATGCCTTTAATCCCAGCACTCAGGAGGCAGAGGCAGGAGGATCTCTATGAGTCTGAGGCCAGCCTTGTCTACAGAGTGAGTTCCAGGACAACTGAGGTTACACAGAGAAACCCTGTCTCAAAAGCAGAAAAAGAAAAAGACTTGTTTTGTTTGTGTGTGTTTGTGTGTCTGTGTGAGTACATGTGCAAGTGTGTGAGGGAGTGCAGCTGTTTGCAGATTCAGAAGAGGTGGTGAGGTGTCCTTTCTGACACTCTCTGCCTATTTCTAGGAGGCAGGGTCTCTTCTGGAACTGGGAATTGTGTTTTCTTGGCTAGGTAAGCCCCACTGATTCTCCTGTTTCTTTCACCTTGGATCTGGGTTACAGGCATGCATGGGATGCCTGGCCTGTTAGGTGTTTCTAGGATCTGAACTCTGGTCCTTATGGTTGATCAGCCAGCACTCTTACCTGCTGAACCATCTCCCAGCCCCTTCTTTACATAGTTTTACTTGGTCTTTTTCTTAATATTTGAAAAAGATTGTTTTACTTATTTAAAGTATTTTTGGGATATTTACAAATGTTAGGGAGGCCCCCCTTTCCCCCTTTCCTCTTATCTATCTATCTATCTATCTATCTATCTATCTATCTATCTATCTATTGATGTTTCTAACTTGAAACAGTTACTTGGATTAAAATTACAATGCCTTATCTAACTTGTCATCTTCTCAAACTCTTATTTATCTTATCTAAACTGAACTTATTTACTTCATAAATTTTGCTTTTTATTTATTTTGTTGTATTTCAGAGATACCATGGACCACTATTGACTGTATAATTCAAGGAAGAGGCTTTTAGTAATTGTATACAAGTCCTTATCTTTCACTCTCATTTTTTATATCCACTCATTCACTAAAATCTCTATTTTTTTTGTTTATTTATTTACTTATTTTTGAGACAGAGTTTCTCTGTGTAGCCTTGGCTGCCCTGGAACACCCTCTGTAGACCAGGCTGGCCTTGAACTCACAAAGATGTGCCTGCCTCTGCCTTCCAAGTGCTGGGATCAAAGGTGTGTGCCGGCTAAAATCTCTATTTCTTTGGGTATGTGTACCCCAGGCTGACATCCAACTTACTTTGTAGCCTAGTTAACTCTTGATCTCCTGCCACTACACCCAACTTACTTGGTAAATCTTTTTAACACAATTTTTATTATACTTCTTTATTTACCAATGAGAGTGAGAGAGAGAGAGAGAGAGAGAGAGAGAGAGAGAGAGAGAGAGAGAGAGAGAGTGAGAGAGAGAGAGAGAGAGAGAGAGAGAGAGAGAGAGTGTGAGAGTGTTTATTTATGGGCATATTCATATGCCTGAACATGAAGGTCAGTGGACAACTTGCTGGAGTAAATTCTCTTCTTCTACCTATGGTTCCTAGAATTTAAACTCAGGTTTTCAGGCTTGGTAGCAAGGGCCATTGTCCACAGAATCATCTATCTGTCTATTAAATCACTTTGAATCAGAAACTTTCATAGCATCCTCATTCCAATGCTTATTAGGAACTGTTTTTTTTTTTTTTTCTCACTGGTTTTCTTGTTTTCAGTTTTGATTCCTGAAACTCATTTTTTCAGAATTGCCAGAATGGTATGTCTAAAACACCAATCGACAATTCCTCACTTGTCAACTGGATGAAGCCAGCACTCCTTACCGTGTCATTAAAATTCTCCACGATTTGGCCTTTGTCTGCTCTCTAATCTTAACTCTTACAATTCTACTTTCCATTTCCACTCCAGCCTTAGAGCACTACGTCTTGAAGTTTCCTTGAATACATGTGTTATTTCTGGAGTGTTGCGCTGCTGCTGCGGTCCTTCTGCCTAGAATACTGTCGCTCCTCCCTTCTTACTTTGTCTAGCTAAGTCCTTTCTATCCGTTAAGAATCAGTTAGGGCCTTATTACTTCCTCCAGAAAGCCTTCTCAGATATGGATTATTGGCTTCCTCCTGGAGTGATTCATAATTACTTTGTTATATCTCAAGCTCCAGAGAAGGCACTCAGTGAGAATTTTTGGAGGGGGCAGAAAGATGGCCCAGTGGGTAAAAGGTGCTTGCTGCCAAGTTCTGACAACCCAAGTTTGATTCCCCAGGACCTGCGTTTTAGAGAGAACTAAGTCTAGAAGGTTGTCCACTGACCTCCACATGTGTGCTGTAACACACGTGTACACACAGAAGATAAATACATGCAATTTAAAAAAGAATTTGTTGGATCAGTTATTGTAGTATGTGAGGGAGTACCAAGTAGTTGGCTAAAGCTCAGTGACTATGGGATTGGAGCCTGGCTTTGCTTCTGTTTCTTTGTACCTCAGTTTCCTCCTATGTAAAACGGGAAAGGATGCATTTATAAAGTTGTGACACTTAAATTTGGTAATGCAAACAAAGCGTTTGAAACAATGTCTGGTACCTAGTGAATAATCTATTCAAACTATTGTTGGCTTTAGAATATTTGAGTGTATGTGTCTGTTTCCACAATTAGGCTTTGAATCAGTGAGTGAAGGAACCCTCCAAGGAAATCTGGATCTTACAGTGAAAGATAACATTTCTAACTTTTCAGCATGTCCTGAAAAGTTGAGTCTATGTCCCCTTTTTCTAGCAACTGCAACATTTGGCTTCTTGCCACACATGTGAAATTGACATTGATGATAATTAGCATTTCTTAATTACACTACATAATTGGCTGCTTATTTAAAATTCAGCATGCTTTGCTTAGTAGTTCTGCTAGAATTCTAGGAATACCATTTACTTTTTTTTTTTTTTTTTTTTTTTTTTTTTTTTGGTTTTTCGAGACAGGGTTTCTCTGTGTAGCTTTGAGCCTTTCCTGGGACTCACTTGGTAGTCCAGGCTGGCCTCGAACTCACAGAGATCCGCCTGGCTCTGCCTCCCGAGTGCTGGGATTACAGGCGTGCGCCACCACCGCCGGCACTATCATTTACTTTTAAGCCTCACTTAGTCTGTTTGGTATTTAACCAACTTTTCCAGATATGGGTTAAGGTGTGAGGGGGCTGAACAAACAGGTAGAATTAGGGTAAAACATTATACTTCTGAGCCAGACATGTCCATTATACCTTCACTATTTATTTTAAAATGTTATCAGAATATTGGATCATTTCAATCATGTAATTTCAATAATAACTTTGCAGAGGTAATATAAGACATTAGAAATGATCAATACTCTGTCTTCTTCCATTGTTGCAAATGATTAAGACTTGTTTACTTGAGGTCATTTTTATTATTTCTGAATCCTTTTCTTTTACCCTAGATTTAGTGTTCCTTATTTTGTTTTGAATACTAAAACTATCTGTATAATCTTGGCAAATTGATAGAAGTCTTGTTTGTTTTATTTTTATCTCTGAGCTTGCTATTAAATTTATAGGGTTTTTTTGTCTCACTGTTTTTGATTATATGAGAGTAAGTTTATCTTCTTTTGAATATAGGGATAGTACAAAATTACTTGTATTCATTGCTCTTCAGTATCCATTTGAAAATTGTTGTTATAGAAACTAGATTTTTTTCTAAAAGGTCTTAAGTTGCTAAAGGAAAATTCTAACTATTATCAAATTAATGTAGAAATCTTAATGTATCACTTTTGTGTTAGAAGCTAATACTATATAATGATTGTGGTGTCAGGAGCTGCATTTTTAAAAGACCAGTGTCTTAGCGTTGAGTATTTTAGTTGGAGATTCTTAAGTATCATGTTTTTAAGAGAATGGATGTAGGTGAATAGGAAAAACTGAAATTATATTTTGGTTTGTTAAATAGAGCTGGCTCTTATCAACAGAAAAGTTGATCCTTACCCCCTTTTTAGTCAAGATGATAGTTAAGTGATACTATTTTTTTCTGTAAAAAATAATTTAAGTTGGTATAGTGGCAAATACCTATAAAATCCCAGCACAGTAGAGTCTGAGTCAGGAAGATGATGAGTTCTAGGCCAGCCTGACCTATATAGTGAGAGTTTGAAGAATTAAAAATCTCTCTCTATCTGTCTCTGTCTCTCTCATTCTCTGTCAAATGAACTCTAAGATATTCCCTATCCTTCCATTTTCAATTTTTCCTGGATGTCAGAACTTTGTAATAGTATTTTATATAAATATGTATTTTTAAAAAATGTAATGTTGGGGATTGAACCTGGGTACCTGAATTTGCTAGGCAAGTGTGTTATCATTGAGTTACATCCCTAGCTTTGTAATAGTATTTATTCATGTTGTTGTGTAGGCGATAATTTCACTGAAGTTGTACCCATGGGCTGTTGTTTGAACCTACTCTCATTGATGAATACTTTTCATTCTTTTAGGCTAAGGAGTGATTGAAGTTTCTAGTTTCATAGATATTTTTAAAAATTAGACTTTTCTTTTTCTGATTAACTGATATTTTAATATTTCTTGCTTTTTTTTTTTTTAAGAGGTAGGGTCTTACCATGTAGCTTTGACTGTCCTGAAGACTCCATATATAGTTTAGGCTGCTTTATGTAGGCAGAAGTTTTTCTTCCACCAGCAACTCCCAAACACCCAGCAGCTTCTTCCCAAATTACCACAGAGAAGCTTATATTAATTATAAATGCTTGGCTGATAGTTCAGGTTTATAACTAACTAACTCTTACACTTAAATTAACCCATAATTTTTAAT
Organism: Peromyscus maniculatus bairdii; assembly: GCF_049852395.1. Lineage (NCBI taxonomy): Eukaryota > Metazoa > Chordata > Mammalia > Rodentia > Cricetidae > Peromyscus > Peromyscus maniculatus. Next base: position 62,246,804 of record NC_134858.1, read on the forward strand.
CTACATTTAGCCATGTGACTTGGTACCTTTCCTCAGTACAGCATTCTCATCTTGCTTTCTCATTGTCTGGATATTGACTCCTGACTCTGCCCTTTTCCTTTCCATCATCCTTAGTTTGGTCACCCTGCCTCTCCTTCCTGCCTGGCTACTGGACAGTCAGTGTTTTATTAAACCAATTTGAGTGACAAATCTTTACAGTGTACAAGAGGATTATTCCACAGCATTTCCCCCCTTTTGTCTAATTAAAAAGGGAAGTTTTGCCGGGCAGTGGTGGCGCACGCCTGTAATCCCAGCACTCGGGAGGCAGAGCCAGGTGGATCTCTGTGAGTTCGAGGCCAGCCTGGTCTACAGAGCAAGATCCAGGAAAGGCGCGAAGCTACACAGAGAAACCCTGTCTCGAAAAACCAAAAAAAAAAAAAAAAAGAAGAAGAAGAAGTTTTAACTTTAACATAGTAAGATTATATACAACAAAAACAGTTATTAAGTAAGAGTTATAGTAACACTGTCTATTTCTATTTGGAAAAAATAAAAATACTCTATCATCTATCTTTGTGAGTCCAATGTTTTGTATCTAATTTATCTTTTATTATAACTAATGAAAACTGTATTATAACTATCTAGTCTTCAATTCTATCAAAGACTCCAGAAGGATGAAATGTTACCTAATGATAGAGACATCAGGCTGTCTGGACAGTCATCCAAAATTTCTCTGTAACATTGGGCATCCAACTCTGGCTACAGGCCTAGAATGTCTGACAGACTTTCCTGTGAAGCAGGGAACTTTGAAGGACTGTCCTACCTTCTCTTGACAAAGTTCTGTAGTTGCCTTTCTTGTGTCTTGTTGATCCAGTTTGGACAGTAACTGCCTTCATTGAGGCATGGGTAGTTTCTTTGCCCACATGGCTAGCTTTTGCCATAAAGAAAACAAACTCCATATGGAGTTTCTTCGATGCCCATCATTCTCTTTGAAGTAATTGGTGCTGCCAGGAGCAGATGTGTCTCACTGTCAAGAAAAGTCTAAGTTATTAAAACATTTTAAATGCCATATTCTGCAGATCTCTGAAGTGTTTGAAAATTGCCTATCTATCTGAAATATATCTCTGTATGATACCTAACATGATTATAAATTTGTTGTTGTAGATGACTTAATTTGTATTTCTTTATATATTAATTTTTTAAATGAGATGCACAAATATAATACCCTAAACAAGAGTAGAAATATATATATAAAACAAAATTAACTTTAAATTTGTATCAATAAACCAAAAACCATACTAATGTAAAATATGTAAGATTAATAGTTTTTTGTGTTAAAGTAGATTCAATAATCTATGCTTTCATCTTATCATTTCTATAACATACATTTCTTTCTTTCTTCTTTTTTGGTTCTTAGGTTTTTTTTGAGACAGGGTTTCCCTGTGTAGCTTTGGAGCCTGTCCTGGATCTCACTGTGTAGACCAGGCTGGACTCGAACTCACAAAAATTCACCTGACTCTGTCTCCCAAGTACTGGGATTAAAGGTGTGCACCACCACTGCCCGGCTGTATCATATATTTCTATATTAGCTTTAAACTTGGAATAATCTTCCTGTCTTTCCCTCCTCATGAATGGTGAGATTACAGGAATAAGACAGCATGCCCATGACCTTTTTTTTTGGGTTTTGAGGGTTGTTGTTTGATCAGCTTTCTTTTGTTTGTAGGCAGTAGAAAGCAAATTTAGACTAACTCATTCAAAATAGGAATTAATGACAAAGATACTTGGGATTTCATGGCGTCTAATGATAGAAGAACAGCCAAACAGCCAGAAGAGCATGAGACCAAGAGCTGGAAATTCCCTAGTAGTCAGGCAGCGTCTGTCTTAGCACTCTGGACCAGCCTGATTCCCATGGATGTAGCAGGAGTCTTAAAAATTCTTATTAATAAAATGAAACCTGAGCCAGGTATTGGGGTGAACTGGAAGATCAGAGAACCAGAACAAGCCATAGCTAACCTCACCTGGCCAACTTTTCAGCTGGTTTTGTTTCCTCAGACTGGAAGCTTCTGTGTCCTCATCCCAATGGCTCTCAGCTGAACTGCTGCTTGAAAGCCTAAAAGCTTCTAGTTTCTGGTCCTCACGCCTTATATACCTTTCTGCCTTCTACCATCACTCCCTGGGATTAAAGGCTCGATTTCTAGGATTAAAGACGTGAGTCACCATGCTTGGCTGTATCCTTGAACACATGGATTTCTGCCTCTGGAATGCTAGGATTAAAGGCGTGTGCTACCACTGCCTATCCTAAGTATCTAGTGGCTTTTCTCTTCTCTGACCCCAGATAAGTTTATTAGGGTACACAATATTTTGGGGAACATAATACCACCACACATGCTCCTACTTGTTCTTTTCATTTTTGTCTCTCTGCATGTTGTCTTTCACCACTTTGTGTGGCTAGACATGTCTTCTGACTCGTTGTTTCTGAGACAGGGTCTCTCTGTGTAACTTGGCTAGCCCGGGACCAGATTGGCCTTGGGCTCATCCACCTGCCTCTGCCTCCCAGTGCTGGGATTAAAGGCCTGTGCCTCTTTGTCAGGCTGTCTTCTGACTTCTAAATTCATATATTGTTTCATGATTCTGTGATCTCATTCTAAACCCCTAAAAGAAAATCTAGTATGAGGCAAGTATCAGCTATGGCAAAGGAAACCAAGGTTTCGCTGAACAGGACTCTCAGCCCTAGTTTTGTGGAATAGGATAGGACACATAGCTTCCCAAAGACAGCTGGTGGTTACAAAAGGATACTAGATGATGAAAAATAAAATTAACTTTTAAATGAAATTCAAAGAAAATGCTCAGTGTCTTTACATAATATCAAAGAACCCAAATTCTTTCACTCCCTATTCAAAGGTCATTATTATGAAAGCCATGAACATTTCTCCCTTTTTCAGGTGAAAACTAGTAGAGGAAGAGGTACCCTTTTAGCTTCTGTGTATAGAATTTGTAGTTTAACTCATTCTATGAATACATGTATATTAATATATACCATCTTTAATATATTAACCTCTAAAAAGCATCTCTGAGTTGTAGTCTTACTATGTAGCTCAGGCTGGCCTTAGACTTCTTATAGAACCCAGGCTAGCCTCCAGAACATACTTCCCCTTAGTGGTGGCGCAATGTGTCTGGCCTTAATAACAATATTAATAATCATGACTTTTTAAAAACTCTGGTGCTAAGGATTGAACCAAGGACATTCTAGGCAAGTACTCCACCATTAAGCTATATCCCCAGTATGATATTCCTTATTTTGCAAGCATTTACATACTGTTTGTGTAATGCCAAGGACTGTGCTAAAACAAGTATTTACAGAGTAGAATGGTATTATTGTTTACTCTCAGAGAATTCGTATTCTGGTGGAGAAGAGTAGATGTTCAGGGAACTTCTTATGGTATTAGTGTGATATCATATAAAGTATGTATAGTATATACACTCTTGAAGCCCAAGACTAGACAATGGCAGTCTTTCATAGGAACAGCACAGAGAAGGACTAATTTTGCTGGAGCTGATCATTTGATGTGAGTGTTCTGGTGGAGGAGCTGAATTTGAATTTGCAAAGGTACCTGGAGTTATGGAAAGAGGAACTCGGTACAGTGAAACTCAAGTGAAGTTTTACACCATTTAACTTAATGAAACTGAAATTAAACCCTGTTTTCAAGCCTGCCCTTCAACTTCACATGGCAGTAATTATAGTCCTTTTGAAAAGACAGTTGTAGATTTTAGAATACTCAGATTATCTGTTTTTTAGCTTTTTGCCACCTTTGAGAATAAGATGCCATTGATAGCTTCCTTTTAGATTCTTTTATCAGAATTCTCTAGTAGTTGGTTAATTGGGTTGTTAGTTTCCTTTTATAATTACATTTCCTGTTCACACATAGCTCTTTGTAGAGGGAAATAGACTGAAAATGAGAGCACTTGTAAAATTTATAGAGAGCATAGTTCTTATCAGACTAAGTGTTGAGGACGGTGGGGAAAAGTAATGATGAAAGTGATATATACCTAATGTAATGATCTATACCTCCTGAATATGATCTATACCTAATGTAATGATCTATACCTCCTGAAAATGATCTATACCTAATGTAATGATCTATACCTCCTGAAAATGATCTATACCTAATGTAATGATCTATACCTCCTGAAAATGATCTATACCTAATGTAATGATCTATACCTCCTGAAAATGATCTATACCTAATGTAATGATCTATACCTCCTGAAAATGATCTATACCTAATGTAATGATCTATACCTACGGAAAATGATCTATACCTAATGTAATGATCTATACCTACTGAAAATGACCTATACCTAATGTAATGATCTATACCTCCTGAAAGTGATCTATACCTAATGTAATGATCTATACCTACTGAAAATGACATATACCTAATGTAATGATCTATACCTACTGAAAACGACATATACCTAATGTAATGATCTGTACCTCCTGAAAATGATCTATACCTAATGTAATGATCTGTACCTCCTGAAAATGATCTATACCTAATGTAATGATCTATACCTCCTGAAAATGATCTATACCTAATGTAATGATCTATACCTCCTGAAAATGATATATACCTAATGTAATGATCTATACCTCCTGAAAATGATCTATACCTAATGTAATGATCTATACCTCCTGAAAATGATCTATACCTAATGTAATGATCTATACCTACGGAAAATGATCTATACCTAATGTAATGATCTATACCTACGGAAAATGATCTATACCTAATGTAATGATTTATACCTACGGAAAATGATATATATACCTAATGTAATGATCTATACCTAATGTCATGATCTATACCTACTGAAAATGATCTATACCTAGAGGTAGCTCTAAAATTAACTTCAAATAATAAATAAAATCATTTTTTCTTTGGTTGGTTGGTTTTGATTTTTTGAGACAGGGTTTCCCTGTGTAACAATCCTGGCTGTTCTGGAACTTTCTTTGTAGACCAGGCTGGCCTCAAACTCACAGAGATCTGCCTGTCTCTGCCTCCTGAGTGCTGGGGTTAATGGCATGCGCCACCACACCTGGCTCCATACAGTTTTTTGTTTTGTTTTAAATCTTCCTCCCTTAGCCTTTTGAATGCTGGGTTTACAGGTGTGCACTACCATACTGGTCCCATGTGATATTATTTTATATCATTTTTTCCTCTGTGGAGTTGGACCTACTATTATGTAAAAGTCTATGCAGAAGAATGCTTTGTGCTTCACTACTCTGGTTACTTGATGAACACTTTTACTTCCTTTATGCATTCATTCATGATTCCTACTCCACCCTATCACAAATAACCAAACAAAACAAGACCCCCGCCCCCCCCCAATCCAGATTTACTATTCTGAGAAGTGACTGAGGAGAGAAGGGAAGTAAGAGGCCAGCTTTATGGTGGTAATGAGGGGTGGTGTGTGTGTGTGTGTGTGTGTGTGTGTGTGTGTGTGTGTGTGTGTGTGTGTGTGTTTCAGCATGAAGTTCATAGAGCAAACTCAAAAATACCATCATTGTCATCCAAGTCAGAAATTGTGGGCTTTTCTTCCTCACCACAAAACCAGAAACTGTTTGCCTTCTCTTACTTCAAAACGTGCTTCACTACCTTCTCCACATCATCTGAATTATATTTAGATGTGCTTTGCTTGTTTGTTTGCTTGTTTTGTGAGATAGGATCTCCCTCTGAAGTGACAGCTGGCTTGGAACTTGCCGTGATCCTCTTGCCTCTGCCTCCTGAATGCTGAAATTACAGCCCTGTGCCGCCATGTTCAGGTTCAGATACCCTTCTGACATTGTGTAGGCGGAGGCGAGGAACAGAGAAAAGGGGAAGTAATAGGACTTGGTCTGTTTCTCCTTTGTGTCCACTGCCTTGCCATCTCCTAACTCATGATGCCTCTTTCTTTTCAGACTTCCCAAGCCTAAACTGTGTGTTCTTCTCATTTCTGTCTTCTTGGTGACAGGCTCACCACTTCCTATGTTGCTCATTTACTTTTCTGACTTGTCTGTCAAGCTCCTATAAGGCAGCCACACCATTTTTCTTTGTGCTGCCATTGCCTGCCACAGAGTTTGGCACATGGGAGGAGTATCTAATGTTAGGAGTCGTCATTGTAAGCAGGAGTCAGCTCTGATCAGCCGAAGTGAGAGTCAGTGAATTTGTTAGAAGGATATTAGTTATTCTGCAGAAATGACTGCAAGAGTGGAGAGCTGCATGCTGAGGAAGAACAGGAAACAAACTTCAGGGCTAGACCGTAGCCAAAGTGAAAAGCCCCTTGTGGAGATAATAAAAATGAAGTGTTTTTTTCCCAAGACTTCATTCACTGATGGTGCTGCTGGAATATTGTCACTGGGTACAGTATGCCAGTGATTTAAGAAGTGGGTGTTGCCAGGCGGTGGTGGCGCACGTCTTGAATCCCAGCACTTGGGAGGCAGAGCCAGGTGGATCTCTGTGAGTTCGAGCTCAGCCTTTTCTTTCTTTTTTTTTTTTGATATATATTTTTTATTTTACAATATCATTCAGTTCTACATATCAGCCATGGGTTCCCCTATTCTCCCCCCTCCCACGCCCTCCCCTTACCCCCAGCCCACCCTCCATTCCCACCTCCTCCAGGACAAGTCCTCCCCCGAGGACTGTGATCAACTTGGTAGATTCAGTCCAGGGAAGTCCAGTCCCTTCCTCCCAGACTAAGCCAAGTGTCCCTGCATAAGTTCCAGGTTTCAGACAGCCAACTCATGCAATGAGCACAGGACTTGGTCCCACTGCCTAGTTGCCTCCCAAACTGATCAAGCCAATCAACTGTCTCACCTATTCAGAGGGCCTGATCCAGCTGGGAGCCCCTCAGCCTTTGGTTCATAGTTCATGTGTTTCCATTCATTTGAGCCCAGCCTTTTCTACAGAGCGAGATCCAGGAAAGGCTCAAAGCTACACAGAGAAACCCTGTCTCGAAAAACCAAAAACCAAAAGCCAAACAAACAAACAAACAAACAAACAAACAAACAAAGAAGTGGGTGTCTATTTCGCTTATAAACAGCACAAATTGTTTTTACAGTTCTGTCTGCTTAGTGACCAGAATCATGGTCAAGTTATAGTGGGAAAGTCTTCATGTAGGTGACAGACTGCCAACTCATATGCACACATGACCCAAAGAATCCCAATAATGGATCTAACCTGTCCTTGCTGTACTTGCTCTAGATTTCAATTCCGTGTGAGTGCATTGAATTGACTGGCCAGAGTGCCTGTTCCCAAAGTATGACAAACAAGTATCTTGCTTTGTGATTGGTCAAGTTTCTATGCTTGCTTCTAGAGTCTACTTTCTTTCCAGACACACATGTCAGATTCTCTAAGTAGAGGAAAAGGCTAGCTCAGTTCTGAACAGTGAGAAGTAAAACTGGCATCTGTCCATTCAGTAACCATCTCATCAGTGAGTATGAGCCAGAGCCATGATACTGGATCTCTAAGCCTTTTCACCATTAAGCATTCAAGTGTGGTCACTAATGATGCTCAAAACCCAAATCAATGCAGAGTCAAAAAATAAGTAAAGGATAAGCAAAGTCAGCCCACTGTGATTTTCAAGCACCTTTCTTGGTATCTAATTACTTAAGGTCCATTACTTGCCCCATGTGTAGTGTCTGATCAGAAGCTTTGGTTTGCCTGGCAGTCTGACCCTGGGTGAACTGAGATTTGAACTCTGCTCAGATGATTCTAGAACACACAACTGCTGTATTAGAAAAATCAGTCAAGTTTTTGTCCATTTCTAAGCTGCCTTACCTGTCATCTATAAGGTTTTACTATAATCACTTTGGAAAATATTATCAAAGTTGAATATGCATATACCCATGTGCTAGTGATCTCATTTTTGTTTTTTTAAGTGTGCATTTATGTGTCAAAGGACATATACAGTAATTTCTATCCAACTCTGTAATCACAGTAGCCTAACACTGGAAACAAATTGTTTAAAAATTGTCATTAAGATGAAAAAATATACAGAAACAAAAACAAACAAAATACTGTTACACAGAACAACTGTGGCTGATTCTCAAAAATAATATAAGGTGAAGAAGCAAGCCTCCCTCCCCTAATATAGACTGTGTGAGTCCTTCCATGTTCCATTTTTATAATGCAAAATGGTGGTTCTCTGGAAAAGTTGGAGGGGCTTTCTGCTCCTGGCAGTACTCTGTTCTTGACACTGGAGGTATTCATAATGGAGAGTGGGGATTCTTGCAGTTGTAATTTCTTTATGTTTGTTACACTTTAATTAAAGAGAATGAAAATGGAGCTGGAGAGATGCTCAGGGCTTAAGAGCACTTGTTGCTCTTGCAGAGGACTGTTGTTTGGTCCCCAGCACCTACACGGTGGCTTACAAGCATCCCTCACTCCCTTTTGAGGAAATCAGATGTCCTCTTCTGATACTTCTGTAGCACCCAGCTTGCATGTGGTGCACATACACACGTACATCAAGACACTCATACACATACAAAATCAAAACAGTGAAACAAAACCAGGCCTGTGCATGGACTAAATTGCGGAGCAAGGCTAAGTGAGCCCCTCAGGTTGTGTGTTCTGTTTTGTGTTCACATTTCTGTGTATTTTAGAGATTGTTAGCATTAATTAGATCTTCTAGAGTGGTTTATGACTTCTAAAAGGTTAACAGCCCACATCAGGTATTTATAAAAACATGCATATACATAAAAATTGTTATTTTATACATTTTATTGTGGATAGCACATTTTTTATCATGAGATAGAACCTGGCCTCTAAGATCAGATCCTCTGCTTTGGATCCTATCCTTTCACACTTTCTCAGGCTTACTTTAAACATTTTCTTCTGGATTTATTTTATTTAAAAAGTTAACAGAATTAAGGGAGGTATGCCAATAGCAATCACTCAGGAGAGGGTGAAAGTGGGGAGGGAGGCCTCAGAGAAGGCGACTGTAAAGCAAGCCTGAGGGGCTGGAGAGATAGATGGCTCTGTGTCATGAACCAGTTTCCACCCCATTTCCCTTCCCCTTTCCATTGGAGCTCCTCCAAGGATGGCAGTGCTTCCTTACTTCCCATTGTCTTCGTCTCATCCCAGTGGGACTTCCCTCACAATAACACTTACTGAAATGACTGCTCAAGTTCATTGTGATTGGATGCTTGCTAAGTCTAGTGGTTAAATAGCTCTTAGGATGGAAGTGGGGTGAGAGTGCTCAAGTGTAAAGGATTGCTTTAATCATGGTTCTCCTTTCATGATATGTGCCTGTCACCGGCCTGTTTGGGGCTCTGATTTAATTTTAAGTTTCTTTGTTCCCTGCCTCTTCATTACCTGCCTTTCTCCTCTTAGGTGTTCATTCAAATATGGCCATGATATCATCCTAGAATATCTTTGGATACCATAATGTGGTTTGGATGTGCGTATGCTTTTAATTCATATCAATACTATTTTGCTTTGGATTCCCTTCTGGTTTTTAGCTGTTCTTATTCAACACTAAATTTCCACTACATTTCTATTTCATAGTTTTGCTTGCTACATAATATTCATTATCTGCCAGGTTTTAAAATTATCCCTTTAATTACAGCTATCATCGTTTGTTTATTTATCCATTCAACAAATATTGAATGCTGTTCATCAGGCACCGCTGTCAGTGGTGTACAGCAGAAAACTCCCAAACCTCAAAGAACTTTTACAATCTTGTACAAAGAAAGAGAATAAAAAATGTATCAAATAAAATACATAGTATGCTGGAGCTGAGAATAGGAGTACATGTCAGGGTTAATCCCAGCACTTAGGAGACAGAGGCAGGCAAGAGATCTGTGAGTTCTGGTTCATCTTGGTCTACATAGCAAGTTCCAGGCCAACCAGGGCTACATAGTAAGACCCTGCCTCAAAAACAATGTATATAAAATGCTGGAGAGTAAAACTGCTAAAGTGAGAAAGGAAGGAGAGAGTGTGTCATAAATATTCCAATTTAATATGTGTGCTTGCTAGTGACTATAAGAGTGCAAGTGTCTGTGCTGACAGGAAAGTGGGTTTAGACTTAAGACAGAGGGTTGCAAAACATAGACACATAGGTAGAGCCATCCAGTGGACATTGTGGATCTTAGTTCGGAGTCATGGCCGGGGATACAAATTTGAGACTAAATTCTTTATTAGACTAGTAGGTATTTGTCTCATGTTAGTCTTGTTATTAGTTTAATAGATATTCTTTATTTAGGCTTCGACTGGTCATCAGAATGTTTAGGAAGAATCACCTTTGGACTGACAGTGTGGCTTAACAGGTAAAGGTGCCTGCTGCCAAGCTTGCTGACCTGAGCTTTACCTCAGCAGGTAAAGGTGCCTGCTGCCAAGCTTGCTGACCTGAGCTTTACCTCAGCAGGTAAAGGTGCCTGCTGCCAAGCTTGCAGGCCCCACATGGTGGAAGGAGAGAACTGACCTCTACTAGCTGTTCTCAGACCTCTGCATGAGTGAGGGGACATGAGCATGCTCCCACATATCCACACACTAAGAGAAGAAATCAAGTGTAGGGTTTTATTTGTCTTTGTTGTGGATCACCTGTCCTCACCAAGCTGATCTGAGGAGGCTGCAGTGTCCAGAGATCTGGGAAAAGGAATTCCAGGCCCTGCTCTGCTCCTGATGGTTTGTGCTACTGTGCACATGTCAAATTAGCATTCCTGGAATTTAATTTTTTCATTGGTCAAACCAAAAGATTATAAAGGTCCTTCCCTTTAAATTCTGAATATAAAGGAATTTCTGTGACTCTTTTAAAGGAAATAGGATATAAATAATCTTTAGATCAATAGTTTGATTTAAAAATTAAAAAGTTTTGTGACAATTTTTTCTTTATAAATTAGAAAAAAAAATGCCTACTACAACTTCTTTAAAATTTCTTTCTCTGTCTGCCTGCCTGCCTTTCTTCCTCCCTTCCTTTCTTTCTTTCCTTGAGACAAAGTCTCACTATATAGCTCTGGCTGGCCTAGAACTCACAGAAATGTACCTCCCTCTGCCTCCTGAGTGTTGGGATCGAAGGTGTGTGCAATCACAACCAGCCTTCCTAATTTAAAACACACACACACACACACACACACACACACACACACACACACACACGAGTGTGTCATCAGTATTTGTAGTCGCTGGCTGCAATAGCACAGGAAAGCTTTTCTTCTTTTGTCTGACTGTAACTTAATATCTATCGACCAGCTTTTCCTCCTTGCCTCCTTCTCTTACGTTCTCCAGTAACTACTATCCTACTGTCAGGCTCTATGAAATCATCTCAAGAATGTTTTGTTTAACAGATAATCAAAAGTAAAAATAATAAATAAAATTAAAACAATGTTTAACAGAATAAAATTAGTTTGAAAAGTAAAATCACAGCTGGACATGGTCCCGAGCACTAGGAAGGCTGAGGCAGGAGGATTGCCTCAAGTTCAAGACCAGCTTGGACTACAGAGTGAGAGACTTTGTCTCAAACAGAAAAACAGGCCAGGCAGTGGTGGCTCAGGCCTTTAATTCAGAGCAGGCCGAGGCAGGCAGATCTCTAATTTCAAGGCCAGCCTGGTCTACAGAGTGAGTTCCAGGATAGCCAAGGCTACACAATGAAAACATGTCTCAGAAAACCAAACCAAACCAAAATAAAAACAAAAAACCAACCATAAAACCAACACCCCCACTCTTATCCAGCAAATCATTTGTAAGTAATTTCAGAATATAAGAGAGGTCATTCTAATTTACAGTGCTATTAACACTTGTCAGGTGTGTTCATTTTCCTGTAACATCACCAGCTCTGGGCTTAATTGTTTTTTATTCATATTTGTTCAATTTAATTTAGTACCCCGGAGTCTATAATTATTTGCAAGATTCCTGGTTCTTCCAAGGATTTTAGTATTTGTATGTTTTCTGTTTTTTTTGGACAGGGTGTGGGTATTTTGCCTGTATGTGTATCTGTGCACTTCATGCATGTCTGGTGTCCACAGAGGCCAGGAGAAGGCATTGCATCCCTGGAGCTAGAGCTGCAGACTTTTAACATGGATGGCAACAGGACTGGAATCAGACCTGGCTCCTCTGAAATAGCAGCCAGTGCTCTTAACCATGCCATCTATCTAGTCCCTTTTTATTTCTTTTCAACATTATTTATTTGTGCATGTGTATCTGCATGTGCCAGAGTATCTATAGAGGTCAGAGGAAGCTTATGGGAGTTTTCTCCCCTAACCATGTGGGTCTTAGAGATGAATTTAGGATTTTGTTTTTGTTTTTGTTTTTTGAGATAGGGTTTCTCTGTGTAACAGCCCTGGTTGTCCTGGAACTCGCTCTGCAGACCAGGCTGACCTCAAACTCACAGAGATCCTCCTGGCTCCACCTCCTGAGTGCTGGGATTAAAGGTGTGTGCCACTACTGCCTGGCTGTTTTTATTTTTTTTGTGTGTGGGAGAAAGGGATTCTTGTAGCCCGAGCTGGTCTCAGACTCCCTATTTAGCCAAGGATGGCCTTCTGCCTCTCTCTGCTCCCCAATACACTTCTATCACAGGCATGTATAAGATGCCTGGCTCTTAGTGGTTGGGATTCTGTTTGAAGTGTTTGTTTTTAGTTTTTAATCATCTAATATGCCATATAAAAATTTTAAATTACATCAATCATTAGTAGCTAGAAGGGTAAGGAAATTCTCAAAGTTGTTTTCAAGGGTTGATTCCCAGAGTCCATTTCATGTCTCATGTTTGTTACAGTGTGTGTGGAAAAATGGAAAGGGTTTTTTTTTAAGTCTTAAAGCCTTTTTAAGTGAATGATGACAGATTGGTACGAAATTGGAATGTTCAACATTGATCAAATGACAGAATTCTAAATTTATATTTAAAGGCAGAATCGGGCTACTGTGTGGTTTGTTTACAGCTGTAAAAGAGAGGAGTGTCCAGATACTGTATTATCTGACAGAAACAGATCATTCTGCTGTAGATGGCAGTTCACATTAGCTCCCAGTTAGCAAATGCAGATGCTAGTCCAAAGAGGAAGTAAAAAGTTAGAGATGGAGGAGTAGTGTGCAAGGGGGAAATTAAGTAAAAGAAGACTGTGCAAGAAAGGAAATTTAAAATCGGACTTCCTTTTCATGCTGGTGGGCCAGGACACTTGGATTTCACAGACAGTGCCGCTTGCAAACTGACTTTCAGGGTAAGATTGGTAACTGAATTTTGTTATTTTCGAGTAATCTAGCTTTCACGGTGGCAATAGTACATTTCAGTAATCATAAGAGAATGTATGTAGCATTAAAAGTTCCCTAGTGCCTTTTCTTCATACCACTGTAGTCACTTTTCACCTCTCTACTTCCTCTTTAAAAAAATGATTTATTAATTAACTGTTTTGGGGGATTGTGCTGGGCATCTAACCCAGTGCTCTGTGTGTTGGCAAGTGCTCACTACTTGCAGAACTATATTCCAGCCCTTTATTTTACCCTTTTATACCACCTCCCTCTTCTTAATCCCTTTTTAAAAACTTCATTACGTTTTAATTTATTTTATTTATGTGCACGCATGACATGCCTAGATTGGAGGTCAGAGGACAACTTGTGGAAGTCAGTTCTCTCCTCCTACCACGTGGGGCCTGGCAGTGCGAGTCAAGTCATTAGGTTTGGTAGCGGGCTTGCGGAGCCATCTCACTGGCCCTCTTTTTTTTTTTTAATTCTTTCTTTTCTTCTTTATTCAAATTTTTTCTTTTTTTCCATTTATTCTCTGGTCTTATTTTTGTTATTCATTCCTTTTCTTTTCTTTTGTCAAGTTTAACTTGAGCATTTATATATTAACTTTTTGAATAGCAAAGCCTAGGTTACTAACATACAGTAGTTTCCTCAAGGACTCTCTTCTCTTCTATCCTTTAATATGAAGTATAGTGTAGTAGAACTCCAAAGTAAAAGTCATAGATTGATTTATTTGGTTACAGGCAGGCTACTATACTGTAGTTATAAAATATCTTCAATTATAAAAGGAGTAATGGACACAAAATCACCATGGACTCTTCTCTAAAATCTTACGATTCAGTGATGTTTCCACTTTCCTATGTTTCCTACTGTTTTGACCTCACTCATTACTAAATGTTCACACACCTGCCATATGTTTCTATCTGCTGTAATAGAAGATAACAGAAATCATAGCAGTCTTTGAATTATTGGTAGTCTTATCTGGAGACAAGTGACCGTGCATTAAAACTCAGGATTTCCAGTCCGATCCTGTTCTGTCAAGAACAGATCCATATTCCCAAGACAATACTAGCTACTTCTGCTCTGGCCTAATTACCAGCTGAGGGGCAGACTTGCCCTTGAACAAAGATGACTCCTCTAGCTCTTTGACACCTGGGCTCCCACTGTAGCTGTTCCCTTCCACCCCTTTTGCCTGTTTGTTTCCAGTCTGTAGTTTCTCTGCAGTGGGAATATTTACCTTAAAACTGATGAGGCTGGTCGTCATTGTGAGTGGGTAGACATCACTGCCAGTGATCTTTTGTGTGCATGTACATGCCTTTATATGTGTGTGTAGAATCATGATCAAAGGGAATGGGCCCCAGCCTGAGTGAGTGTGACCCACAGAACTTTCTGTGTTTGTTCCTTATTCTTCGGTTTGTTTCTGCACACCTTTTGTAAGGAACTGTTGCTTTAGGAAACATCTTTTACTTTCATGGGCAGTATGTAGTTTCTGGTGTGTGTGTGTGTGTGTGTGTGTGTGTGTGTGTGTGTGTGTGTGTGTGTGTAAAATCATGCTACAGAAAGTAGGGATGGAGGTGGTGCCTAAGGAAAGTGTATGGAGTAAGGAGAGGGTGTCATGACGTGTGCATCTTGTCCTGGAAGTGCATTGTGTCTTGACTAGTGACAGGTACATGATACATACGCATTAAGTCTGTATAGACTTAGATATACACATATACAGATGAGTATTAGTCAAACCTAGGTAATAAGACAAGTTAGTTATTATCAGTGTCAGTGTCCCAATTCTGTCATTGTGTTATGGTTGTGTAAGATGTGCTAATGGGAAAAAACTCAGTAAAAGGAATTCCAGGTCTTTTTCTTTCAACCAAATGTGTATCCAACTATCTCAAAAGTAAAAATTTCAGGGGCTGGAGCGACAGCACAGTGGAAAGATAACTCCTTGGTTAAGAGCACTGGCTGTTCTTGTGGAAGACTCAGATTCCGTTCCCAGCACCCACATGGTAGCCCACAACTGACTATAGGACCAGTCCCAAGGGAGTCAATGCTACCTCACTCACTGCATACATGTGCACAGACATGCATGCAGCCAAGCACTCATACACATATTGTAAAAATAAACCTCAAAAAATTTAAGTAAAAATTTCAGTGAAAAAGAATAGCAATTTAAAGAAGTCTGTGCTGAAAAATAGTGGCTTAATATATTAGTGACAGGAAGCACATTGATGTGTTTGTGCTGTGGAGCATGGCTCTTCCTTTTCAACCATCGATGTGCCAGCAAATAGAGCTAACTAGTTGCCTCTTTCTTACTTTTCTGTGCATGTATGGAAAGTAAAGGAGTGACTGTAATATGTTACTTCCATTAGCAGAATACTTTGCAAATATATTTGTATTAAATAGAAAATCAGTTAATTCTAATAATGTTCAGGTGTTTGATTTTTACATAATTTATGGAGTCAGAATAAAGTTTTGAGAAGTTTATCAATGGAATTATGTGACACTGGGAATGTGACAGTAAATTAATCTAAAATTTCAACACTGAAGGAAATGGTACCTGGGTTTTAGTTTTTTGTTTATTTGTTTTATTTTACTTATTTATTTTTTTTAGAGACAGGGTTTCTCTGTGTAGCCCTGGCTGTCCTAGAACTCTGTAGATCAGGCTGGCCTCAGACTCACAGAGATCTGTCTGCCTACCTCTGCCTCCCTAGTTCTGGGATTAAAGGTGTGTGCCACCACTGCACAGGTGATAACTGGTTTGTTTTTTTTTTTTTTTTTTTTTTTGGTTTTTCGAGACAGGGTTTCTCTGTGTAGCTTTGTGCTGTTCCTGGAGCTCACTTGGTAGCCCAGGCTGGCCTCGAACTCACAGAGATCCGCCTGGCTCTGCCTCCCGAGTGCTGGGATTAAAGGCGTGCGCCACCAACGCCCGGCTGTTTTTTTTTTTTTTTTAATTGTAATACAAATATTGTTTAGTGGAACATAAAGTCATGGTCAAACCAATATTCTTACTATATTAAAGGATTCATAACGACAGAAAGTAAGTTTGGGAGTCCGGTCAGATGTCTTCAGAGTGTAACGGCACTTGCTGTCAAGCCTGGAAACCCAGTGTGATCCCGGAACCCATGTAACAGAGAACCAACTCCCTTGAGAGGTCCTTCGATCTCCACTCGTGCACAGTGGCTTGCACACACACACACACACACACACACACACACACACACACAGAATAAATGTTTAATTTTTTAAAGAAAATGTATTTTTTAGCCGGGCGGTGGTGGCGCACGCCTTTAATCCCAGCACTAGGGAGGCAGAGCCAGGTGGATCTCTGTGAGTCTGAGGCCAGCCTGGGCTACCAAGTGAGTTCCAGGAAAGGCGCAAAGCTACACAGAGAAACCCTGTTTCGAAAAACCAAAAAAAAAAAAAAAAAAAGAAAAGAAAGAAAATGTATTTTGAATTGGTTTTGACACACCTAAATATCTAATAGATATCTAAACAAGCTGATGTCCTATCAGGTATTTCAAAACCTCACATATATAGTATTTTAGCTTGAAATTGTATATACTGGATTTTAAAAAAAAAAAATGTTTCACCAGGTCAGTATTTGTGTTAACTTTGTTACCCATGAGCAATAAGATGTAGAAATATTTCAAAAAATATATATACCATTCCATAGTTGGTGCTTGAAGCTGTTCTGTGAGCCTGAAGTAGAGTACTGTCCTACTTAAAAACACATTTCTTTACTTTGATCACTTGGCAGTCCAAAAGGTAACAACCGTGGCAAGCATGATGGCACCAGGAATGCCAGGTACTGGGAGGCTGAGGCAGGAGGATTGCAAACTTAAGGCTGTCTTGAGCTATATATAGTAGAAACCTGTCTTTAAAAAAAAAAAATCAAACAATAAAAATCAAAAAGTAACAAGATTATACATTTACGTTATTTTTCATTCTTTCTTTTTACCCTTCCTTCTAAAAGATTGTATCTAAATTGTGACTGAAACATTTTAAGTTCTTTATCTCATTCTCTCCCACTTCCCACAGAGGCTGGTGGACTGGTATCTAGGACCAACTGTCATGGGTTTTTTTTTTGTTTGTTTGTTTTGTTTTGTTTTCCTTGAGAAAAGAGCTAGCTAGCCTTGGCTGGCCTGGAATTCACTGCAGACAAGACTGGCCTTGAACTCAAAGGGCTCCACTTGCCTCTGCCTGCTAAGAGTCATTTAAAGCTTATTCTTACCGGTTTCGGCTGCTGTTCCTCTGTGACCCCACGATGGTCCAGATCGGGTAAAGGTGATTTTCCCCTTATCCTGGGATGGCTATCTACCCCCACTTTGAGGAAGGAACAGTATAGGAAGTCACTGAGAAATCACACTGCCACAACCCCGCTGGTCTAGGACAAGGAAGGAGGAAAGTCATTCCTTTTAAAAGGGTTGTTGGTCTTTAGTCTCCCATAATCTGAGAGGACTTAAGAGGCTGGGAACAGAAGGACCATCACGTGATACTGTGGTCAGGGGGCATGTGCTGGACCCCCAGATAACTCAAAACCCTTTTCCTGTGTGTTTCCAGCGTTGTGGAACTGCCCTCAGCAGGCACCGTAGTCAGTGTTAGTGCACCCTGAAACTGATTCAGTGAGGCCGCCTCTTCTTCACTCACTCACGCAATCTAAAGAAAGCACGACAGCGGCATGCTAAGTCTCATAAAACAGCATGGCTTGTTTTGTGCCAGAGGTTTGGTTTTTGTTTGCTTGTTTTTCTGTAGGGCTAGAAATTGAACCTGGTGTAGACTGGGTCAGTGGTCTGCCACTGAGCAACATTCCTAGCCCAGCTTTGGTTCTTCTGTCCTATCCCTATTGTGTCTGTTTTTAAGGACCGATATGCTAATTATATTAAGATAGTTGTAAATAATTATAGTAAAAGAAAAATCTTTGAACATTGGTCTTATTTGAAACATGTGTGTGGAACTTTTCTGCATCTACTTTTAAATTGTCTTGAATGGGTATTTTTGCTTTATGAAGGAGACTATCCACAGGTGCCCTAGGAACAGGCATTTAAAATTATTTCCTTTCCCTTGCTTCCCCACGCTTTTATTCTGTTTGTTATTCTGCTTTCTCTTACTCTACTGGATCAATTTCTTTTCAAGTCTGTATCTATTCTTGACTAAAGTGTGCTTTTTGAATAATCTGGTATTTATTGAAAAATTATTGTTAGTAGGTCTTTAAGTATCCACAGATATATTAGGGGGATATTTTATTAGAATTAATTTAACCTAAATTCTTCTTCTTTTCAATACAGTATTTCTCAATCCTGAGGCCTGAAGAATTCACATGTTGGGAACTGCTGTTTTCCAATAGAAACTTCGGTAATGTGTGAGTAGTTCTTTTTTTTTTTTTTTTTTTAAATTGTGATTTGCTCCAGTTGGGTTTTTTCTGTGTAAACACTGAAAATTTAATTTTCCAGAGCTTTAAGAATTTGTGATATACTCATTATATGATAATTTTAAGTAACAGGTGACACAAAAAATTTATTGAAAGATGTTTTAAAATGTCTCTTAGAGGGGAGTATAATGCACAGTCTAAAATCCCTGAACTCAGGAAGATGAAGCAGGAGGTTTGTGAGTTCAAATCCAGCAGAAAATTTCTTATATTTAATCAGCTGGCTCATTGTGATACTGATCATTTTCATATGTAAGTCTGAGTGTGTGATTATCAGATCATATCTGGAAATTTCAGTAGTAGTTGATACTTTCTTTTTATAGCCTAAGCAGATCTCAAACTCACTATCCTCAGTCCCCTATAAACTGGGGTCAGAAGTGTCTGGTCACTATACCTGGCACTGGTAGTTACTAGTTTTTCAAAACTTAAGTGTTCAGAATTTTACACTTAAGTGTTCAGAATATTATTCATATTATATATTGATATGCATAGGTAATATATACACATAATATATAATGATATGAATGTATATAATGATATTATGTATACAACATCCCCTCAGATTTTCACTCTTGCATTTTCTTTAGAGGCAGTCTTGGTAGCACATGCTTAACTACTTTGACCTAATGGAGTGAGGTAAGAAATGAAAAGCATCTGGATTGGCCAGAGATTGAAAGGGAGAAAAACAAACCAATCTCCATTAGTTGCTGAATGGGTAAGAGCCTTCTTGTAATAACTTTTCAATTTAGTTATCTTCTATTTCTTAGGAATAGAGTGCACATCCTTCTTGTTTTCTATTTCCAAGGACAATAGATTCCACTTAAAGTGAAATATTGGGGCTGGGCAGTGTATCCATCTTAGTGGTAGAGTGCTTGCCTTGTTATTTGCAAGAGGTTGGCTTCCATCCCCAGCACTTTAGGATATTAGACTACTTAGCCTGGTCTTGGATTTACTGAGGTACAAATATATCTTGTATGAAAACCTGGGCTGGGCATAGTGGTGCATGCCTTTAATCCCAGCACTTGGGAAGCAAAGGCAGGTGCATCTCTGAGAGTTTGAGGCCAGACTGGTCTGCAGAGTGAGTTCTAGGACAGCCAGAGCTACATAGTGAGACCCTATCTCAGTGTGGGGTGGGGGAAGAAAAACCTCTGAAGGTGCTATCATAGGCTGTAAATCATTTTTTAAAATAAGTAAAATACTAGCTCAGCAGACATAATAAATTTTAATGCAATATTTTTATTAATTTTTAAAGAATTTCTTAAACTATATTTTGATCACCCTCACTCCATACTCCTCTCCCAGGTGTATAAAAGAGGCCTGTAAGCATTTCATCTGTTTATATTTTATTGTATGCATCTGTACATATGTAGTACACACATGCTGTGACATGTAAATGGATACCAGAGGACAATTTGTGGGAGTCAGTTCTCTCCTTCCACCCCGTGGATCCCAGGAATTGAACTGAGGTAATCAGGCTTGGCACCAAATGCCTTTTCCCTTGAGCCACCTTGCCAGATCCTTAACATTCTGTTTTATGAGTAAGTTCCTAAAGTTATCTATAACATTTTGAACAAAGAAGAATTACCAAGTAATTATTGATAAATGATTCAGTATTGTTACTGCAAATTAATAACATTTCAGGACTTTGTATTATAGTTATTATCTAGAGAACCTTTGGATTAAGTGCATGTTTTTTGTGATCCCCAGTTTCGAAAAATTAATGTAAAGAAATTTACTTTTTGAGGCTAAAGGCTCATAGTAGACCACTTCCCTGGCACACAGAGGGCCCTAGGATCAATCCCCATCAACCATAAAAAAACAAACAGGGAGAGAAATTTACCTCTTAGTATAGAAGGTGTGTGTGTGTGTGTGTGTGTGTGTGTGTGTGTGTGTGTGTGTGTGTGTATAAGCAAGCATGTATACATTCACAAGTGTGTATTTACGTGCAGGCTAGAGGTCAACATCCAATATCTTCCTCTATTAGTCTCTGCCTCATGTTTTGCAAAGGGTTTCTCACTAAGCCTGGGGCTCACAGCATGGATTGTTTGCTCAGTAAGTTTGAGGGAAACATAGGGATCTACTGTTTTTATCCCCACCTCCTCAGGCACCCCCAGCTTTTCCATGGTGCTGGGATGTGAATTCAGGTCATCATGCTTACACAGCAGGTACTCTACCCACTGAGCCATCTCCTCAGCCCAGTATGGGAGGGTTTACTCTGATGCGTGACACAAATTCCCTCAGGGAAGGTTATTTACTTTGAACTAGCAATTTTTAGAGCATGTTGTAGAGTTTTTCTAGTTGTTAGGTGGTAAAATAGGGTTTATTGCTCCAGTACATTTTGGAAATCCTAGAGTTTGAGTAAATGACTAACTTTAATATTAACCTTTCCACGTATATGAAATATATGCTACAGTCATCTGTGTGCCCCATATGTCATAGAAATAGTAACTGTGAGAAAGAGGTTGATGGCATATGCATGCCTAATTTGTTTGTCCTTGAAGTCTTTTTCTTGTTTGCCTTTCTTAAAACCAAGACTGACATGAGACTCTTGCTGGATTGTTGTTTTAAATAGAACTTTCACCCTGTAACAGTGCTTTACAAGTAATGACAATGCTAGCAGCATATTAGCTTAAAGAAGAAAAGAAGGTTTAAGTGATTGTAGACAACTGAAGGAGGTTTTACTCTTAAAGGCTTCTAGATCTATGAATATATTTGTTTTTTTAGTTTAAGAGGGTTGTGTTCTTTTATTTGAGTACTTGTTTGTTGTATATGCTGAGACTCATTCATGGTAGATTTTTCCTTTTATGTTTTTGTGGTTTAGAATAGGAGCTCATCTTCAAGTGGGCCTTGTCTGTAGGTTTATGGGTTTAGGGTGTAGCCTCAAGAGCTGCTTTAATTTGCTCCCCCAGGGATATCACTAATCTCAGAATACTTTTATTGTATATTTCTCAGTTGGAGCTTCCTGGAACCTTCAAAATTACTTAAGTTCAAGCTCCAGAGTCTAAGTGCATCACAAGCCAGGGGTGCATTGAAGCCAGCTTCCTTGTATGTCAGTGGATGGGGGCTTCAGTGCTTGGGGTTGAACCTAGGGCCTCACATGTGCTCTACCACTGAGCCACACCCAAGCCCAGGATGGATAGGTTTGAAAATCCACTCTTTAACCAAGAGTCTAGTCATTTGGGGCTTTGGGCTTTATATAACTGTTCCCATTCCAGTTCCTTGTCTGATTTGGATCAGAAGCCTTGTTCCTGTCCTTGTAATGCCTTTTAAAGCACAACTCCTTGATTATTGAGGAGTATTGAGGAGATGGCAGATTCTCTGATCCAACATTAGTTTATAGATTGATTGCATTCTGGCTTTCGGTCTCCTCAGTATTTTGATGCTGTGGGAACTTTCATTATATTTTAAAGGTTCATGTATATATTTAAAGGGCTGGGTTTTTGTTGTTGTTGTTATCTACTTCAGTGATCTAGGTTTCCATGATACCAGAATTAGAAATGACTGCATTAGTTTTATAATAAAATTGCTAAAGATTGTCTCATTTTAAAAAAAGGCATGTTTTTCACTTACATGGGTAAAATATCTAATACTAGGGTGAACGGAACTTGCATTCTTTATAGATTTGTACTTTGACGTGGCTGATTATAGAATTGGATATTTTCTTTTTCATTTAGATGTAAACTTAGTGATGGAAGATGATTGAAGACAAGGGGCCTCGTGTTGCTGACTACTTTGTTGTAGCAGGCTTAACTGATGTCTCAAAGCCTCTGGAAGAGGAAATTCATTTCAATGATGCCTGTCACAAAGTGGCTAAACCGAAAGAACCCATCACAGACGTTTCTGTTATCATCAAATCCCTTGGGGAAGAGGTGCCACGGGATTACACGTGTATTGACGTCACCCCAACTGGACTGTCAGCAGATCTCAATAATGGAAGTCTTGTGGGACCCCAGATATACCTTTGCTATAAGAGAGGGAGAGATAAACCTCCACTTACAGATCTGGGGTAAGTATTTTTTTTAATGAATTACTGTTACTAATCCAAATTATATGCGTTGTAAATTTTGAAGTTAATTGTTAGTTATGGGCATTAATAGTGGTATGGTAGCTTTAGAACCAGACACATTTGCTTGGGTATAGGATTACAGGCATGTACCTGTAATCCTAGCACTTGGCAGACTAGGGCAGGAAGATTGTTATGCTTGATGCCAGGCTTGGCTACATAGTGAGAATTTATTCTTCCCCTACTACCTGTTAATAAAAGGGGGTCAGGAATTAAAAAGTAAAGCCATGCATACCTAGAATTCTATATTCACTGTCTCCATCTCTCTGTCCTGAGAGTCCTAGTGCTCACCTTCCTGTTAAATACAAAGGAGTAAATTTATTTTCAGAGGGTACCAGAAAGTTAATTATTACCCTTATCACAAATTTTAAATTGAAAAAATTTTCAGATAAGGCTCTATGTTGCCCAGGCTTGCTCAAACTCCTTCCTCAAACTCTTAAATTAGTGAAACTACAGGTACACATACATAATTATATTTGTATGTGTACCTGTAGTTTCACTAATTTGATACATGGATGCTTAACCATGTATCAAATAAGGATCTTGGGGTAAATTAGAGCCCTACTATATTGGATTTGGAGGCTCTTTTCTATTTATAACAACCTCATTGAAATATAATTATGTACAGTGGGATCTTAGCCATTTGAAGCATATAATTCAGTATAGTTAGAGGTGTACAACTTTCACCACAACATATTTTAGAAAACTTTCATCATGTTAGAAAGAAATCCTGTCCTCATTAGTGTGTGCTGGCCAATTTCCCTAACCTTCTCAGTCCCAGGAAGTCACAGCTTTCTCCCTTTCTGTATAGATTTGCTTATTTGGGACATTTCATGCAAATGGAATTATACTGTGTGTGCCTTGTGCGATTGGCCTCTTTAACTTAACATGTTTTTAAGCGTCATCCATGTTGTAATATGTACTGGTACCTCATTCCTTTAAATGACCAAATAATATTTCAACATATGGCTGCATTATAGTTTTTCTTGTCACCAGTTGATGGATATTTGGGCTGTTTATACTTTGAGGCTATTATTAATAATACTTTTATGATTATTCATGTACAAGTTTTATGTAGATATGTTTTTGTTGTTTATGTGTATATTATGAGTGGAATTGCTGGATCATATGATAATTCTGTATTTAACCTTTTGAGAAACTTCCAGAATAATTTTCCAAAGGAACTTTACAAGTATTGCACATTCCCACCAACAGAGTATGGGGGTTTTGATTTTTTTTCAAAGACTGCATAAGATTTCGTATTTCTATTGATTATATTTGTACTAGTGAATTTAATTGTGATTTTAATTTGTATTCTTGTGTTTGCTGATGATACTGAACATCTTTCCATCTGCTTATTGGCAAGTATCATTTGAGAAATGTCTGTTTAGCTTTTTTACTCATTTTTTAATTAGGTTATATTTTTATTGATAAGCTAAAGAGTTCATTCTGAATTCTTTTAATTATTGTTATTATTTTTTTATTTTATGAGCATTGACTGTTGCTTTGCCTGCATGTATGTCTGTGTGAGGGTGTTGGATCCCCTGGAACTGGAGTTACAGACAGTTGTGAGCTGCCATGTGGGTGCTGGGAATTGAACCCTGGTCCTTGGGAAGAACATCTCTCCAGCCTCTCATTCCAAATTCTTAATGCAGTCCTTCATTAGGTATATGATTTACAAATATTTTCTCCATTTAAAGTTTTGATTTTATGTGTATACATGTTTTGTCAGCATGTATATCTGTGTACCACATGCATGCTTAGGGCCCAGGGAGGCCAGAGGAAGGCATCAAATCCTCTGAAATGAGTTACAGATGGGTGTGAGCCACCAAATGGGTACTGGGAATTAGACCCAGGTCCTCTGGAGCAGCAGCCAGTGCTCTTAACCACCAAGTCATCTCTCCAGCCTCCTCTCCATTCTTTATGATATCCATCTCATCATGGTATCTTTGAATCCAGGAAATTTATTTATTTGTTTATTTGTTTTAATTATTTAATTAATTTGTCTGTGCCTGTCTTTATTTATTTATTTATTTATTTATTTATTTATTTATTTATTTATTTAATTAATTTGTCTGTGACTGTCTCTCTGTCCCCACCCCCGTGTGTGTGTGTGTGTGTGTGTGTGTGTGTGTGTGTGTGTGTGTGTGTGTTCTACCATGTAGGTTGCAAGATCTAACTCAGGTTGTCAAACTTTGTGACAAGTGTCTTTACCTACTGGCCTATGTTTTGATTTTATAATTAAGTAGTATAAAGCTCAGAGAGGTTAAATGCTGCCCAAGGTAACACAGCTGGCAGTAGCATTTTAAATAATTAAGATGTTTTTAACTCCTTTGTGTTTGGAAATCCTTATTGAGAGTGTTAGAGTAAAAATATGCAAGAAGATACTGTCTGGTCATGCAACCTTCTGTAGATTTTAACTTTGACTAGAATACAGTTACATTTCCAATAGAGTGTGTTTGATTTTATACAACATAGGTAAGTAAATATATTCATAAATAACTTAACTAAATGGAATGCTGAACATTAAGTGCCCTTGTATTTAATTATTGCCACTCTGCTATATTTATAAGCACAAAGCATTATTTGAAGTTTTAATAGGGAAACAGTTATTCTTTAGTAAAAAGGACTGTGCAATTTAGTCTTTAAATAAGTTGTAGAATGTAGTAAAAAAAAAATACTTGACAGGAAGCCAGGAGATGGTGACACACACCTTTAATCCCAGGACTTGGGAGGCAGAGGCAGGTGGATCTCTGAGTTTGAGGCCAGCTTGGTTTATAGAGCTAGTTCCAGGCCAGCCAGAACAACAAAGAGAAACCCTGTTTTGAAAAACCAAAAACCAAATCCAAACAACAACAAAAAGACTTAACTGGAAAGAGTCAAAGTGAAAAATGGGGGCAGAATATACCCAAGTCTTTTTTGCAGAAGATGTAGATTGTCACAGAATCTCAGGTAGCCGTGGCTTTGAACTTGTAATGTAGCCAAGGATGATATTGCATTTCTGATCCTCCTGCTTCCTCTTCCTGAGTACTGGAATTTTTAGTGTATACTGGCACACATATGTAGCATGAATCTTAAAAGTTCTTATTAATAAAGTCAAACCTGAGGCCAAGTATTGGGATGAACTGGAAGATCAGAGAGACAGAATAAGCCACAGCTAACCTCACCTGGCCAACTTCTCAGCTGGTCTTGTTTCCTCAGACTGGAGGCCTCTGTGTTCTCATCCCAATGGCTCTCAGCTGAACTGCTGCTCGAAAGCATGAAAGCTTAGCCAGCCAAATGCTTCTAGTTTCTGGTCCCCACACCTTATATATCTTTCTGCTTTCTACCATCACTCCCTGGGATTAAAGGCTCACTTTCTGGGATTAAAGGTGTGAGTCACCATGCTTGGCTGTATGCTTGAACTCATGGATTTCTGCCTCTGAAATGCTAGGATTAAAGGTGTGAGTGCCACCATTTTCTAGCCTTTGTATCTAGTGGCTGTTCTGTCTCTGACCCCAGATAAGTTTATTTGGGGAACACAATACCACCACACACATAGTTTATACAGTGTTGTGTTTTAGGGTGCATCCATGATACTTGAGATTGTTATCTTTCAGGTTTGAGGGAACTTTGTGTACTTACTTCTTAAAATTTTATGTTTTAGGGTATTGTATGACTGGAAAGAAAGATTAAAACAGGGCTGTGAGATTATTCAGAGTACTCCCTATGGACGACCTGCCAATATTAGTGGCAGTACTTCATCACAAAGAATCTACATCACTTACCGAAGAGCCTCTGAAAACATGACTCAGAACACCCTGGCTGTCACAGACATATGCATTATTATACCCAGTAAAGGAGAAAGTCCACCACACACATACTGCAAGGTTGACAAGAATCTCAACAATAGTATGGTAAGTCAGTTCCTTAGCACTAATACAATTAGACATTCATCAGTGAAGAATAATTGTACTTTCACAAAAAACTGTGGAAGAAGCTGTGTCCTCCTCTGCTCCTCTTTCCCTCTCCCCTTCTTCCTTCTAACTTAAATAACTGTTCCGTGTTCCTACAAAATCAGTAAATTAATGCCATGGCTGCCTTCCTGGTCCCTTCCTTGCATACTGGGTCCCATGCATACCCAGCTCTAAGGACATGGCTTTGCCATCTACCCTACTGTTTTGTTAACCATCAGTTCTCTTCTGTTAAACACATGCAAAACTTGTTGCAAGATGGCCATCTTTTTAAAAGTGTTTCATCCCATATTCTCCTCTCTTCCATTGTCCCATTGCACCATTTTTTGCAGTGAAACTTTTCAGCATCTATGTACTGGTTGAGGATGGAAAGGGTGGGGTATAGCTGAGTATGTGGCTGGGGATGGAGAGGGGTGGGGGATAGCTGAGTATGTGGCTGGGGATGGAGAGGGTATAGCTGAGTATGTGGCTGGGGATGGAGAGGATATAGCTGAGTATGTGGCTGGGGATGGAGAGGGGTGGGGTATAGCTGAGTATGTGGCTGGGGATGGAGAGGGGTGGGGTATAGCTGAGTATGTGGCTGGGGATGGAGAGGATATAGCTGAGTATGTGGCTGGGGATGGAGAGGGGTGGGGTATAGCTGAGTATGTGGCTGGGGATGGAGAGGGGTGGGGTATAGCTGAGTATGTGGCTGGGGATGGAGAGGGTATAGCTGAGTATGTGGCTGGGGATGGAGAGGGGTGGGGTATAGCTGAGTATGTGGCTGGGGATGGAGAGGGGTGGGGTATAGCTGAGTATGTGGCTGGGGATGGAGAGGGTATAGCTGAGTATGTGGCTGGGGATGGAGAGGGTATAGCTGAGTTGGTGTAGTGCTTGCCTAGCATGCGTAAGACCCTGTTTCCATCCCATGTGCTGCATAAACTGGCTGTGGTGGAGCATGCCTCTAATTACAACACTCAGGAATTGAGGCAGGAGGATCAGAAATTCAAAGTCATCATTGGCCATATAGCAAGTGCAAAGCCACTCCAAACTACTTGAGACCTTGTTACAACCCCATCCCATTCAAAAAAAGAGTTGAATATATTTTACCTCGCCCTTTACTTTGGCTCTTTCCAGTGAAGCTTTAAACTGCCTCATCCCGAGATTCTTTTGTTACTGAGTCCAGTGATCAGTTCTTCATCTCAAGTCTTTAGGTTTTGTTCTAGATGGTAATTTTTTTCCATCTACAGTGTCACTGGCCTGTGTACTTGATTCTTTTCCCTCTTCCCTCACCAACCATTGCCTTCCTCTCTCCCAGCTTCCTGTTCAGTGGAGTGAGTGCCCAGGGTTCAGTCCTCAGTGCATTCACCTTCACAACCAAAGCTTACTCCCTTGTTGATTGAGTTATTTTAATACAACATGTGGTGACTTGTAAATTTCTGTATCTGACCAGGCCCTTTAATTTATTGTCTCTTGTTAGTTATTGTACCTAATAGAGCACCTCAGATTTAACATGACCTGCAGTGAAATCTTGATGTACCTTTTCTGACCTTCTTATTGCCATAGTCTTGCTTGTCTAATGAATGGAAATTTCACTCAAACTTACTTAGACTAACAAACTTTGGAGAAATGTGAACCTTTCTTTTTTTACTTATTGTGTTCTCCTATAAACTCTGTTGATGCTCATTCCAAAACATACCTTGAACTTGATCGCCTTCTAACCACTTCAGTGTCATGAGCATGATCCATGCCAGAATAATCTTTAAAAAGTTACATTTACTTACTGTTTTCCTTTGAGACAGGTCTCACTATGTAGACCAGGCTGAACTCATAGAGATCACCTGCCTCTGCCTCCCAAATGCTGGGATTAAAGATGCGTGGTACCACTCCTGGTCCCATTTAGGGGTGTGTGTGTGTGTGTGTGTGTGTGTGTGTGTGTGTGTGTGTGTGTGTTTCTGTCTGTCTGTCTGTCTATGTGTGTGTCTGTGTTTGGGTATGTACATATGAGTGCAGGTATCCACAAAGGCCAGAAGCTGTGGACCTTTGGAGCTGGAGTTATAGGCTTGTGAGCTGCCTGATGTAATTGCTAGGAACAGAACTTAGGTCTCTGCAAGAGAAGTACATGTTCTTAACTGCTGAGCCTTAAGCTTTTAACTCTGACCTTTCCCCTAGATTCTTGAATAATCATAAATATACTGTTTTTCCGTGTGTGTGTGTGTGTGTGTGTGTGTGTGTGTGTGTGTGTGTGTGTGTGTGTTTATAATAAAATTTAACTTATGTATAAGGCATGGTAAGAGATTAGCAACAGCAACTTGTACTGAAATATAACAGAGCAGTATAACAATAGCCAACATCACTATCTGATATGTGGAGCCATTGTTAAGTACAGTGAGGACTTCTCAAACACAGGCACTGCTGTTGCTGTTGAGTGAGTAATGGGCAGATAGCACACGATGCAAGTATATTCTGAACAAAGGGATGAGTCATGTCCTAGGCAGGATGGAACAGGATCGTGCAAGTTCCCATCACAAATGTCATTCAGGTTAAACATTCTAAACTGATAGGGGAGATGCTGATGAGGCCCCATCTCTAGTTGAAGATCTATTGGCAGTTGATGGCTGCTGGGGGAATGAGAGTAACTTTTCTGCTTTTGTTTAATATTTATGGGTGTTTTAACTGCATGTACATCTGTGTGCCTGGTGTCCATGGAGGCCAGAAGATGTACCATTGAATCCCCTGGGACTGGAATGATAAATAGTTGTGAGCTACCATATGGTTGTTGGGAATTGAACTTGGGTCCTTTAGCGGAGCAGCCAGTGCTCTTCCTTGTTGAACCGTCCCTCCAGCCCTGAGAGTAAGTGTTCTTGGAAGGTGTGGCCACTGTTAGGTTGCCATGCTCCAGTGGATGCCCCCACACCCATGCATGTGTAGGGAGCACTAACTGGAGTTATTTAAAGAAAAACAAAAACAAGAGGGTATGAATTTGAGAGTTAAAGGAGATCCAGGGGCCTGGGGGAGGAAGGAAAAGGGAGTCAATATGACCAAATGGCCACAGGGAACTGAACTGTGAACATTGAATGTGTGGATAAAGGGGGTCTAGGGAAAATAGCAATTCTTTAAAAAATATTTATCTATTTATTTATTTATTCAATGTATATGAGTGATGCATCTTCAGGCACACCAGAAGAGAATCAGATCTCATTACAGATGGTTGTGAGCTACCATGTAGTTGCTGGGAGTTAACAGCCAGTGCTCTTAACTGCTGAGCCATTTCTCCAACCAAAACACAGCAATTTTTAGTGAAGATTGCTACATTGGATGAATTTGCTATAATTTGTTTGTTCTACCTTCTACTATAAGACATTGAAATTCTGATTTTTAATATTAGAAGCAAGCTGTTGACATACTAAATTTTATGTAAAGTAAGTTGTATTTACTGTCTATGTTCTGTGTAGTATTCTAAGTATTTCTTCACTCCTGCCAATGACCTTAATAGGTATTTTACCCCCATTTTACAAAGAAGGAAATTTGAGAATTAAAAATGTGGTTCTTAGCCGGGCGGTGGTGGCGCACGCCTTTAATCCCAGCACTTGGGAGGCAGAGGCAGGTGGATCTTTGTGAGTTCGAGGCCAGCCTGGGCTACCAAGTGAGTTCCAGGAAAGGCACAAAGCTACACAGAGAAACCCTGTCTCGAAAAACCAAAAAAAAAAAAAAATGTGGTTCTTTTCTCATACAAACACCTTCAGTAAGTTGGTGAAGCAAGACTCAGACCCAGGCTATAAAATTGCAGAACTAAGAGCTAAGCATTGTACTATACTGCTCATGCCCTGTTGTGTGGCACATGTTCACTCCCAAGATTTGTATCAAGAAAACTTTAACTAATTTATGTTCCTGTCAATCAGTTTATAACTTTGTTAAGAATTGAACTTTTTTTTTTTTGGTTCCTGTCCCGGATCTTGCTCTGTGACCAGGCTGGCCTCAAACAGAGAGGTTTTAAAGGCTGTAGTAGTAGTAGTAGCAGCAGCAGCAGCAGCAGTAATGGTGGTGGTGAAGGCAAAGAAAGTTTTTGAATTCTTTCATGAATGTAGGATCTAGCATACAACATTTCAGATTTAATCTGGTATTTTTAGCAACATGATATAAGCTTACAGATACTTGGTATTTTCCCATTTGCAAGTTTTATTTTGTGGATGTGTTTCTGTATTTGTTTTGGATTGAAAGTAATTGACATTGTCATTAGCACTGTTTCTAAGTTTCATTAACTAATCAAGGTGTTTGAGCTAAACTTTGCCATTGTAACTAAGACCAGAATGCGTTTCTTTTTTTCCTGCTGAGATAGTAGTCTCTCTATTGCCACAGAGCATGTATTCTCCTCTGCAGAGAATAAAGAGGCATTGTTAACAGCATGGTCAGCATAGACACCAGCCAACCTGCTTGGGTTTGAATCCCAGATATGCAGAGTGGACAAATTCCTTCACTGTTTGTGCCTCAGTTTCCTCATTCATGGACTAGGGACAAAGTGATGCTTTTTTTTTTTCTTACATAGGCAGTTTTGAAGAATAAATGAATTAGTATTACAAAGAACTTGGGATAATGCCTACAATAATAGCAAATGATGTATAAATGTCAGATATTATTAGTTATTCCTTTAATTACTGCTTAATCCTTTTTATGTATTTAAAAATATTTAGAGAAGAGCTTTAAAAATTGTCTAGTTGTTAAATTTGTTCTAAATTTTCTTTTTTAAAAAAGATCATAGAAAGAAATGTTAAATGGTTGTTTTCTTACTTTTCAACCAAAGACCAAAGAATGGCCATTGATACTTCTGTCTAAATTTTAGTGACTTAGTTTTATTTTAAAGAGTCATTTTTTCTCACTACAGTGAAGGAGGGGAATTGTCAGATCTTCTGAAAGGAAAGTATGCCATGATTCTGATCAAATGCTAACAGAGTAACAGGTTGGAAATAGCTAGCAGGTGAATCTGTTACTCCATGGTAGCTAATCCATACGGGGCAGCTCAAAGAGACTTCATTTTCATCAAGCACTGCCTTTTAAAATTGAATGCTACTTTTTCCCTCTCTTTTCAGTGGGGATCTGCAGTGTACTTATGCTATAAAAAATCAGTGGCGAAAACTAACACTATATCTTACAAAGCTGGTAAGTATAATTTTGGGAGAAACAATTTATGTAGAAACATTGTGGGGTCTACAGGGTTAAAGACAAGACCTGCCTGTAAACAGGCTGTGTGCCATGTTAGGATGTGTTCGTAGCAGCACTTGAATTCCAGCCCCTGCTCCTGAGTCTCAGTTTATCTTGAAGTGTTTGGGATGCTGCATGAACGATCACTTTGAAAAGAAAGTGAGTTTTTTTTTTTAAGCCTTAAGTTTAAGTAACAATTTGAGTACATGCCAATTCTCTTTAATTTTTAAACCTGTGCAAAGTATGAAAAGGATGCTTCTTTAATATTTATATTAGTTTAGTCAAATTTAATGGTTATATTTCATGATACTGAATAGTATTAACACTAATTTGCAATCTTATGATGCATAGTTGAAGTTTTCAATTTTAAGAGACTTCAAAATGTCAAACATTTGATCTTACTTATAAGATAGCAGATTCAGCCTTTTACAGTTAGAGTCCTTGCCTCTTTTCTCCTTTTGACTTTCCAGGGCCCACAGTTAATCAATATTTCTATTCTTACTTTACAACTGTGCTGTTGCATCATGACCTGAGAGACTAGAACACAGTTAACTGTGGTCCTCAGGGGACCCCACTGGCTGGCTGCCATGTGATGAGAGGGAGAACCTTAGTTTATCTAGTTCATCTCGCCTTGCAGATGAAAAGAACCTGAGTCCCGCTGGTTGAGAATCAGAGACATCGGCAGTAGAGCCAGCTGTTCAGAGTCCCAGTTTATCTCTTTGTTTTTATGGTGAGACTAGTGATGGTTTCGCCTGACTTGACAGACTTCACGGTCATGAAACCTGTTTTCTGTTTCTAACCCCGCAATATTCAGTATAAAGCTGTTTCTAGGGTATCTTCAGTGGAAGATATACCTATTCCATTTTCATGAGTTAGATTGTCATGAAACTCTGGGCTATTTGAAACTCCTATCTACATATAAGTGGAGATAATTTAGAATTATTCAGAAGCTGAGTTTGAGGCAACACCATTCTAATGGAGTTCTAAATCTGTGTCTACTCTTTTATGAGTTGTTTTTCATTTGTGTAAGAATTGACAGACTCCTATAGGAGGTTTTATATATACATATATATAATTACATATAATATAAATATATTTATATACAAACATATTATATATTAATATATATTTTATATATAATGTATAAAAGGCTCCAGAGGAATAGTTAATAAGAGTGTTAAAGTAGATATAGGCAAATAACCATATTAAAAAATTTAAATATATACTTTAAGGTAGTATGACATAAAGTGAATTTTTAGGGGTATGTGTATTTTTAGAGGCTTCTGTTTTTCTTGTTACTTCTAATCTAGCCTTTGTAGATGAAGTTTGATAAATGTTAAACAATTTAATAGTCAATAATCCTTGAAGATTAACATCTATATAAATCCTGCTGACACATTCATAATTATCTGATGAACATATATGCAATTTTGGGCCTTCTAAATATGTGAAATAAGAAAGCATTTTATTGTCGCCGGGCGGTGGTGGCGCACGCCTTTAATCCCAGCACTCGGGAGGCAGAGGCAGGCGGATCTCTGTGAGTTCGAGGCCAGCCTGGGCTACCAAGTGAGCTCCAGGAAAGGCGCAAAGCTACACAGAGAAACCCTGTCTCGAAAAAACCAAAAAAAAAAAAAAAAAAAAGAAAGCATTTTATTGTCATTTCACTTAAAAAACACCTATATTCAAGAGACAGTGACCTAGTATTCCCATTGCTGTCATAGGTCTAATTTGCAGATATCCTCAAGAAGATTACGAGTCATTTTCACTACCAGAATCTGTTCCCCTGTTTTGTTTACCAATGGGTGCAACTATTGAATGCTGGCCACCAAATAGCAAATACCCTCTTCCTGTGTTCTCTACGTTTGTGTTGACTGGAGCCTCAGCTGAAAAGGTACGGTGGATTTAACTAGTGGTATTTGCTAATTTCTTGTACATTTTCAGGTCATAAGCCTCACATCTTCAAGGAACAATAGTAAAAACTGACTAAACCAAACCAGTAATATGTATTTCTTCTTCTTGGTTGAATTTACTATATCCAGAGACAGGAAAGGAAAGTTTTCCTATCCTCCCAAGTGTTTGTTTTTGGTTTTGTTTTTAAATATTAGTGAAGACTTTTCTCATCATCACATGTTGATCCCTCATTGGTTCATTTTCTGTGATAGAAAAGCTCCTAAGTAATGCCAAAGACATTATGAAATATAACATGATTTGGAAAAGAGACTTTTTTTGTTACTCTGGGGATCCAACCTTGCACTTGGTAGGCGAGTGCTCTATTGCCGAACTATATTCCAGCCCTGAAATTATAGAATTGTAGTTGGAAGAGAGCTTGGAAATCATCTAGACCAGCATTTGATTTTGTGGATAGGAGTATTCAGTGAATTGTTCACAGTTCAAATTTGTCTCACATGCTTACTAAATACTTTTCAGACATTTCTTATAAAAATATTGGTAGATTTGCTTTGTTATTTTGCTTCTGTTGCTTTTGTCATTGTTGTTGGTGTGAGACAGCATCTTTCTATGTAGACCAGGCTGCTCTTGAACTTGCTTAGATCCTCTGCCTCCTGAGTGCTGGGATTATAGGCATTAGTCACCATACCAAGGCTCAGTTGCTTTCACTCTTTATTTTAAAAATATAGTTTAATCAAAATAGCCATTTTCAATAATAAGTATACATGAAAATATTACTATATAGTTAACATACATACCAAGAAAGTAGTCATCAGGAGTGGTGCCTCAGGCCTGTAAACCCAGCACTCATGAAGCCGAAGCAGAAGATTGCAAGTTTGAGGCCAGCCTAGGAGACCCTGTCATTTTTTATTTTTTTAAAGAAGAGCAGGATTGATTTTACCACTGTGTTCCTAGTCCCTGGCACCTTACCTACCCATAGAAAGCATCCACTGAATAGTCAGTCAACTGGTGATGTGCTTTGAATAAATGATACAAAGTATATTTATTAAATGTATTTCTTGTTTTACAGGTCTATGGTGCTGCTATTCAGTTTTATGAACCATACTCTGAGGAGAATCTTACAGAAAAACAGAGACTTCTTTTGGGTTTAACGTCTCTGGTGGATGGAAAGTCTGATAGTTCTAGAACAATTCACACTAACAAATGCATTTGTCTTCTTTCTCACTGGCCTTTTTTTGATGCATTCAGAAAGTTTCTGACTTTTCTGTATCGTTATTCCATCTCTGGACCTCATGCCCTTCCAATTGAAAAGTAAGTTAGAGGTCTCATGGTTTAAAATTTGACACTCCAAAGTGGGCATGCTGGCACCTTTCTGTGAGTTTGAGGCCAGCTTGATCAACACAGTGAGTTCCAGGACACCCAGGGATGTGTAGAGAGACCTTGTTCAAAAAAATTTGTCAGTCCTTTCTATGGTATATTTATAATAGTAATTGTGTAAATTTTATATGGAAATTGTTATTTCTTGAGAGTTATTTGAGAAAAATGTTTGGTTATTTATGTAAGACTTTATCATTATATTTTTACAGTCTTGTTATTTTAAGCAATTTTATTTCTGCCAGTGAATGTTTTAATTTATTTTAAAGTGAGTTAGTTGGATAAATATATATATACACACTACTCTTACAAAGTTTATAGTTGCTAATTTAGTGAAATCCTGGAACTAGGTTTTCTTGAAGTACTCAAGATCAAACCCAGAGCCTTACACATGGCATCTAAGAGCTTTGTCACTGAGCCGCATCTCCAAGTGGAAAATATTAAAACTCTTCAACTATGTTTGTAATTTTTATGTATAACTTGAGATATTATGAACCTTTAAAATAGTCCTATGTTTAGATATCATGAATTTAAAAGAAAAATTTGATAGACATTTTGTTTTTCGTCCTGTAATTTTAATGATTTACTAAGAGCACGAAAATTTTACAGTGTTTCATTCAGTAAAACTAATGCACAGGAGCTGTAAATACATCACTGTAGGTTGGACTTTTGTCTTTGGAGGCTCGTAATCGTACTTTCTCTGTTCCCTCAAGCCGTCTATCTCTTCAGCCCTTTGGCAGAACTTTCTGACTCTGATGACAGTTGGGAAGTAATACAGTTTACCATTTTATGATAATTCATAAATGTAGTATTGCCCTAATTATCCTGTGCTCTTTTCCACTCTCATTTTTAGTATTAAAAAATTAGCACTTCTCAAATATTTTGGTGTTAGAATCCCTTGAAAATTTTGAGGACTCAGTGAGCTGTTCTTTGTGTGTTGTGTCTTTCAATACAGACATATTACTGCAATAGAAATTAAAACTAATTTATAATAATTTATTTAAAATTAACAAACTAGTTACATCTCTTCAAAAAGTAATTTTTTTTAAAAACAGAAGGTTAGAGGCAGGTGGATCTCTGTGAGTTCGAGGCCAGCCTGGTCTACAAAGCGAGTTCCAGGAAAGGTGCAAAGCTACACAGAGAAACCCTGTCTCAAAAAAATAAACAAACAAACAAATAAATAAATAAATTTTAAAAAATAAAACAGAAGGTTAATGAGAAGAGTGAGTGTTTACATTTTTGTAAGTCTCTAATGCCTTGGCTAATTGAACCCAGCTGACTTTTCTTGCGTGGTTCTGCATTCAGTTTGATGCAGTAATTGTCTTAGTTGAGGTATGTGAAGAAAATCTGACTTCATACAGTTATGTAAATAGAAAAGGAAGGGGCACTTAAGTAGTCATTTTAGGATGTGGATATTATTTTTTACATTGTACCAAAGTTTGGCAAGTAACAGTTTCTTCCAAATTAATAGTAATGCAGAATATGAAACCTAAGCAATAAAGTTTTCTTCTGTGTTCTATTAAAATCTGAAGGTCTCTCAGTCCTGACTGAACATTGACTCATGCATGGTCTTGTAGCATTGTATGTTGGTCATTTGGACAGCAGTAGTTCACTGAGGTAAACACATATTTGAAATGTAGTCAGGTGTCTCCCTCAATATAAGAAAATGTCACTATAGCATCACAAAGAGTTTACTTTTTAAATTTTTATTATATTTGTATAGTGTGTGTGTGTGTGTGTGTGTGTGTGTGTGTGTGTGTGTGCGCGCGCATGTATGTGTGCTCGTGCGCACATATTGGCATGTCTTTGCCATGTGCATGTGGAGGTCAGAGGACTTGTAGGAGTCTGTTCTCTTCCTTCCTTTTTGTGGGTCCTAGAGATTCAACTCAGTTTATCAGGCTTATTACATGCTAGCCCGGAAAGGTGTTTTGTTATTAATAAAGTTTATTGTGCTAGAGATCAAACCAGGACCTTACACATGCATGGCATGTGTTCTTCCTCCTAGCTGCATTCCCAGTTCTCAGAAAAGTTTTGAGTAGTAGAAAGCTTTCAGGTTTATGGTGACAAATTCTTACTTTTCATTTGAAAGTTTGGATTTAATTATTAACAGCAAGTATTCCTAGTTTTTTTCCTTGAAGTAATAGCACTTTGATTATTTTTATGTGGAAAATGTCTGTTGAATACCCAACACTGCATAAGCTTTACTAGCCCATCATCTTTCAAGCAAAAATGGTATTCTGTGTGGGGAAAAAATAACCAACTCACTCATAACTCAGTCCTCTAAGTGCTTTTGTAAAATTAAATGGCCACATGCTTTTGTATAGTAATGCTGTAGAGTACTTACCCCTTTATCTTAGAATATTCTAAATGTATGTTCCAGAATCAAATATTTGCTATTTCAAGTTATTAAGTCAGACATCCTTTTCCAAGATTTGTTTATTATTTTTATTTTATATGTGTGAGTGTTTTGCCTACATATATGTCTCTGTACCACATGTGTGCTGGGTGCCCTTGGAGGTCAGAATAGGGTACCATATCCTCTGGAACTAGAGTTATAGATGGTTATAAATCACCATGTGGGTGTTGGGAACTGAACCAGGTTTTCTACAAGAACAGCAAGAGCTCTTAACTGCTGAGCCATCTCTCCAGCCCCAGTCAGGGACATTCTTAAATGAAGTCTGTGATAGTAAAGCAATAAAATACAGCATCTACTAGTTTACCCCCGCCTTGATTTCATAGGGTGCCAGCAGTTTCATTCACAATACTTTGCACTATTATTGCTATTGCCAAATGTGTGAGAAAGGAAAAGGGAGTCTCACTGTTATCATAAAAGAGTCTGGACTCTTCGGATCCTCCCTGAATGGATCTTAGACACCATTAGGGTTCCATGAATCATACAAAAGTCCTGCTTTTCTGACTGCTTCATATAATCAAGCAGATGTGTGTCTTTTGGTACTCATTCCTCTAATCTTTTTTTTTTTTTTTTTTTGGTTTTTTGAGACAGGGTTTCTCTGTGTAGCTTTGCACCTTTCCTGGAACTCGCTTTGGAGACCAGGTTGGCTTCGAACTCACAGAGATCCACCTGGCTCTGCCTCCCGAGTGCTGGGATTAAAGGCGTGTGCCACCACAGCCCAGCTCGGGTTTTGTTTTTTTTTTATTCCAGATTTTAAGTAATGGTAGGGACTAGAAGCTTTACATCACTTTACATTTTCTGTAATGTTTGGTAGTGTCTTTGTACAATACATGGTTAAAATACATCTATAGAGTCTATAAATGACTCATCCAGTTCTCTGTCTGGTTGTAATGATCTCACTGCTAAAAATAAGATAATTTTGAAGTAATGTTTAGAAGAAAAATAATTCAAGAAGAAGACAGCTTATTCCTAAAGGGAATAAAATGTTTTTATATTTTGTCCTTTTTTTTTTTTCTCCTGTAGTGTTCAAAACCAAACTTATTGATTGGTGCATGACTTTAATCCTGATGCTCAGGAAGCAGAGACAGGGGGATTACAAATTCAAGGCCAGCCTGGCCTGTATAGCAAGATATTATCCTCCAAACCCAAGTGATGTAGTTGAGTGGGAAAATACTCGCTGGTGTGTGCAAGGTTTTGGATTTGTTCTCTCACTACAAACAAGCAAAAAGCAAAACAAAACCATCTCATTGATCTAGTTTTTATCCATTACTAAATGGAAAGCTTGTTGAGATGGGGAAGTCTGTGTTTGTTGCCCAGGCTGCCTTGAACTCCTGGTCTCAAGTCATCCTCAGCCTTCTAAGTAGCTGGGACTACACCTCTGCACCCTTCATCTTATCAAGCATTTAAACTCATTTATTTTTTTTAGCACCTTAAATAGTTATTTTACAAAACATGAGTGATTAATTAAAAATACATTACAATGTAATAATTAGCTTCTTTAGTAATGTTGATTACTACCTGCTTAGGGAAAAGAAAACATGGTTTTGAGGTAACTACAAATACAAACATGGTTGAATATGATCAGCTATTAACATAAAGTTACTTGGGCTGGAGAGGTGGCTTAGCCATTAAAGGCTAAGCTCACAACCAAATGTATAAGGTCATAGGATTTAGGCTGAGGCACCTCTAATGACACAAACAACTTTTTGTTGTTAATTTGTTTTCACAGCACTAGGGCCTTAATGAGCTTGAACTTGTGATGGCATGTTAACCTTTGCAGCAAATGATAATTCATTTTGGAATTAATTGAGTTTCTGTTTTTGTTTTTAAGGCATATTTCTCATTTTATGCATAAAGTTCCTTTTCCATCTCCTCAGAGGCCACGGATTTTAGTTCAGGTAAGGTTCTTTCCATATGATGGCCATATGAGGGTTCTGCCAGCATGTAACAAGACTAACAACTGAATGTGGACAGTACAATGAGCCCTGGGACAACCAGGTGTTCTTGCATGTAGGGATTCGGGCCCTGATATTTATTAACTCTATCCACAGGAGGAAACTTTTGGTGCACTCATACAATCCCAACACTTGGGAAGTAGAGGCAGGAGGGCTGAGAGTTTGATTTCAGTAAGGACTAGAGAGTCACTTCCAGGCCACCCTTGTCTACATAGGGAGTCTGTCTCAGGAAAAAAAGAAAAGTATGCAGATTGTTTCTAAATATTGGAAAGTTTGTGCCCTTGATGATCATATAGTTGGTTAAATGTATTCAAATAGTTATAAGGACTAGTTGTATGTTTATATATTGCAGGAGGGAGGAAATGCAGTGTCTTTAATGCAATAGGGAAATTTAAATGACTGAATAAACATTTTCTCAGTTGAATGCATCTCTCCTTTTTTGTTTATATCTTGTTTGGGATCTTGATAACTTAAATTGCCTATTAATCATAATCTATGGAATGGTTCATACAAAGGAAATACTTTCATGTGTTGTCACCATGCGTGTTACTGGTTACCGCAGCCCTGAAGGTATTATTAGTGTTAGAAATCATTAAAAATGTGCCAAAATTTGAAAATGCAGATAAAATTAATTACATTATTATATTGATACAGATAAAATTTCTAGAACATACATTTGATGACTTTGACAATCATTCTACACATCCATGTTATTACTTCATGATACTTAGTGCCAGAGTGCTATATTGCACACTCCACCTAAATACGTATGGAATTTTGTTTTGTAGCTGAACCTGGCAAATGTTTCCTGCTATGGATCTTATCTAAATATTTAATCTTTGCATGTTATCTGTTCTGTTACAGGGGCTCATCTTGCTGTTACAGCACAAAATTAGCTAGAGAGTATGAGAAAAAAAATTACATGGCTATATTCCATTAGACTGCTTACAGGCCATTAATTTACAGACCCTAAATGTATGGTATTGATTAAATAATTTAACCTTTTATCATAAATTTGTTAAAATAGTATTGGAGAAAAGTTGAAGACATAAGAGATAGGATTCAGAATAAGAAGTTGTTGGAAGGGGCCAAAAGTCTTATGCTGGTGATCTGGGAATCTTCATGGTTAGCATCATTAATCGATGTCTATTGCCAGAGCATGATGTTTCAGAGTTCATCTTTATACTTCAAAATGCTTTGTTTTAAATCTTCCAGTTATCCCCACATGATAATTTGATTCTCAGTCAGCCTGTTTCTTCACCTCTTCCGCTAAGGCAAGTAAAGCTTCATTTCGGTTTGTTTCTCTAAATCTATGTATACACAGTCCCACATCTGTGCAGCAGAGTCCAGAAGAGGGTGTTGGTTTTCTTAGAAGTGAGTTACAGGCTGTTGTGAGCTTCCTAACATGGACGCTAGGAACTGAACTCAGGTCCTCAGGAAGAGCAACAGGCACTCTTAACCACTCAGCCATCTCTCCAGCCCTAATTATTTCTCTAAATATAGTGTGAATTTAACTAATGTATATGTATATTGTCTTTCCTAGCTAAAATATTGGTGGAAGTACTTTTCATGTAACTGTTTCTTAGCTGATTCTTTTTGCTTAATATTGGGTTTATAGTTTGCAAAAGAAAGAAGAACTTTTACAGTAGTGTTTGGTGTTTATGTATATCCTTATTATTATCAATACTTATTGTTACATAATTGGGAATATATGTAAATTATGAAGGTAATTCATTTTTTAGCTTTAATTGTTCTCTAAAATACATCCAATACATCTTTAATTGTCCTCTAAAATACAAAATACATTTTTTTTTGAGACAGGGTTTCTCTGTGTAGCCCTGGCTGTCCTGGAATTCACTCTGTGACCAGGCTGGTCTCAAACTCAGAGATTTGCCTGTCCCTGCTTCCTGAGGGCTGGGATTAAAGGCATGTGCCTCCACCACCCAACCAAATACAATTTTAAATTTAATCCAAAATAAAAACTGCTTTTTAAACAGAACATATTTCATCATTCTAAAAGTTCAGAGAAGTTATAAAATGTGATTTCCCTACAGTATCATTTCTTGAAATTTAATTAGCTGTGTGATTTGCTGTCAGAAATAGTTATGGTATAATTAAACTATTATATTGCACATACCTTAGGGAGACCAGCTGCCATCTTTGACACTAATTTTGTAAGAATTACAGATGATTTCATCATTAGCCCTTAGCCTAGAGTGATGAGTGTTTTCCGAGCTCTTACCTGAGCTGAAAATGAAATGAACACACTGATTACAAATGATTCAAATTGCCAAAAGGACTTCATTGAGATAACAGCTCTGGCCAAATCAGATTTCCACATTACAAAATTCACCCAAGTATAAGCCAGTGATTTTATTCACAGAAGGTATAGATTTATAGAAATGGATTAATTTAAGCAGATTCACAGGTGTATTAGTGAATACCTATGATCCTAGCACTTAGGAGACCAAGACAAAAAGATCTCTAATTGGACCAGCCTGGACTACATAGTCAGACCCTGTCCCAACAGCAACAGCAAAAGAAAAAAGGAAACAAACAGGACAAGCAGAAGACTCATTTTCTGTATTGAATGTAGCGCTGAAAAGTTCATGACTTTGAAAACTCATACAATTACATTTCTTTCATATTGTTTTTGATACTGTGTTTTTCCTGCCTGCGAACAGTAATTACATTTAGAGTTAAATATACACAGCCCTGTAGCTAGAGTTTTCCTGCCTTGTCCACAGTCAGGACAAATCTCTGTCACCCACCAGTCCCACAGCCACTCAGACCCAACCAAGTAAACACAGTGACTTATATTGCTTACAAACTGTATGGCTGTGGCAGGCTTCTTACTAACTGTTCTTATATCTTAAATTAATCCATTTCTATAAATCTATACCTTGCCACGTGGCTAGTGGCTTAGCGGCATCTTCACATACTGCTTGTCATGGCAGCGGCTAGCAGTGTCTCCTCCCACCTTCCTGTTCTCTCCATTTTCCTTCCTGTTAGTCCCGCCTATACTTCCTGCCTGGCCACTGGCCAATCAGTGTTTTATTTATTGACCAATCAAAGCAACAGATTTGACATACAGACCATCCCACAGCACAGCCCCACTATTCTAGATAATTAGGAGTTTAAACAGTTTTTGTTGTTGTTGTATTTGGGTTTAGTTTTTTGTTTTTGTTTTTATTGTGTATTTTTGCTTGGATTGACAGTGGTGGAAAGTTTTCAACACTACTTCAGAATCTTGGCCCTGAAAATGCTGTGACACTACTGGTGTTTGCTGTAACAGAACATAAAATCCTCATCCATTCCCTCCGGCCTTCTGTGCTTACTAGTGTGACAGAAGCATTAGTGTCTGTAAGTATCCGTTCAGTTGAAACTTAATTCATGTAATTTAGAGTCATTTTAGGGCTTAACTCCATTTCAGAAAGTAATGGATTTTTACATGTTGCAGCAGTTTTAATTTCCTGACTTTTAATTTTAGTTACAATTATTTAATTCATTATCAAACATTAAACTTTAGGTAATAATCTAAAAGATAATTTTGTGTATGTGCTGATAAGTTATGCGTCAATGTCAAAATGCTTAATATTCTCCCATCCTCTGTTTATCCAAGATGATTTTCCCTTTCCACTGGCCATGCCCATATGTTCCTCTCTGCCCACTGG
Organism: Peromyscus maniculatus bairdii; assembly: GCF_049852395.1. NCBI lineage: Eukaryota > Metazoa > Chordata > Mammalia > Rodentia > Cricetidae > Peromyscus > Peromyscus maniculatus. The sequence continues at coordinate 62,289,925 of NC_134858.1, forward strand.
CTCTAGCAGATGTCCTCAGTGCGCCATGTCCGTTCATAGTCGGGATTGACTCCAGATACTTTGATCTTTATGACCCGCCACCAGATGTCAGTTGTGTTGACCTAGATACCAACACCATTTCTCAGTAAGTACACTTTAAGTTTTACACCTGAGGCTTCATAACTCCATCACCTCTATGTGTGAATTTGTTCTTTATAGTTGCTGAGTAGTGTTCTTTCGTGATATATTTTTTGTATTTGGAGTTATTACCATCTCCTTGTCAACTCTTGCTATGCTTCAGGAGAGTATATTTAGGATTTACAGATGATTTGATTGGAAAGAAAATATAATTTTAATCCTCAGGCTTTAAATATTTAAGAAACATAATCTTATGCTTACTTAAAAACTTAGCGCGCGCGCGCGCACACACACACACACACACACACACACACACACACACACAAACTTAACATAAGAGGAATTACGGCAGAAATAGAATTTGGGGGCTGGAGCGATGGCTCAGTGGTTAAGAGCACTTGCTACTCTGCAGAGGACATGGATTCAGTTCCCAGCACCTACATGGCTGCTAACAACTGTCCATAACTCCAGTTCCAGGAGATCTGCTGCCCTCTTCTGGCCTCTGTGGGCACTGCACAAAACATTGCACACTTACATACATATAAAATAAAAATAAATCTTTTCAGATGATGATTGAGAAGCTAATCAAAATGGTGCCAAGGACCACACAATTTTTTAAACGTTTCTTTCTTTGCCACATGAGTATGGGAGACTCACAATTGAATTAAAACACTGTTCCTGTATTGATACTTCAATATTATTTCTAGTCCAATACTTTCAGAATAGTAGTACATCATAGCAAAATTAGTATATTGGAAATTTAAAATAATCTATAAATTGATACATAATTTTGCCTCTTTGCATTCTAAGAAAGTAGCTTTAAAAATGTGTCATAATTTCTTTGTGTCCACATTTTCAGATTAGTTTTCCATCAGCCAGGAAGGAAGGAAGAAATGGACGCAACAAGATGGCGTCTACGGGTCTGGTTGAAGTAACCATTATTTAGTCCATTGGTGCATCACAAAAGCTGGTTTAGTTTTGCACGTGATAAGGAGATATGAAATAGGCCTTCCTCTGTTCACTTACTGGTGCTGGGGAATGAAACCAGAGCTCGTGCAGGCTGAGCATGTGCTGTATCACTACGGCACACTCCTAGTCTTTCCATGTTTAAATAGAATTGTACTGTAAAGCCTTTCAGTTTAATTCCAGAATTTTAGATTGACTCTCCATATTTGCTATGTATCAAAACCTCAGTTGCTTAAACCATTAGAAAAGTTGGGGGAAAAATAAAACAGCTTTTATTCATAAAAAATATAAACCAATAAAATATGGGACATATTTTATACATGAAAGTCTTTTTAATGTGGGATTACTAAAAGCAAAGTTTTTTTATGAGCAACACTGTGTTCTTTAGCAGAAATGTTTCATTCTTTGAATCAGTAAACTCATACTTTACTTTTTCACTTGTTAAATGTTAGATGAAATTTTCCCTCTTGTAATTTGCTAAATTAATTAATTAATTAATCTTTTCTTGCACATACTTTTAATCCCTGCATTTGGGAGGCAAAAGCAGGCAGATCTCTGTGAGTTCAAGGCCAGCCTGGTCTACATAGAGAGTTCCAGGGCTACTTAGTGAGATCCTGTCTCAACAACAACAACAATAATAGTCTTATTTGCTATTTTCTTTCTACTTTGGTCATTAATTAATCGAAGAGTCAAAATGATATGAGTTGTTTGCACTCAGTTCTTTCTTCAATAGTACCCTCCGAGCTGGGGAGACCCTACAAGTGAACTAAAGCCCTCTGCTTTCCTTCATCCTGAGTTCTGAAACTCCAACCTGAAATGTGAAAGAAAAGCAAATTCCAAGTATAGGATTTTTAGTTTCCTTTTGCTATTCCAGGTACATACAATACAGATTAAGTTCTGAGTATCAAGAAATTCCTGAAGAAGGGGTAATAGCTTAATATTTCTAATGTAATTTTGCAAAATGTTGCATGTATAGACTTAGTGACTGTGTACTTTAGTCTGTGTAGTTTATGAGGAATCTCACAATTCCTCTGACAGATGAGGAAGCACAAGTTTAGTTTTTAAGCAGTTAAAGGGACATATCGCTCACTCTGTCAGCACTTGATTTTTAAACTGTTGATTTCACACTGTGACACTAAGACTTCTGCCACTAGTAATGAGGTAATGTTTGTGTAATAGTAATGAGTGAAAATGCGGAAGGCTATCAGAGAAAAACTCAGAGAAAAGCTAGGGAAAGCTACCCTGCTTGGCCACATTTCACAGAAACAATATCCAGGGCAAGAGGAGGAAATCAGGAGAGTAAATAACAGATATTTTTCTGCCCATCTATGCCAAAAACATTATCTTGAATGCCTTCTTCTATAGATTGGTAACAAAAAGACAAACAAGTAAATGCACTCCTTTCTCTGAGTTCCTCAGACTCCAATCTAAGACAGGTGTGCGTGCAGTGAATGATTCCGCAGAGGGATGCTATTTGGCAATATTTTATCAGGATAGTGATATAAAAAGTTTCTATGCCAGGCGGTGGTGGTACATGCCTTTAATCCTAGCACTCAGGAGGTGGATCTCTGGCCAGCCTGGTCTACAGAGTGAGACCCAGGACAGACACCAAAACTACACAGAGAAACCCTGTCTCGGAAAAAAAAAAAAAAAAGTTTCTACAGTGTAGTCTTCCTGTACCCTGCTCTTAGTCACATTATAAATGTAAAAACTGTTCTTTTACAGCAGAACATCTGCAATATTACCCTACTCTGCCTTTATTTTTATTCTTGTTTGTGGGAAAGAGGATAAATTCTATGGTTATTAATATTTATAAGTTTAAGTTTTCTTGTCTGTTCTTTTTGCTTATTTTTCAAAATGGTATTTGTTCTATGAGAAGTTTAGGGGACATTTAAAAACTAAAACAGTAGCGTGGGAAAGTCTGCTACCTACTTGTACTGAATTGTTCCTTTTCTTTTTCTCTTTATTTTTCAATTTTCAAAGTGAGTATTCATTACTTTTTAATGAAAAAAAGATTGAATAAATAAGAGCTAGACTAAACAAAACTATAGTTAAGTTCAAAAGCTTTGGTTCCTTATGTCTCCTGGCCCATAGCAAGATACCACCTGTGTTGTAATGGTTATAATAAAGGAGATTGTAGACTCCTCCTACAGACAGAGATATTAGTTTATAGCAGATAACCTCTTTTAAAGTTATAAAGTGTTTTGTAATGTTTTACTTTTGTTCAAGAACTTTAATATTTTAGAATATTTCTTCTCTGAAAAACAAATCATTTTTACTTATACTAAGCATATAACCAAGTATTTTAATAAGGTCTGTAGCTCATAGGTTCAATGAAAGTTTTCAGTAATACTTTTTCTTCTATTAGGAAAAACTGTTAACAGTTAATTTTCCTGCTGTTTGAATGTCTAAGCCCTCACACATGAAAGAGAAGAGTCTGAATCACCTCCTAATGAACGCCTCTGTGATGAGCATCGTCCTCAGGAGATGTAATAGATGCTGTTCAGATATAACTGTAAATTCTGAAATAATACATTAAGTGGAACATTCCACCTTCATGCAAATCAATTTTATATAGTCACTAACTATCCCAATTTGCCTCTGTCAGTTTTCTTCATTAGCTTGACTGTTCTGAATGTGTTCCTTATTTTTTTTTTGTTCAATGACTGTTTTCCCTTCGTGTATAAATATGGCAGGAATAGACCCCCTCCAAATATAACAAATGTATTGGTGTTGTCATTCAATCTCAGAACTGGAGACAGAAAGAATGTAGCCTGGAAGATTCTTCCAAAGAAGCCATGTAAAAATCTGATGACTACACTGAATAATTTGCACCAGCAATTGGCAAAACGTAAGTCGATAATCTCATTAAGGGATGTAACTTCATCTGAGAAAATGACTGACTACTTCTGAATTATTTTCCCTTTTTTAGCTAAGGGTGTGCTCTAGAAATCCAAACTTGGGTTGTCAGGTTTGTATTCCAAGGGCTCTCGCTCACTGAACCTCTTCCCCTGTCCTATGAACTAATCTGAAAGCTTCAAGCTATAGGTACTTAAGTAATATTGATCTTTTAGATGATTAATTCTGTTCCTTATATCTTAAAAGGTCTTTAACTTTTGAACCAGTTAGGAACTTTTGTCTTGACCCTTGAGAATAGGAGCCCTATTACATCTAAATGGAATGCATTTCTTACCAACAAGGCATTCTTTCACAGCACTACAACACAGTTATGGAAGTCAGGAAAGTAACATTGAACACCCTAATCTCTAGACCACGGTCAAGTTTTACCATATTTTGTTTTGTTTTGGTGTGTATATAAATGCACTCACCTGGTATATACATGTGGAAGTTTTCCTTTCTCATTGTCCACCTTACTTTTTGAGATAAATTCTTTCAGTGAACCTGGCATTTGCCATTTTGGCTAGCCTGGCTTTGAAACCCTGAGATCGTCATGTGTCTTTCCCTTTTCCTCCAGCACTGATACAGATGCATACCACTATGCCTGGCTTTTTTGTGGGTGGGATCCAAATACAGGTCCTCATGTGTGTACAGTAAACACTCACCCATGTTGTTGGTTTTTTTACTCATAGCTCTTTGGCTCTTGTTCTTTTAGGGGCCTGCCACCCAGTTCCCCAATAAATCACACACAGAGGCTTATCCTTAATTATAAATGCCTGGCATTAGCTTGGCTTGTTTCTAGCCAGCTTTTCTTAAATTAGCCTGTCTACCTTTTGCCTCTGGGTTTTTACCTTCCTCTGTTTCTGTATATCTTACTTTCACTCTTACTCCATGGCTGGCTGTGTAGCTGGGTGGCTGGCCTCTGATGTCCTCCTCCTTCTCTGGCTACTTCTTCCTCTCCTTCCAGGTTTCTCCTTTATTTATTCTCTCTGCCTACCAGCCCCACTTGTTCTTTCTCCTGCCTTGCTGTTGTCAATTCATTTCTTTATTAGATCAGCAGGTGTTTTAGACAGGCACAGTAACACAGAATCACAGAGTTAAACAGATGCAACATAAACAAAAGTAACACACCATAAAATAATATTCTGTAACACACCCACCAGGCCTTCTCCAGCCCAAGTTTTGCCTCTTTTGTAAATTGTTTTTTTTTATAGCGAGAGGATTTAATTCCAAATCAGAGACAGATCGTTTCAAGTCTTTTCTATCTCCTCTTCTCTAAAACAGTTCTTCAGTTCTATTATTTTCATAATACTGCCCTTGCAGAGGACCCAGATTTGATTCCCATCACCCATATTGTGGCTCACACCGTCTATAACCCTAGATCTGGGACAGTCAACAGACCTGGCACACATACATACATGCAGGCAAAACATACACAGAGTAAAATAAATAAATCTTTTTTAAAAATTATCCTTACATTGTCAAATGGTCCCTGATTTTAATTTTGTCCAGGAGTCTTCTTGTAAAATCGGGGCATGCATCATTGGCATGCGTGCCTACAGACATGGTAAGCCCTTCTCCACCATTCTCCTCAGTGTGCCCTCTCATCTTCTTCTGTTATTGAAAGGAGCTCTGATGTCTATTAGGCTTCTTCACTTGACCTTAGTCAGAAGTTAGAGAAGAGATTCAACCAGACTTCTCTAACATAAACTTACTCCTCACCACCAATTGGCTTTATCATTGAGTTGCCTAGGAAGAGGTTTTTTTGTTTTTATAAATCCTTCTGTTTTTATCCTGAAGGCACTTGTATTTTATGAAGAAAGGGGTGGAAAAGGACTGTGTATTATATGTATCCAGTGTAATGGTTGTTAAGAACTTTCTTTACTAGTGTGTGTATACACATACTTACATACATACACAAACATACATAGTTATGTTAGATCATGAACTTACTCTGATGATAAACTTGCAGAAATAATTTTATGTGTAACTTAAGTAAAATATACTCAACAGAGCCTAAAAATGATAGAGAAGGTTTTCTTGAGGTTTACCTGCAATGAAGTGGTGTAAATAAAAAGTTGTGGTTATATGAACACTTTCGAAAACAGATAAATGTGCATTAAAATCAATGTGAGCCTTATTTTTCATAGACTTCAAAATTCCAACTCTGTATTTCTCCACAGTGCAGCAGAGACCAAGAGATGATGGACTAATGGACTTAGCAATGAACGATTATGATTTTAATTCTGGAAAAAGGCTGCACATGATAGATTTGGAAATCCAGGAGGCATTCTTGTTTTTCATGGCCTCTATTCTTAAAGGTTATAGATCATACTTAAGGCCAATAACACAAGCCCCATCTGAGACAGCGACAGATGCAACCTCTCTTTTTGCTCTCCAAGGTGAGTGGAGATATAATTTTCTAGCTTTCATGTTGTTAAGCTTCAACTTATGATAAATCACTTGTTCCCTGAATTAATAGTTCATATTTAACAAGGCACATACCTGCTCTTAGGAGTGTGTGAGGACCAACTCTGGTGATCCATTTCTGTAGGGCAAATTTTTTGTCTGGTGCATTAACTGGAATCCTAGTAAAAAGATACAGAAGGAACTGTCTGAAAACTGCAGAACCTTCTGAGTGTATTTCATTCCACTTTGTTGTGTCACATACATGTTGAGGTATTGTTGGTTTCAGTTTTCAGGGCTGCTAGGCAGTACTGGGGATCTGAGGTACCCCGGGATGATTACATCTGGCTTGTACAGCCTCATTTGTTTTATTTTAGTCTGCTTTATAACTTATTTTCTGTCTGTACTGCAAAGGGGAAAAAAAGGAAGTTGGGTAGCCCAGAATATAATTGGTTTCATGCTATGTACTTACTTTCTCTTGTAGTATTTAATATTTGAAAGAGAAATTCATCTAGTAAGTATGTACTTGGTGCTATAAAATGTTGGACACTTGGTATATATTAGTAAGCAAAAGAGATACAGCCATGGAAAAAAAGAGACACAGTCACTTCTTTCATAGAGCTTGCACTAAAAAAGACGAGCAATTAGAAAGTAATAGAGTAAACAAGTTTAGTTTAGTTTAGAGAGAAAACAATGGACAGAAGAAGCATTCACACAACATGCAAAATATTGTGCAAAAGTAGCAGTTGCAGAAATTGAGCTATACTAGTTTAAGTGTAATCATGAAGACAGAGATAACTAGGTGAAAGCTTGAACTGTCTGTGTGTCCCTTTTCTATTGCTTCTCCTAGTTCTTCCCCATTTATCAAGGAGCTTAAGTTTTGCTTTGTTTTTCTTTAAGGTAGTGAACAAAATGAGAATATAGATGATATTGTTGATCAAGTTTCTTCTAGCAGAAAATTTTTCTGAACTTATTCTCACATTATCTATTTATATTGAATAGCTTTCTTAAGAAGCCGGGACCGATCACATCAAAAATTCTATAATATGATGACCAAAACACAAATGTTTATTCGCTTCATTGAGGAATGTTCTTTTGTCAGCGATAAAGATGCAAGCCTGGCTTTTTTTGATGATTGTGTAGATAAAGTAAGTAGTCTACTGTAGTCTACAGTGCCCTGGCTTATTTTGTGTGACTGCTATAAATGCTATGTTAATTGTTTCTATTTGTAGCTTATAACAAAATCTAGAATAATTTTATTTTCATAATTGACCACTTTCAATGAAAGTTTGGGCAGCCTGTTAGATATTACAGCACATACTTTTATTATCTTTTATTTTATTTATTAGTAGTAGTAGTGTATGTGGGTGTGCACATGTATGGAGGGCAGAAAAGGACTTTTGAGAGTCAATTCTCTTTTCCTACCATAGGTTCCAGAGATGGGATTAGGTTGTTAATCTGTGTGGTAAACACTTTTATCTGATGAGCCATCTTTCTTAAAGAATCCTTTTTTTTTTTTTAATTAATCAGTAATTTTAAGTGCAGTACCTGGAGAGACCAGAAGAGGGTATTGGATCCCCTGGCATTGGAATGATAGACTATTGTTTTGCTGCCTGACCTAGATGCTGGGAACCAAACTCAAGTCCTCTGCAAAAGCAATAAGTGCTTTTAACCATTGAGCCATATCTTCAGCCCCAAGATCATACTTCTTAAAGGGGTTTTGTAGGAATTTTATCTTAACAAGGCTAAGGTTAGGTTCCTAACTCAATCTTTGCACTACAGAGTAGGACATTTTTCCAAGCCCATGAACCTCCAACATACTGAGATATCACATGCTAAGAGTAGAGGGCATAGCATAGATGTCATATAACTATTTTTTATGCTGAGGGTGAATTTATTCCTTATGTAGATTCTATTTTGAATTCACACATGAAAACTACCCATTTTCTGTTCAGTCCTTTTGTATTATTAGGTAAGATGGAACTGGGTTCATGCTGGAAACAAAGGAAGCAGGATAACAGTGGTCCCTAATACAGTGTCTAATCTTAAGTAGGGTGAGGAAGGTTGAGTTGCCTAGAATAGGCACCTGAGCTCCAGCCATGAGCAAAGAGCTTCCATTCAGAGATCTAGCTTGACATGGGACTCAGAACAAAGAGAAAAGAACATCCTTCCTGGGTCAGTCAGCCTCAGGCTATCAGAACTTAACCAGGATGAGAAGAGTATGATGGTGATGGTGGTATGAAGCTCAGGAGCCTACACAGGGTCAGCAGAGTAGGGTTGGATATAACATGGGATGTTAGACTTTGACTTGGATGAAGGAGATGCCAGCATGGTAGACATGAAATTCAAGTTAGGGTAAGGAAGTCATCTGCATAGGAGCAGAGCAGTGAAGAGGGGAAAATGATACATAAAGGTAGGGAAAATGTTCAAATAAGTAAATGTGTTCAAAAGATGAAGATTCTCATGGCCAGGAAATTTACATACAAACTTAGAGAGAAGTAGAACAAATCCTGAATTTGGAAATACACTATTGGTTCTCAATGATAGACAGACATAGAAATAACTATAGGCAAAGTGCATATATCTGTGCACATATACATATATTCTGTAGCTTTGTATATTAAGAGAACTTGGGAACAACCACACTTTAATAACAGTGTAGTATAATATGCATATACTTTGTCTTCTATATAGTAAAAGCCATCAGGACTCTTTGGAGAAATGATTGGTTACAAATTTAAGGCAAAGAAAAGTCTAAGATAAACTCTAAGTATCCTGTATTAGGAAGTAAGAAATTATCCCAAGAATGATAGAGGCATATAAGACATGCACTGGACCTGTTTGAAGGGTTACCCTGTCAAATCGGAGGTAATTCAAACATCAAATGTTAGTAACAAATGATTAACCTGTTGAATAAATAGGAAATCTGAAGTATATGCAGACATCAGTTGATAATTCAAAGTCTTACAAGAAGCAAAATCTATACATAGTTCACTATATCTCCCTACGAAATAAATAGGAATTGAACTGTATAGTGGAAAGGCCTGGCAGACACCACATTAAAATTAAGTGAGCAAAGTGGACATCATCAATAATAGAACACAATGTCATGTGTTCCTAAAAGATGCTACTTTGTTTCTTTTCCTTCTACTAGAATAAATACTTTGACAAAAGCTACTTAAGGGATAAAGGGGTTATTTTAATTCACATTATCATGTCAAAGAAGTCAGGGCATCAGGAGCTTGAGAGAGCTGCTCCATAGTCAGAAGACAAGAGCAATGAGTGTATTATGTGGTTCTCAGCCTGTTTTCTCTTCCGCAGTCCAACATCCTCTGCCTAAGGAATGGTTCTACCCATAGTTGTATGGATCCTCCCACCTTAATTAGTCGAGATAACCATCCACAGACATACTAGAGGCCCATCTTTCAGATGATTCTAGATTCTGTTAAGTTGAAAGTTAACACTAGCCATCACAATTCCATCTTCTGTCAATTTGTAAACCACCCATTTGGGTTTTGGGAATTGAACTCCCATCCTCTGCAAAAGCAGGAAGTACAGTTAACCAATGAGCCATCTCCAGTCCCATTTTTCAATATTTTAATAAATATTTTAAGTATGCATTATTTAAAAAGTATTAACAGAAATAGGAGGGCATAGCTATAAGTTTTTCTCTAGGCCCCTATTTACAGAAATAATTGTGTGCACATGCAAGGGAAAGGGAATTCCCATATGGTACCAGATCTCCACTAGTCATATGTATGTACTTCCTTTATGAACAATGACATGTATCTGTATATTCCCATGCCAAGCTAACTGAACCATATGAGACCAAATTAGTGACCAGGGCTTAGCTAATAACATGCAGTAGTGAATAAGTTCATTAATCCACTTGGGGACACTGAACTACTTTGCAAGACTTTAGTTAACAGTATAAAAGGGAGAATTTTTGCTTTTTATAAAAGAATTGTTTTCTTTTTGACCCACTCACTGTATTTTATTCACAAGTCTGTGTTTTACCTAAACTTATACTGTAATATCACATGGTCTAATGAGATACTTATTAATATTGTAAGCTGTACAAGACTTGTAATTTTACTCCATTTCTAGGACATCTTGGCCTAAGGAGATCTCTCAGTACTGGTAGTTAATACTTTAGATTGTCTAGGGTTTTCTGTAGGTCACTTGAGATTTATGTGATAGGAGTCACTGTGGTGGATTATTTGAATAATTCCTTTTGCAATATGAATTCCAAGTGGCTGAAGAGATGGCTTGACAGTTAAGAGCACTTGTATCTCTAACAAAGGACCTGAGTCTACGTTCCCAAATGCTCTTTTATAACCTATTTTAAAAGTCTAGAGCCTATGAAAGACTTCTTATATATATATATATATATACATTGAACTAACATACTTGAAGATTTTGCTGACTAAACAGGAAATCAAAGCTGAGAGCTGTAATGGGATATAGCTTAGTAACAGAGCTCAGCAGGGAAAAAAAAAACAACTAACAGAATCCTGAGAATTACCTAGATAAAACCTAGTTTTTGTTTTTGTTTTGATATAATTCAAGGGACACTTTATTGGAGAAAAAGTATCACAAGGCCTAATGTGTATATTACTAAGCTTCATGTGTAGTTGGAGCAAAGGTTAGTTGTCCTGATGTTATAGAGCAGAACTCTCTGTTCCTGCCTTCCATAGTCTTCTACCCCAGTAAGAAGACTGAGCATAAAACTCAATACTTTTAATCTGAAAGCATTTTCAGAGTGTCATACATCTACTTTGAGAATAATCATTTATGTGGAGGCTGTTCCTTAGTTGGATATGTTTGAACTCGTGTTTTTAAGTGAACAAATCCTTTTACCTCTAGAAGCTTAGCTATGGAAAATAAATAAATTAGATATGTATTAATTCATTTCACCATCTATGCCTGTGCTTAAATGTAAATCAGATATACTCCACTCGTGATCTTAGCATATCCATACTGAAAACATCTGACTCAATTTTGAAATAAAAAATGAATAATGCTGAATAGGAATAATAAAAACAATGCATAAGAATTATTTGCATTTCATTTATGACTAATTTAAGAGCCATATGTCCTTGTTCTTCACATGATTAATTTTAAATCCATGCAGTCTGTTTCTGTAGGAAGGTGCTTAGCCAAGGGCAGTGTGTAGCAGATAGTCAACTAGGATGCTTTTCTTGGTTCTTCAAGTGTTCATTTACAGTGTTTTCTGAGCATACCAATGTCTTCTGGAAGAATTAGGAAAGAAAATATGAAAATGCCTTAATTTTATCCTGCCATGTGTGTTGGATTTCTTTTTTTCTCAATTGAGACAGATACCACTTTACTTTCAAAGACAGAGAAATGTCCAGTTGAAGAATGTAGGGTCCCCGGGCGGTGGTGGCGCACGCCTTTAATCCCAGCACTCGGGAGGCAGAGCCAGGTGGATCTCTGTGAGTTCAAGGCCAGCCTGGGCTACAGAGTGAGTTCCAGGACAGGCTTCAAAGCTACACAGAGAAACCCAGTCTCGAAAAACCAAAAAAAAAAAAAAAAAAAAAAAAAAAAAAGAATGTAGGGCTTATGGTATTGCTATATTTACAATACAATACAATTTTTAAATGTACAATTAAAGGACATTTTGTACATTTAATGTCTTACCAAGGTATAGAATCTCTAGGTCCAAGTTTCAAACTGTCTGTGATTTTGTAGTGCTGAGAAATACAGAAGCACATTATTTCACTTTCCTCAGAGTAAACAGTTGCTCTACTTCTGTCTTCTGTCTGTTACTAATTCATCTGGAAACTTATAAAGAACGAAACACTACTCAATACATCAAGTTATCCATTTAAGTGTTAAATACATTTTGCTGGAACGTCCCATTTTAATTGTTTTAATATGAATTGACTGCCTTCTAGTCTGTCCTCTATAATTTTCCTCCTCCAGCGCCTTGGTAATTATATTAACATCTCGCTGGAGTTGAATGCCCTGCTTTCAGCTCCTGCTTAATAGCTACTTACTTGGTGTAGTTCCTTGTTATGGTGAAGCCTGTCTGAAAACAGCTTCTCCTCTACTACTTGACTGCTAACTTGGTTGGATCAGTATTTGAAATTCATTTCTGCATTGTCTTTTACTGCCCCCTGAGATATTAGCAAAAAGTCTAATACTGTCTTTCTTTCTAGGCGATTGTGTCTGATCTCTCTCTCTCTTTCTCTCTCTCTCTCTCTCTCTCTCTCTCTCTCTCTCTCTCTCTCTCTCTTTCTCTCTCTCTCTCTGCAAAAAAGTTCCTTGATATCCTGGAATTTCAGGGAATGTGAGAATATGCCTTATGTAGGCATTTCTTTATTCATGAATTAGATGGGTGTAGATACTTTTAATGTAGGAATTCACTTCCTTCACTTCTAGAAATTTTTCTTTACTTCCATCCTGCTCCATTCTCATTCATACTCTCTGTCTGTCTCTGTCTGTCTGTCTGTCTCTGTCTGTCTCTTTCTCTCCTTTCTGGAAATACCTAGCCTGATCCTCTTTTTCCCCCAACATAATATATTTATTGATTATTTTGGAATTTCACATAATGCACCCCAATCACACTTCCCACCCACTACCCTTGTGACCTCCCATACACAAAATAAAAAGGAAAAAAGAAAAACTATATACCAAGTCCAATTTGTGTTGCCCATATACTCACAGTGGCCAGCCCCTTAAAGAAAACTGAGTCCTTCCCCACCCCATCCCCTAGCCTGATCCTCTTAATTTTTCTCTTTTCATCTCATTTTCTGTCTTTATATTTTAAGAAACTAGAGAGATTATAGTATAATTACATTGTTTCCACCTTCCCTTTCCTCCAAACTCTCCCATGTATATCACTGCTTTCTTTCAAATTCGTGTCCCTTTTTCTGTATTTATGTTGTTGTTGGTAGTGGTGGTGGTGTGTGTATGTTCCTAAATACATAGTTACATCCTGCTCGGTCCATATAATGTCAGTTGTATGTACATGTTTTCAGGGCTGACTATTTGGTATTGGATAACTAATCCGTGCTCTCCCCTAGGTAAGATTATTTCTCCTGCTCTCAACTTTCCTTGGTTGTCTGTAGTTCTTTGTCTAGGGTTGGGATCTCATGAGCTTCCCCACTCTCACTTTATCATGTCAAAAACACCACTTTTTTTGGTGCTGTCCTTGTTCCAGTCATGTTTAGGAAGCCATGTTGGTGAGATTTCATTCATGGATATAGCTTCTGATGTTTCTAGGGGACAGTCTCACCACAGGCTCTCTGTTCCGCTGGCCTGTAGTCTTTCCACTCACTCTTCCATGTTGGTCTCTGAGCCTTAGGTGGCAAAGCTGCGCTGTAGATGTGTCTGTCCATTGGGACTGGGCTCCATAACTTGGCATTTTGATCAGTTGTAGTTTTCTGTAATGGTCTCCATCTGTTGCAAAGAGAGCTTTCCTTTATGGGGTGGGAGCGTGGAGACTACACTTTTCTGTGGGTGTAAGGACTAATATTTAGAAGGTGGTTAGGGATTATGCTGGTTTAATAATGGTTATAGGTTCTCCTCCAAGGTCCATGACTTCACCAGCCCTGTCTAGTTGGCTAGGTTTCCAGTACCAGGCACAATTTCCCTCGTGTTTGCGGGTCTTAACTACAATTAGAGAGCTGTTGGTTACTGCTAAGATGTGCATGCAACTCTTGCACCTTTTGTGCTATCTTGTCATGCTTGTCATTGTTGGGTTCATAGGTATCCTAGCTGGGAACGACTGTTGATGGCTTCCCTCCTTTGGAAGCTTGCATGGCTTCTTCTGATACCATGATAGCTAGTCCTCAGAGAGGAGGCTTTCAGGTTGTGTCCAGCTCTAGACTTCTGGGACCTCTGTCCAAAGTATTTTCAGCAATAGGGACTTACCCTCCACACTCATTATATAGCCTATAATGTTTTGTGAGTGTCTTAGATAACGCTGACCAACGATTCAAAGGAGGGTGTCTCATGCCTGGTGTTGGAATTTTTGTTAGGTGGTCTATAGCTCTTGGGGGTAGCTTTGTTAGTCTATATGGGAAATTTTCACTTAAACTCTATGAGCATATTTCTATAGCAACTTAAGTGTATTATAGGTATTTTAGGTGGATAGGTAATAGTATGATTCCTTATGACTTACTCAAGTATCCTTACTGTTACTTTATACACTGCCCTCCTTCATCTGCATTTATTTCCCCCTCCCTCCATAATTAGAGTCTTCCTTTTCCTACCTCCCTCTTCAGACCACTTAGGCCCTGCCATTCTCATCCTTATTGCCCCCTTCCACTTTTTGACTAATTTCTTCAATTTCATTTTCCAGTCCTTATACGTTTATTTCTGATGTCATGTTTGCAATTTTTTTTTGAAAATTTTATTTTTTTATTTTACTCATCAACCACAGATCCCCCATCCTCCTGCCACCCCCCAGACTTCCCCCCAAGTCCACCCCCATCCCCTCCTCTGAAAAGGTAAGGCCTTCCATGGTGAGTCAGCAGAGCCTGGTACCTCCAGTTGGGGCAGGTCCAAGCCCCTCCCCCTGTATCAAGGCTGTGCAAGGTGTCCCACCATAAGTAGTGGGCTCCAAAAAGCCAGCTCATGCGCCAGGGATGGATCCTGATCCTACTGCCGGGGGCCCCTTAAGTAGATCAAGCTACACAACTATCTTACTTATGCAGATGGCCTAGTCCAGTACCATGGAGGCTCCACAGCTGTTGGTCTAAAGTTCATGAGTTCCCACTAGTTTGGTTTGGTTGTCTCTGTAGGTTTCCCCATCATGGTCTTGATACCCCTAGCTCATAGAATCCCTCCTCTCTCTCTCTCTCTTCAACTGGACTCCTGGAGCTCAGCCTGGTGCATGGCTGTGGATCTCTGCATCTGCTTCCATCAGTTGAAGACTCTATGATAACAGAGTATTCATCAATCTGATTACTGGGGTAAGCCAGCTCAGGCACCCACTCCACTATTACTAGTAGTCTAAGCTGGAGTCACCCTTCTGGATTCTTGGAAACTTCCCTAGCACCCACTCTCTCCCTATCTCCATGATGTCTCCCCCTAACATGATATCTCTTTCATTGCTCTCCCACTCCGTCCCTATTTCAGCTCAACCATCCCATTCCCTTATAACCCACCCCCTACTCTCTATTACCACTCCCTCACCCCCAGTTTATCACTCTTTACAATAGCCACAAATAATATAAAATACCTTGGGGGTAACTCTAACTAAGCAAGTGAAAGACCTATATGACAATAACTTTAAGTCTCTGAAGAAAGAAATTGAAGAAGATATCAGAAAATGGAAAGATCTCCCATGCTCATGAAGAGGTAGGATTAACATAGTAAAAACGGCAATCTTACCAAAAATAATCTACAGATTCAGTGCAGTCCCCATCAAAATCCCAACACAGTTCTTCACAGACCTGGAAAGAACAATCCTCAACTTCATATGGAAAAACAAAAAAACAAAACAAAAAAAACATAGCTAAAACAATCCTGTACAATAAAGCAACTTCTGGAGGCATCACCATCCCTGATCTCAAGCTCTACTATAGAGCTATAGTAATAAAAACAGCTTGGTATTGGCCTAAAAACTGACACATGGACCAATGGAATCTAATTGAAGACCCTGACATTAATCCATACACCTGTGAACACCTGATTTTTTACAAAGAAGCCAAAACTGTACAATGGAAAACAGAAAGCATCTTCAACAAATCATGCTGGCATAACTAAATGTCAATATGTAGAAGATTGCAAATAGATCCATATCTATTGCCCTGCATAAAACTCAAGTCCAAGTGGATCAAAGACCTCAACATAAATCCAGTTACAATGAACCTGATAGAAGAGAAAGTAGGAAGTATCCTTGAATGCATTGGCACAGGAGACCACTTCCTAAATATAACACCAGTAACACAGACACTGAGAGCAACAATTAATAAATGGGACCTCCTAAAACTGAGAAGCTTCTGTAAGGCAAAAGACATAAATAAGACAAAATGACAGCCTACAGAATGGGAAAAGATCTTCACCAACCCACATCTGACAGAAGGCCGATCTCAAAAATATATGAAGAATTCAAGAAACTAGACATCAAAATACCAAACAACCCAATTAAAAAATGAGCTACAGAGCTAGCTAAACAGAGAATTCTCAACAAAAGAATCTCAAATGGCCAAAAAGACATTTAAGGAAATGCTCAACATCCTTAGTCATCAGGGAAATGCAAATCAAAATGACTCTGAGATACCATCTTACACCTGTCAGAATGGCTAAGATCAAAAACACTGATAACAGCTTATGTTGAGAGGATGCGAGCAAGGGGAACACTCATCCACCGGTGATGGGAGTGCAAACTTGTACAACCACTGTGGAAATCAGTATAGCGGTTTCTCAGAAAATTGGGAATCACTCTACTTCAAGACCCAGCAATACCACTTTGGGGTATATACCCAAAGGATGCTCAATTATACTACAAGGACACTTGCTCAACTATGTTCATAGCAACATTATTCATAATATCCAAAACCTGGAAACAACCTAGATGCCCCTCAACTGAAGAATGGATAAAGAAAACGTGGTACATATACACAATGGAATACTACTCAGCAGTAAAAATCAATGACATCATGAAATTTGCAGACAAATGGATAGAACTAGAAAATATTATCCTGAGTGAGGTAACCCAGAGTCAGAAGGACAAACATGGGATGTACTGTATGTACTCACTCATAAGTGGATACTAGATGTAAAGCAAAGGATAACCAGACTACCACCCACAGCTCCAGACAAGCTAGCTAACAAGGAGGACCCTAAGAGGAACACATGGATCACCTTGGAAGGGGAAATAGATGAGATCTCCATGTGTTTGTAATTTCCGTATACACTTATTGAATGTTTCTTCTTTATGTGACATCTTGTTCTTACTTTCTGAATGTAGACTTATTTGTTACGGTTATTTTAAAGTTTCTTCTCCCTACGTTATCTTATCTTCTGAATACCTCAACTCTCCTATTGTTCAGAAATGTAAAGTCCCTCTGATTCACCCTGGAAAACAAACAACAAAAGCTTAGCCCTCTCCCAGCACTGATGAGAGGTAGTGTCCTAACATGGATCTGGGAGTCCTTAACTGAAGGTACTAATGCTCTTGCTTCAGTCTCACCTTTAAGGGCATTGTGTGTGTGTGTGTGTGTGTGTGTGTGTGTGTGTGTGTGTGTGTGTGTGTGTGTGTGTGTGTGTGTGTGTTTTAACCTATCAAATATGGTTTATGCTGCCCATATACTTGGATATGTGGCTTTCCACTGGAGTGTGGTAGACCTACCCTGTCTTTTTTTTTCCAGAAAGTGACTCTCACTGAACCTAGAACTCAGTGATTGGCTAAACTGACCTCTGAGTCCAGGGGTCCCTCTGTGGTCCCCTCTCCAGCACTAGGGTTACAGGTCCACACCCGTGTTTTACTTGGCTGCTGGGGATCTGAGCTCAGGTCATCATGCTTGTGTGACAGGCAGTTTACCAACTGAACCATCTCCCTGGCTCACATATAGCACTTTTTAGGACTGGCATATCTGAAGCATTGCAGAGCTACACAGCTTGTATTTGGGCATTCCCCTGCTTCCCTTCTCCAATGCCAGATCGTTGTTTGAACCCCAGCTCTGCTGTGGTCCCCTTCCAGTTCATTTTGTCTTGATATTTTTACTTCCAACTTCCAAATTTCATTCTGGTGGGATTTTTAAGAAGCAAAGAAGATACTAACTATATTTGTTTTATTCAGGCAGAAAGCCATATAATTGTTATTTTCATTATCAGTAACTACACTTCATTGGTGAATTTACTCCCCTTTATCTAACTATTGTTTGACATATGCATTACTTCTAGTTACTTACTGTTGTAAACCTACAAAAACAACCTAAGTACTAATGGGTGTTCACATATCGTTATTTTCCTAAAATAAGAATACAGTAGAAATGTTTGAACACATCTTACTTTCTAAAAGTTACGATACCATGCTGGGTTTGTAACTTTAGTGGTAGATTGCTTGTCGACTCTGATTCAGTCCTCAGCACCACAGAAACAAGCAAACCAGTGTTAAGTTCTAGTAGGGCATGTGCTCCTCTAGCTTTTTATAGTCATTGTGTCTTTGCTGGTGTCAGCATAGAAGTCTCCTCCCCAGGCTACAGAAAGAAGCTCAAGGACAATTTTATTAGATTTTGGGATAAAAAAAGTAAGAGCAAGCAATCTGTAAATCTTGGCAGCTGTTGAGGCGAGTGGAGAAGAGAAAAGGCCATGCCTTGTGAGCTGGGATCTGGGAAAGGTGGATGTTCAGTGGTGGTGGCTGGCAAGCCGCATGGAAAGGGGGAGAGGGACTTCAGGAGTGAGAAAGCCTAGTGTGTCAGGGAAAGCAGGCTAGGATTTGGGCTGGTATCCAGAAGAAAATGGTAGAAAGAAAGAAAAATTCAAGCTCTATTTTCCTGAATTAGAACTCAGAAGAGCAGGCAGGCTCAGCAGTGCCTCCATATGGGAAGACCCAAACACGCAGCTAAAAGGCTTTTGACAAGCTGAACATAGAAACTTAGCTTCTTTTTACCAATAGATTTTTAAATTCCCTCCAACAAGATGGAAATAAGTGGTTACTCTAACAATAATTACTTTGAGTTTTTCAAAATCAAATAACACGTAACACTAATACTCATTATTTTTATTGGAAAATAAACAATATAGATAATAATGTAAATTAATTGCTAGTGATACTATTACTCACATTTAGCATTTTGATAATTGTGGGGCTTTCTGTTTATAAAAGAATATATAACAAACATAATCACCCATCTTTAAAAAAAATAGAAGTAGAGAACTGGTCATGGTGACATAAACTTTAAATCCCAGTTCTTGGGAGGCAGAGACAGGCAAATCTTGTGAGTTCTGGGCCATCCAAGGCTACATAGTAAAACCCTGTCTCTCTCTCTTTTTTTTTTTTTTTTTTTGTTTGTTTTTTGAGACAGAGTTTCTCTGTGTAGCTTTGCGCCTTTCCTGGAACTCACTTGGTAGCCCAGGCTGGCCTCGAACTCACAGAGATCCGCCTGCCTCTGCCTCCCGAGTGCTGGCATTAAAGGCGTGCGCCACCACTGCCCGACCCTGTCTCAAAGTAAGTAAAGAAATAAAATAGAAACACAGACACACACAAAATTAGAAGTAGGGCTATCAAGATGGCTCAGCAGGTAAAGGCACTGTTTTGTTTTGTTTTGTTTTTAGAGACAGGGTTTCTCTGTGTAACAGCCCTCTGTGTGTCCTGGCACTCTCTGTAGACCAGGCTGGCCTCGAATTCACAGAGATCTGCATGCCTCTGCTTCCGAGTGCTGGGATTAAAGGAATACACCAGCATGCTTGGCTCTAAGGCACTTTTTAAAAATAGTTCTTTAGTAGATGTTGATGGAAATGATGTATTTGATTGACCATTCCCCTATGAATGCATTCTTGCCTAACCAATGTGGCTTTTAAATGCATTTTTAAATTCCTTCAGGTGGATATGGACAAGACTGGTGAAGTTCGACTTATAGAACTGGATGCATCTTTCAAAAGTGAACATACTGTTTTTGTGACACCACCCGAGATCCCCCATTTACCCAATGGTGAAGAGCCCCCATTACAGTACAGGTATTCAATAACACAGTGTGAGATTGACGGAGAAGCAGTCCATCATCTGTGGCATAGCTTTCCAAGGACTGCGGTATTTTCAAAAGTACAAGTTACAGATAAGCAAGCCCATCCCACGTCCATTAGGTTTTACAGCATAGACAGAAAAAAACAAAATTTTTCATAAGCTTTAAGTAGCCCTGTCAATACTGGTTAAATTAGTAGATCAGACAGTATTCACATGTATTACTTTCGTAATTTTGATTGTTTTACTTTTTACTAAAAACCAATCTCCTCGCTCCTGCCCCTTCTTTATTGCCACATATACATTGGTTAATGTAGCTGATTTACAAAGAGATTATAAATTAATTTAGGTTCATTATCTGTTTTCTTAATTTGTATGACACAAATTTTAAACTATTCATTTTTGATGCGTTTCTATTTTAAGACATGAGATTTCAGAGTTGTTGACATTGACTGTTGTTAATTTAGAAAGTTTGTAAGAGACTGCTGGGAGACTGGTGTAGACTCAAATGATTTGTTACCTCTGCATTCAAGTCTAGTGGGGAGGGAGAGAAGTCCTGAGCACAGTAAAATAAGAGCTGTGAAGAAGGAGGTAGATGTGTCGTTTTCTTTTAAGTGCTGTATACATTTATTTTTTACCTAAGATTGTGTTTCTTTTTATATTTTAAATTGTTTTTATTCTTCAGCAATACTTTATTTAAAAGTTCTAGAACTATTTCAAATCTGTAATTTTCATTGATCACAGTTTGTTTTCCTCTATTCCAAAAGTGAGGTCCCACTAGCTAATCTATAAGCCAGTCAAGATAATGTGAGAACCTAGCCCAGGTGCTTAGAGGGTACACCCAGCTGCTATTGCCATCTTTTTAAGAGAGAGTATAAATATCTTAATCCAAAGCAACAGCATTGTTGGCTGTCTTGTTTGAAAGAATATTGTTTTCATGAGCCCTTTACCACTAGGAACATATGTGAAAATACTCTCTATGTATTTATATGAACACTCATTTTTAAATGTTTGCTGGAATTGCTTTGGAATTTGATATCAAGTTCATTAAAATGTGTTTCCTCTTTTATTTCTAAATATATTCTGTGTTTATAAAATAATATTTATAAAAAATAACAATATTTATTTGTTGAGTATATCTTATAATCTGATAGAAAAATATAATTAAATTCTAAATAAGTTACTTGGTCATAATTCTTCTAGCTAGTAGCAATCTATCTGTGGTTGAAAAGCAATTTCTTTTTCTCTGAAACAGCTATAATGGATTTCCAGTTCTCAGGAACAATTTATTTGAGAGGCCTGAAGGATTTCTCCAAGCACGAAAGAACAAGCTGCCTTCAAAGCCCAGCAGTCCCAGTAGCCCTTCTCCCATGTTCAGAAGAACAAAGCAGGTGCTTTGAAAACCATGTTCCTTGTGTATTCAGAGAGACAGAAAGTAACCTGATGCTCATCCTCCCTTATAATCTTTACTACCCAGACATAACCTTCAGCAGATGACGAGGCACTTTATGCACTTGGAATATAGTTTGTAGTAATCTGACCTAGAACTTTATCTTATATATGATACAAATTCAAGAGGAGACTTAAAAATATATTAGTTATAGACAAGTTCTACAAAAGCATGTGACTTTCTGTGTTTTCAATTAAGTTAAATAAGGATGCTACCTTGGATTTCTTTCTAGGAAATCAAATCAGCCCATAAGATTGCGAAGAGGTATTCTTCTATCCCTCAGATGTGGTCTAGGTGTCTGCTGCGTCACTGCTATGGATTATGGTTTATTTGTCTCCCAGCTTATGTGAAGGTTTGTCATTCCAAAGTCAGGGCTCTGAAAACAGCATATGATGTGCTTAAGAAGATGCAGCTGAAGAAGATGGATCCACCTGATGAGGTGAGAACACGTGTTCCCAGATGTGTTGTTTAATTTTAGATTGCTGTGCGTAAGAATGTTTCCGAACACCTCTCAACTTGTGTTGCAGGTGTGCTACCGAATTCTCATGCAGCTCTGTGGACAGTATGACCAGCCTGTGCTTGCAGTTCGTGTGCTTTTTGAAATGCAGAAAGCTGGTATTGACCCCAATGCAATCACTTACGGATATTACAATAAGGTAGTTATTTTTATTTAATGAGGAAAAGTACTGTTTTGTCACTGCACAACATTAATTTACTGCCAAAAAATAATCAGGGGCGACTTGGTATTTGTTTTAGAATGTTCAGAATTTATTTCATAAATTAAGATATTTTTGTTTTCTATCATGTTAAACTTTTATTTTCTTTAGCTTGATTCAGAAGTCAATGTATGTTCATTTATAAAAATTGATTTACTAATTATATATTTTTAAATGAATAGGCTGTTTTGGAAAGTACATGGCCTTCAAGAAGTCGCAGTGGCTATTTTCTTTGGACAAAAGTAAGAAATGTTGTTTTAGGAGTCGCACAATTCAAAAAAGCTTTAAAGAAACATCCACACTTAACACAGAGAGCTCTCTCAGGTAATTAAAGGGTGATGAAGTATGCACATGGTTAGCTTTTTTCAAAACTAATTGATTATAGTTTATAGTTTTAGAAAATTTTAAGTGCTTTAAAATGCTGAGTATTTTCTGGGTTCTACTGGCAGTCAAGAAATTTTATTAAAAGTTGACTTACGCACGGGAGTGTTCTGGATTTGGATTGTTTTAGAGTTGCAGTGTGTGCTAAGGTGTATGGAGCGACAAGGGAGGTGGGAGTCAAGCCATTCGTGTTCCACATAGAGCTTACACACAGCCTTATGCTCATTTCATGCAGTGTCTGTGATGGGCCTCCTGCTTGATATGATCTATCACATGACGTCAGCTGTGGAATTTTCCACTTGTGATGTCACGTTAGTGCATAAAAAGTGTTAGGTTTCAAGTTTTCAGATTAAAGAAATCCTACCTGTATTAGACAACTCTTCCCATTTTAGAAAACAGCAGATTCCTCTTTCTCCAATTGCTAAGTTGTCAACCCTTAGTGCTCTTGTTTTAGTAGTTATTAGTAACTCACAGTAGACCTCTCTTGTAGTTGTGTTTTGCTCTGTGTGGCACTTTTCACATGGTTCGATAGTAGGTTACAGCTTTAACAACACACTCTGAAGAGTTGCTTTGGTCCTTTAGTAGTAAAATGCTCTCGAACTTGGCTCTTAAGCAGATGGCAGTGAGCCACCCGATGCTGTTAGTCATGGTAGCATGGATAGCGGCAGTGGGACACACAGTGTGGAGTAGGACCTTTCAATACAGGGTTACTCATAGTGTCCAGCGTCTCTGCTACTGACGACAGTCCAGTACAAGTTTGTTGTGCTTCTGCATACATTTATTTATTATAGTACATTTTAAAAACTAAACTTACTAGTCTATGTTTTAGCTTGTTTTCAATGATATATTTAACTGTCACTTTTTGATTTCTATTAGACATTTCACATTAAATTCAATTGCTATATGTAGTTCTCTTCTTTGTTTGAGAGGTTATAAAGTACTCGGTTCAAGTATTTAGTTCATGGTAATCCACTTAACCCTAGGTAGCCACAAAATTCTTATATTTTAGGTGATGCCTTTGTTTTTGTTTTGTTTTTTAAAGGCAGGCCATCCTGAGTAAGGGCTCTACCAGTGAGCTGTACTCCCAGCAGCTTGCTGTGTCATTTTCTTAGATATACTTTCTTTTTAAGAAATCCTATCTGTGTTTCTGAGTTAATAGTATTATACCAATGCCAGTTTCCTCATTTTAACATTGTGTTGTGGTTATGTAGGGTATGGTTAGGAGAAACCAGCAAAGGGCCCCACCAAGAACTTTCTGTAAAATATTATTTTTTTTGCAAGTTTTGAATCAAACTTTTTTTTTTTTTTTTGGTTTTTTGAGACAGGGTTTCTCTTTGTCACTCTGGCAGTTGAGGAACTCACTGTGTAGACCAAGCTGGCCTCGAACTCACAGAGATCTGCCTGCTTCTGCCTCCCAAGTGCTGAGATTAGAGGTGTAAGCTACCAACACTCAGTGAATCAAACTTCTTAAAAGAAAAAGTTTTCATTTAAATGCAGAAGTCCTAGCAGTGTCTGTGACATTACTTTCATTACAATATAGGACTTGTACATAAGGGCAGGCACTATGGTTCTGTGAGTAAGGGCACTTCTTGCCAAGCCTGCTGACCTGACTTCCATCCCCAGCATCCACATGGAAAGACCTACTCCTGCAAGTTGTCCTCTGACCTGGAGGTCCACAAATACACACACATACAATGCAAATAAATAATTTTATATAAGCATTAAAGCATTAGTATTAAAACACTAAATTACTTGTGTAATTCTGACTTTTCATTATTTAAAAAATACACATGATTTTTAGTATAGTATGAACATGATTTTTTTTGTTTTTGTTTTTGTTTTTTTTTTTTTTTTGGTTTTTCAAGACAGGGTTTCTCTGTGTAGTTTTGGTGCCTGTCCTGGATCTCGCTCTGTAGACCACGCTGGCCTCAAACTCACGGAGATCTGCCTGGTCTGCCTCCCAAAGTGCTGAGATTAAAGGTGTACACCACCGCCACCTGGTAAACACAAACTCTTAATGGGCATACACTTAAAAATACAAAACATTATAAAATGTGAAGGAAGCTATTTCTGCATATGGCAACATTATTTCTTTCTCTTTCATTTTAAGCCACTTTTAAGACTAATAAATGTGAGCTGATTGTACTAAAATATAGCACATTGATTCCTCCTTAGCTGGTTTTAGTATTGATCATGCAGTGTGAATTTAATCAGTTATAGAAGTTGTCCTTGGGCCTAGTTTCTTAAAAATGAAGAGATCTTATATTTCTTTAGTGCACTTAAAAAAGAAAAGGCTGGCTCAGAATAGTATGGAATCTAACAAAAATATCTTTAAATTTTCCTATTTGTGATTTCTTTGGGATTAAGACCTGAAAGTTTCATTAACCAAAACAAACTCAGGTTAATATCAAAGACATAATAGTAAGTACCTAGTGATACTCAATATAACCTCTTTAGAATTCTTTACAAGTTTATAAAACTTTTATTTTTAGTCTCATAAACATAGCTTTTTGTTTCACCACTCTGAGAACTGGAAGTTCATGCAAAAACAGTTACTTAAAATCACACATCCCTGCTACTCAGAACCCTAGCTTTTGGCTGACCTATTGGGAACAGTTTATTAAAAATGAAAAAGAATCTGGTTGACAAAACAAGATATTAAAGATTTTCTAATTCTAAAGCAAAGTGTACCTCCTCTCTCTCTCTCTCTCTCTCTCTCTCTCTCTCTCTCTCTCTCTCTCTCTCTCTCTCTCTCTCTCTCCCTCTCTCTCTCTCTCTCTTTCAGTCTGTCTTCTCCTTTTTTCTTCTTCTTCCTTTTTGACAGGGTTTTTCTGTGTGGCCATGGTCGTCCTGGGACTCACTGTGTAGACCAGACTGTCCTCGAACTCACAGATCTCTACCTGCCTCTGCTTCCCAGGGGCTGGAATTAAAGATGTATTCCACTACCACCTGACTTCTGACTTCTGCTTTCCTTAAGAATAAATTTTTGTTTGTGGGTTTTGGTGGGAGTTTTGGGGAGGTTGTTTGTTTGTTTTTGAGACAGGGTCTCTACAGAGCCCTGACTTTCCTGGAACTCACTATGATACCAAAGTGCCTGCCTCCTGAGTGCTGAGATTAAAGGTATGTGCCACCAAGCCCAGCATCTTGAGTAATTTTAGCACACTATATTTTCTTATTCCTATATGTTTGTACTCAGGTGCAGTTCTATAATTACTCAATTGGGTCTTCAGAAAAATTACTTGTCAGTGAAGTTAAAGGAACTTGATTCTGACAGAATCGTTAGTTTCAGTGACCTACATGTGTATATTTGCAACTTTCTCTTCTCTGTTGCTTAGTTAGAACTCAGACCAGATGTAGTGGCACACATGTTTACCTCTAGCACTCAGAAGGCAGAGTCGGATGGATCTTTTCAAGGCCAGTGTAGTCTACATAGTAAGTTCCAAACCAGTCAAGGCTATATGAGACCCTAGTCTTAAAAAGACAACTCAGACGTTTACCTAGAAAGATGGTGAACTTGAGTGAAGATTAACTAGTTTGTCTGGTTTCGGTACCCATAAAGTAATATAAATGTAAATATTTACTTGACTGCACGTAGAACCAAAAGTAAATTATTTAGAAATTTTCCTTTCTTACATTAATGGAGGTGGGTGCTTGGGTAGCTAACAAAATAAGGAAATCCAAACAGTAATCTGTGGCAGGCACCTCATTCTAGTTGGTTTCACCAAAGAACCTTGTGATAGGTGTTGTGGGGACTAGCTAGCAGGCCTCTTGATCTAAATGGATGCTCCATCCCTGGGATGTCACCACTCACCTGTGTGGTGTGCTGTCACAGTCCCGGCCTCATCTCCTCACCCCATCCCACTCTCGGCAGGCAACAGTGAAGCCCCTATTGGGGTCTCGCATTCACGACAGTAGCCAAGAGTGTTCATTCAAGGTGTTGTGTTGGCCTAGGGACGTTTACAGTTGACTAGTCTTCTGTCTGATCATTAAATTTGTTTAGGATATAATCTCAAAAAAAATTTATGGTAAGCAGTATAGTATTTGTTTCTGTTTTTGCTCAGGTGGCCAGTCTGATCTTGGATATAATTCATTATCTAAGGACGACGTTAGAAGAGATGTTAGTACATCTGCTGAAGACATTCAAGGCGAAAAAGATAAAAAAGGGAGTGATTCTAGTTCCTGTAAGTATTAATTGTTAAGTTGATATTATGTAAATAAGTTGATATTATGTAAAATTGTGAACTTCACATGGGTGTTATTTTTTTTTTATTATGTATACAATGTTCTGCCTATATGCATATGTCCCTGCACACCAGAAGAGGGCACCAGTCTCATTACAGATGGTTGTGAGCCACCATGTGGGTGCTGGGAATTGAACTCAGGTCCTCTGGAAGAGCAGCCAGTGCTCTTAACCTCTGAGCCATCTCTCCAGGCACCTAAAATTGTAAACTTACATGCCTAGAAAATACAAATAACTTTAAGTATAAAAATACGAGACTTACCTCCTATCTTCCTGTTCTAATTATCTTTTTTTCTCATTGATCCCTCTTTGCCACCTAATACTTTCACCCAAAAAACATTGTGTAGGAAATGTGCATGCTAATGTAACTCGTATTAAAATACTCATAGTAGAATGTCTTAAAAAAAAAAAAAAACAGAACTCTTTTTCTGAGGATTAATACTACCTGTCTTAGTTAGGTCTACTATTGCTGTGATGAAACACCATGACCAAAAGCTACCTGGGGAGAATATTTGGTTTACATATACCACTCACAGTTCATTGAGGGAAGCCAAGACAAGAACTCATACAGGGTGGGAACCTTGGAGGCAGGAGTGATACAGAGGCTATATAAGAGTGCTACTCACTGCCTTGTTCTTCATGACTTCTCAGGCTGGTTTCTTATAGAACCCAGGGCCACCAACCCAGGGGTGGCCCCACCCTCAATAGGCTGGGCCCTCGCCCATCAATTATTAATTAAAAAAGTACCCTACAGACTTGCCTACAGCTGACCTTATGGAGGCATTTTCTCAGTTGAGGCTCCCTCAACTGTAGCTTGTGTCAAGTTGACATCAAACTAGCCAGCACAATACTGATAGGTTTTTCTGCTCTCCACACCCCATAAGAGGTTTCTCTGCCAACACAGTAAGCCAGATCAAGCCAAACTGAAAAAGTAAAACAACAGATTTATTTGAGCAACAGGTTTATTAGAACTCCCAGGTGGGTTTTCCAGTTCCAGAGATTGAGGCTGGAGAAGCTGCACATCTGAACTAAAGCAGGGAGAATATATAGATTGTAGGCAAGGGGTGATGACCTGTCCACCACAAGCTGGGTTTGTGCTCAAATATGGTCAAAAGCTGACTGTTTTTGGCAGGGACTTTGGCGGCAAGAATGCAGAACTGGACTTTTTGGAGTCTCATTGGTTTGGAGATTCTGGGGGGGAGGGGTTGGAGAGAGAGATAGGAATGGGGATTTCTGGATCATGCAGGGGTGAACTGGAGGTACGAACCAAACAAATATCTTTATTTAAAGTTTGTTGGTGGCCGGGCGTTGGTGGCGCACGCCTTTAATCCCAGCACTCGGGAGGCGGAGGCAGGCGGATCTCTGTGAGTTCGAGGCCAGCCTGGGCTACCAAGTGAGCTCCAGGAAAGGCGCAAAGCTACACAGAGAAACCCTGTCTCGAAAAAAAAAAAAAAAAAAAAAAAAAAAAACAAAATAAAGTTTGTTGGTGAATTGTGATTCATATTTCCCCTTTTCTTCCAATCCAAAATATGTCTTTTACAACCAAAGAGAAAATACAAAATTCTTCATGAGCCTTATATTTGACTAGTTCTTAGTAATTTGATCCACACTTGATGGCCTTTAAGTGTAATGGCTTATTTGTGGTTGACAAGTGTAGAGAAGCAGTTAGTATATTCTTAACACCAATTTTCATTTTAAATATGTAAGACTAAAAGCTTCTCTTCATGCATTCTGCGATGTATATAGGTTTAATTTTGTTAACATTTTTATTTTCGTCTTTATAGTGTCAGAGAATGAGAGTACAAAAGGAAGTGCTGACTGCCTTCCTACCCTCAGTTACCAGAGTTCTTCAACTATAGTTCGCCTCAGTGGTGCAAGGAACAACAGTGCTGATAAAGTGTCTGGACAGCGTGGGGGTAAGTGGAGTTACTACACATTGGCCGTATGCAGAGTGAAGTATATCTGTGCCTACCAAATATGTGTTTTAAAATGTTTTAAAGTTCCATTGTATTGTATTTTACATCTGTTCTACAGCCATGTGTGTAGGTCAGGAAACAACCTATGGAGACTCTTGATCTTCTGAGTCCCTGGGAATGAACTCAGGTGGTCAGATTTGGTGGCAGATATCCTTCCTCATTAAGCCACTTCACTGGTCCTAGTGAAGATATACTTTTTAAATATCTTAATGCACTAGAATTATCTATTAGAATATGTTTGTGTGCCCTCTCCTAGTAAAACTTAGGAGCTTGGGTTTTGTGCTTCATAATGTATTTGCTCATGCTTTTCTTATAACAAGGCATAAGGGTGCGCCTGCGGCCTAAATGCTGCCTTTTGAGTTTGTACTGTTGGGACTTGGAAGGGAAGGTGTGGAAAAAAAAAAAATGGGGGAGTAGTGAATCTGAGGGAACTATACACCTAGCCGATTTTTAAATGAACCACATCCTTTTGTAATCTAATGTAGTTTGTGATTATTCAAAGACAAAACAGATAGTCCTTCAGATAGTTTAAGAAACTAATACCCATGGCCCTGGTAGCACACATCTTTAATTCCCACGCTTGGGAGGCAGAGGCAGCTGAATCTCTCTGAGTTCTGATCCACCTGGTCTACTTAGGCTTCAGGGAGCCCAGGCTACTTGGTGAGACAGTGTCTCAAAAAAATAAAGTTTTGGCCAGTGGTGGTGGTGCATGCCTTTAATCCCAGAACTCGGGAGACAGAGCCAGGTAGATCTCTGTGAATTCAAGGCCAGCCTGGTCTAAGAGAGAGATCCAGGACAGGCACCAAAACAACACAGAGAAACCCTGTCTCTAAATAAATAAATAAAGTTTTTCTTTTTAAAATATTTTCATATTACAATACAGCAATTACTGTATTAAAGCAAAGGTAAAATCTACATGTATAGTCAAAAATTTGAAGATTTAAAAATAATTTTTACTTGTGGATAAAATTACTCTGGTTACCATTGGTTTGATTTGATGTTTGGGGGCTTGTTTTGCATCTTAATAAGAAGATGGCTTAGACTTTCATATTCACCCAGCATAGTTGCAATTGTACAGCTGTTACTAGGTGTAAATTTATTTCTGTTAAAATGCAAATCTGAACTGGTAAGTTTTATATTTTTAAGCAGTGCATTCTAATGGCTAGAAGCATAACCTTTCTCATTCAACAAATCTGAATTTGAATCAAGTCCTGTTACTTAGGAACAAGATAATTTTGTCTAAATAGTTTATCTCTCTTCATGTGTGTTTTATCTGCTCTGAATGTTGGAATGTTTATAGCAACAATAGCAGTGAATTTTAGAGTGGAACCTGGAAGCCAGTGAGCACCTGTTGTTATCATCCCCATTACTGGTATTTTAAATATTTAAGATGACATGTGTACACAGTACATTTTCATGACTGAACGCACATTTCTCGTTTTTCAGAAAGTACACCTGAGCTGCTCTTCATGCCATCTCTTGAGGATACCAATGAAACCCAACACATGAGAAGCAGATGCTTCCGGAAAAGACATAAAAGTGACGATGAATCTCATTTGCAGCAGCAAATGGCCTGGGGAAATAGGAACCGTAATCTTAGTGGCGGGGTTCTGATGGGATTTATGCTGAATAGAATTAACCAGGAAACAAACCCTGGGGATATGGTTGAAAAATTAGGAGCTGATGCAAAAATTCTTTCAAATGTTATCTCTAAAAGCACAAGGCCAAATAGTCTTGACATTGGAAAGCCACCTGTAAGATCAAAAAGAGACAGCCTAGAAAAGGAATCCAGTGACGACGACGACGATGACGACACACCATTCGATGGTTCTAACTGCTTGGATAAAGTGGATTCTCCTGGTATTTTTGACTTAGAAGATTTAGATACTGAAACAGATGGATCAAAAGGAGGCTGTGTCGCTGCACAGAATCCCAAGAGGCTTCAACGTATGAACAGCAGCTTCTCAGTAAAACCTTCTGAAAAAACAGATGTTGTAACAGGATTTGATCCCCTCTCTCTCTTGGTTGCTGAGACTGAACAGCAGCAGAAGGTGGAAGAAGAAGAGGATGAAGATGATAGCAAAAGCATTCCAACACCATCTGCTAGACGTAATTTAGCTGAAGAAATTGAGATGTATATGAATAACATGAGCAGTCCTTTGGCAAGCCGTACACCGAGCATGGATTTACAACGAGCATGTGAGGATAAGTTAGCAAGTAAGAAAAGTCCAACATTGGTCAAGGCCTGCAGGAGATCAAGCTTGCCTCCAAATTCTCCTAGGCCAATGAGACTTACCAAATCTAAAAGTTATACCAAAAGTGAGGAGAGACCAAGGGATAGACTGTGGTCTTCACCAGCCTTCTCACCCACTTGTCCATTTAGGGAAGGGTCTCAAGAAAGGCTAGCCCATTCATCACCCTCGTTTAACTTAGATACGCTGCTGGTACCTAAACTAGATGTGCTCAGGCACAGTGTGTTCTCGGCGGGGAAAGGAGTTGCAGAGAAAGCAAGCAAATGGTACTCGAGGTTCACCATGTACACCACATCATCAAAGGTGCGTTTGTTGGCATTTGCCGCTTTTCTTTCCTCACGCTGCCTGTACCATCACCACTGCTGAAAGCTTACGTATGAGTGTATCTGTCTAACCATTCTCCTTCATACAGCTTATGAAAGACAATGAGGTTTTTTAAAGGTTTATTTTAATTGACAGGCATGTGTATGTGCCTATGTGAGCTCATGTGAACCATTATGTGCAAATGTCTACAGAGGCCAGGAGAGGGTATAGGATTCCTAGAAACTGGAGTTACAGACAGTTGTAAGCTGCCATGTAGATGCTGGGAACCAAACCCAGGTTCTCTGCAAGAGTAGAAACTGCTCTTAAACACCGAGCCATCTCTCCAGCCCCAAGAAAATGTTGTTGTTGTTGTTTTTAACTTGGAATATTTGCCTGTTACATGAAAGGTCTGAATTTCAGTATTTCCTTCAGAATGTACCTTTTTCTCAGTGTCTCGTATGTTTCCAAAAATTACTAACCAGGCCTATGCTGTCTCTTCCTGGTTAGGATGAAGTAATTTGTGTTCCTCCCAAGAGCAAAAATGTAGATGAAATATAGAAAGTGTGTGTTTAGAATCATCCGAGAACTGTCACAATTAGAGAACAGAAAGGTAAGATTCCAGAAAGAGAATCGCAGGAAGGAGCTAAAGCAGTAGTCATTTCCCCAGAAGGCATTTTTCCTAATTGTGAGCATCAAGCATAAAGTTGCCACCTTTGAGAGGGGAAGCAGTGAACACTTGAGGGCTCCAGGTACCCCGGTCTATCACCTGGCCTTTGGGAAGCCAGCGCTTCTGCTTGGCCCAGGACGTCGGGTTCAGTTAGACCTCTGTGTTTAATATATCCAGTGCAGCAGCTGCATCTCTCACCATAGTTCTGACGTAAGAGGGTCAATAACAAAGCTCTTCGCATGCTCCTCTGTCACCATCTTGTATCTTACAGTATTTGAGAAAGGCATGTCTCTGGGCCTCTCCATCATGGTGGATTAGGTTTTAAACAGGAAATCCATTCCAGCATTCCAATTTTACTCAGCCTTAAAATCCCTTCATCAATAAATACTAAACCAAGGGATATCAAGGATCTCCAGCAGGCCATCTTTTGACAAATACTTTAGCCAACCATTCAAACTCTCAGCACCTTTCTTAACTGTTCAAGCCTTTCACACTAATTTGTCAAGGCAACTCCACATAGTTAAAAAGGAGGTTTATTTTGGGGGTAACTTACAGCCAATAAAGGGGTTGGTTACAGGATCCGGGAGAGGTGAGGGGCAGTCCAGCAGGGTTCTCTGGAGAACTCTGACTTGGTCTGTCTTCCAGCATCCAGGATCACCAGGAACCAAGAGGGCCGGCACATCTGGATCTTGGGTCTTAAGGGCTCCCGTCTTGGCCCCACCCCAGAGGCGAATCATAGGTAGGCGTGGCAGTTACCAGAAGCCTCACTAGGGGTAGTACTTCCAGGTCAAAGCTGGAACAGCTACCCACTACACAGGATTGATTCCCTTAGGCAGGGTTGGAGAGGGCAATACTGTAAGAGGTGAGGAAGCACATTTTCCAAATACTGATGTTCCATGAGACAGATAAGCAGAAAGCCTCTGAAAAAGAGTTCTTAGGAATCCCACGGTGAGAAGAGCTAGCATCTATGAGTTGCCAAAAGGGAGAACTTTGTTGAACAGGTCCCTCATGATGTAGGCATATGCCTACAGCTGAGGATTAAGCTCAGGGGTCGAACTCTTGCCTAGCATCAAGAGGCCCTAAACTCAATCCCCAAATGCCCTGTCATACTGTAGAACTATTTCAGTTATTGAATCTACCTGTTGATAAAGCTGGGCCCCCTTTCCTGGTATGCCAACTGGCATTATAGGTAGCCGTTTTGTCCCCTTTGCCAAGGAGTTTTCTTTTGACTTAGCATTCCATCTTGTCGAGGGGAGCAAGAGACGACGTACTCTCAAAATTGTGGAACTGGTTTTTCTCTTGTGAATCTCAGGATTAACAATGGTAAATACCATGACCAAAAGCAGCTTAGAGAGGAAAGAGTTTATTTAGCTTACATGTTCCAATTACAGTCCATCTTTAAGGGAAGTCTGGGCAAAACTTCAAGCAAGATCAGAGTCAGAAACTGTGATGGAAAACTTCTTACTGGGCTTATTCCCTGGGAGTTGCTCAGCCTGCTCTCTCATGCCACTTAGACTGCCTGCCCAGGGCTGGTACTATACCCACAGTGGGCTGGGCCCTCAAACATCATTCAGTAATCAAAAGAATGGCCACAGACATACCTACAGGCTAGTCTGATGGAGGCATTCTCTAAATTGAGGTATCTCTTCCCAGATGACTCTAGTTTGTGTAGTTGAAAAAAAAAACTAACCAGAGCAAAGACCCTGTCTCAAACAGTTATAACACAATAACAAGACAAGCAAACCCCCACATTTGGTGTCTCACAACCACCTGTACCTCCAGCTTCAGCAGGAACTGACACTTTGGGCCTCCTCAGGAACTTGCTCTCATGTGTACATACTACATATATAATTTTTTTAAATATAAGGTTCTTGACACCTGGGAAGCAATACTCAAGGTTGTCCTTTAGCTGTTATATGGACCCATCCACAAGTCTAGCAAAAAATATTTTTCAAAACTTCAATTAATAGTTTGGATCCGCTGTGATTAACATGAGGCCACTTTCGCCCACCCTACATCCCCTTACTGATTACAAAAACTTCAGACAAAATATAAAAACAACTAAAGAGTCTACAAAGCAAGTAAGAATTGATGGAGGAAGAACTTCCACAGAGATGAGTTTCCTGTTTTTCATCCCATACCTCCTTGCCCCAAGGGCAGTCACAGTGGGCCATAGTAGCTCAAAAAACTGAAATCACAGGAGAACCCTTACTCTGTGCACAAAAGAATCAGGAAAGAAGGCCTTGGGGCACTAAAGAGTTTGAAGGAGACCCATTCAAGTCTCAGTCTAACCCTTGATTTACACACATGATAGATGCAGACTAACAGAGAAGACTGAGTTCAAACTCCACCTACAAGAAGCAAAACACAGTACACAGTCTAAATATAATTTAGTAATGTTTACTAAAACAAAAGCATCCATCTTCCCCAAAATATTATAACAGTACCTGTGCTATGCAAAGTTAACATTCACAATAGCCAATATGAAATGATGATGATGATGATAACAATACAGATATGCATGGTGACATGTGCCTGTAATCCCAGCACTTGGAATACAGTCAGAGGAATCCAGTTCTCAGCTACATTACGTAGTTTCAATGCTAGCCTCGGCTGTATAAGACTTTCTCTCAAAAATGATGATGTAAAGAACTGAAAGGCTGGAAATAGTGGTGCACACCTTTTAGTTACAGTGACCAGGACTCTGAGGAAGAATTATCCTTAGGCTTAGGCTAAGGGAAGTTGTCCTCTGACCTCCACGAAAACCATTTCTATACATATTACATATCATAAGCAAACTACTAACAACCAAAGCCAGCTATTAAAAAAACAAAAACAAAAAACTGAAGTTATGTAGGTAAACCCTGTCAGAGAGAAGAGAGGGAGGGAAGGAGAGAGAAATCCAGACAAAACAGAAGCAGGGGATATAACTCAGTGGTAAAGTGCTGACTTGTCATGAAATAAACTCATCTGAAATAAACTCAAGAACAGAATGCAGATAACAGCAAAAAAAAAAAAAAAGACTATAAGAATGTATAGATGATGGGGGCTGGAGAGATAGATGCCTTAGCAGATAAGCCCTTGCCACTCTTGCAGAAGATCCGGGTTCAGTTCCTAGTATCCACATGGTAGCTCACAGCTATCTAGAGTTCCAGTGCCCTTTCTGACCTCTGTAAGTACTCTGTACACATGGCACATATGCAAACGTACAGTCAAAGCACACACACAAACTAAAATATAAGTCAGTCTTTTAAAAGTGCACAGAGCCTTAGAGACTTGTTAGACAATATGAAAGTGTAAATAGGATAGGTATAGTTGTCATTTCAGAAAGGATTGAGGAAAATGATTATTGCCAAAAAGATACTTGAATTAGTAATACTATAACTGACCACATTTGGAAAAAAAGATACAAATTTACAGACATGGCACAACACACCATAAAGGAAAGAAAACCACATCTGCGGCCCCTGAGATGGCTCACTGCCTAGTGACCGAGTTCAGTTCCCAGAACCCATGTAAAGGGGGAGAATTGACCGCAGTTACTCTCTGACCTCCACACGAGCCATAGACCTCCAAAATAATAACAGATCCTTTTTAATGCATCTGTACTTACTGTAAGCAAAGGGCTAACAAAGCCATCTATAAGAAAACAAGTCAACTTTTTAATTGTTAAAAAAAAACATTAAAGAAAAATTGCTAAAGAATAAAGTTCTGAATGGCCATGTGTTTTTTTCATAAACCCATGAAGGGAAGAATTCAGTGAGAAAGCATCTTAACATGTTGAAAGAAGACATGCCAATTCAAAGGCTCTATCCAGTGAAAATACTCTTCACAGGTTTAGTTAAAATAGGGGCACTCACAGATAAGGGAAAGAGTGAATAAAAAACACCCTTGCTTTGTGAGCTGTGCTCAAGGGAGACCAGACTGGGGAAAACAGAAAAACTGCATCTTCAGGGAGGAAGGAAGAAACAAATTGTAAACAGTTGCTAGCATAATGTATGCCTTTTGCCTCCTAAGTTCCCTACAGCGCTTATAATAGCTGAACACAAAAGTTGTTGACATTGTAGAGATTGCAGTATACAACTTCATAATTTACTTCCGGGGCTGGTGGCAGGATGGATCAGAAGGTTGAAGCACTCGCTACCAAGCCTGAGGACCTGAGTTCAGTCCAGGGACCTCCATGGTAAAAGGGGAACTGACTCCATCAGGCTACCCCCTGACCTCCACACTTTTGCTGTGGTGTGCAAATACTCCACCCCCTCAAAACAAACAAAAATTTTAATTGAATTTAAAAATTGAACTTAACTGAATTCTAAAATCTTAGTAGGAAATTTTCTTGAATTTTTGAAGTCAATTTTTGTGAAATTTATTTTCTGAATGTTATAGCATGTAAATTATATCTCAATAAGATTTTCTTGTTTTTTTTTTTTGTTTGTTTGTTTTGTTTTTGGAAACAGGGTTTCTCTGTGTAGCTTTGCACCTTTTCTGAAACTCGCTCAGTAACCTAGACTGGCTTCAAACTCACAGAGATCCTCCTGCCTCTGCCTCCTGAGTGCTGGGATTAAAGGCGTGTGCCACCACTGCATGACCTCAATAAAAATTTTTTTAATGAAAGCATATTTCCTGACCACAATAGAATCCAACTAAAATTATTAATAAGTATGGTGTCAAAAAATCCAAAGTTCTAGGTAATTTATGAGTCAAAGAAAAAGATTGCTAGCCTGGAGAGGTGGCTCAGTGATTAAGAGCACTCACTGCTCTTAGAGAGGACCACAGTTAGGTTCACAGTACCCACATGGAGGTTCACCTGTCTGTAACTCTAGTACCAGAAGATCTGATGCCCTCTTCTGGCCTTCATGGGTGCTGAATGCACATTGTGCTCAGACATACATGCAAGCAAAATAGCCATACACATAAATATAAATAAAGTATTTCTTTAAATAATGAGTATTTTTTAAAGGCCAGCTGCAGAAGCTTGTGCTTATCATTATAGCAATAGAGAGTCAGAAATCCCAGGGGCTCACTGACCATCTAATCTGGCCTACTTGGCAAGCTTCAGGCCATGAGAGATCCTGACTCAAAAAAAAAAAGTAGATAGCTGCAGAGGAACAACACTTAAGATTTCCTCTGAGCTGTACACATGTATGCACACCTAAACAAAATGCATACACATGCCTACTTAAACACAATGCACACCTTAACACGGTGCAAACACACACGTGGAAAGAGTTGGACTCCAGCATATTTACCCAGAGTAGTATGCCTTTGTAAAACTGGCTGTTTTTCTTGCAGAAATTATGATGTTGACCATCTGGGTAGAAGGTGGTAGGTAGTTGTTTCTATTTAAGAAGTGACTTTTAGATAATTATCTTTAAACGTGAAGGAAATTAAGCTTATAATTATGTTCTTAGGATCAAAGTTCTGATCGTACCAGTCTTTCTTCAGTGGGAGCCCAGGATTCTGAATCTACCTCTTTAACAGATGAAGATGTCTGCCATGAGTTGGAAGGAGCCACTTCCTCCCAAGAAAGCAGTGCCACTTCAGGGACCAAGGGAATTGATGTCAGCCGCACAAGCCTGGGAAGCTCTGCCTCCTTAGAAGGTTCGCCCAGTTTCTGTCATGCTGCTTATTTGCAGTCTTTCCTTCATTGTGATTTGTTTTTTATCTAAAAGATTTGCATGGTAAACAAACAAATAAAAATAGGGAGGGGGGGGGGAAACAGGTCATTTTCAGAGAAGTCTGGTTTCTGCCCCTATCCCTTCACATTATTTGCTTTTGTTCTAGAAGTAACTGTTTTTTCTCACTTTTTGCTTTATCTTTTCACTTGAAAATGTAAATGCGGGTCTTTTTTATATATCTTTGCTATTTTGAAACTCAAAAGGTAACATGCACTAAACCACCCATAGTTTCTTTCTCTGACCAGATCATCATGGTGTCCTGAATCATCACTAGTGAATGCCGTGCATCCATTTTCTCAGTGGCTTAGTTCATCGTGTGGCTATATCAGTTTATTTTAACTACTACCTACTGCTGAACATTAAGTATCAAGTCTGAATAATGCCACAATACATATGTGCCATTTTTTTTTAACCAATGTATCTTTCTGAGCTAATTGCTAGTTGTCCTTGAAGTAGTATTTCCAAGTTCCTTTCACAGATGAAGCATAATCCTAATTAGTCTTATCAATAAAAACCAGGAGTCAGATATTGGGGCAATGACCTGAAAGGTCATAGAAGTAAAGGAGCAACCACTAATGACTTCATACCTCTCAGGGTCCTCAGGCCAAAAAGGGGGGTGAGAGCCTGTCTCCACCTGCCTTATATTCCTGTCTCAACCTGCCTTATATTCCTGTCTCAACCTCCTGATTGTGCTAGGATCAAAGGCATGAGCCTCCAAGTGATGAGATGGGATTAAAGATGTGAGCCTCCCAAGTGCTGGGATTAAAGCTGTGAGCCACCACCTCCTGGCCTCTGTGGTTAACTAGTGGCTAGCTCTGCCCTGTGGTCTCCAGGCAAGCTTTATTTTTCAGAACACAAACAAAATATTACACAACATTTCCTCCTTTTGTCTAAATAAAAAGCAAAGGTTTTAACTAACATAGAAAAACTTTACACAATAAGAACAATAACTATGTAATATTATATACAGGCAATAATTATATTAACGATGTCTAGTCCATTAGCATTTGACAGATTCAGAGAGATTACCCCATTATCTGTCCTATCCTGGTGAGTCCAAAGTGTTGTACCTAATTCACTTTCTATCCTAACTTGCATTACCACATTTCTATATCTCCCTTTTCTTTTTTACAATGAGATCCCTGAATTTAATCTCCTTTGTTCAGCTTTTTTCTTGACCATTACCAGTAACAACTTGTACCTAACTCCCCCTCCCCTTAAATGATAATAAATACCCATGACCCATCTTTTGGGGATGTGAGCATAGTTGTCTAGATTACTTCCTGTTGATTGGGGGCTCTAGTAATCTTTGGGGAACCCTGAGAAATTTAGAATTATAGGCAAGTCCTGACTGGAGAATTCTATGAGGCTGGATCATCTCAACCAGCAGCCTTGAAGCTGTTCTGGATGTAGAACTCAGAGGAAACTGCAACGGAGGTGCTCTGAAATGTGGGATCGTCTGGGCTGTCTGCTCCCATCAGAAATTTTTTCAGAAGTCGTCCTTGATCAAACCTGATTTTTCTTAGTCCAGAATGAATCCAGAGCCTCCCATATCCTGTGGAAATAAAAACAGAACCTCTTTCCCAAAGTTACATATCTTTTGACTTAAATTTTGAAGTCAAGATATTTTTTAAATAAATAAATTGGTTTAATTTAGTATCTTTTACAATCAGATGTCTCTCAGCAATTATCATTTGCCCATTAACAGTCAAAAAATCCAAAGACAACACAATAAAATACAGAACATGGACTCTCTGCATTTTCATCTTTATGTGGCTTATTATATTGTTTATTATTCTATTCCCTTTTTAAGGACTTTACTATTTCTTAAGATTTATTTATTTATTATATATACAGTATTCTGTCTGCATGTATGCCTGCAGGCCAGAAGAGAGCACCAGATCTCGTTATAGATGGGTGTGAGTCACCATGTGGTTGATCGGAATTGAACCCAGGACCTCAGGAAAAAACAGCCAGTGTTCTTAACCTCTGAGCCATCTCTCCAGCCCTTACTATTATTTTTAAATAATTTTGTTAAATCTATGACTGTTTCTACCCTTTCTCTACTCTCTCCCAAACCTACACACATTTTTCAAACATACTGTATGCAAACTGTTTAGAGGTTTGTTTGTTTATCTGAATCTGTCTTTATTGCCTATCTCTATCTTTTTCTAACTACATGAGTCTTTAAACTGCTAAGCAGTGTGGATAGGACCTTTGCCTCT
This sequence comes from Peromyscus maniculatus bairdii, assembly GCF_049852395.1. Lineage (NCBI taxonomy): Eukaryota > Metazoa > Chordata > Mammalia > Rodentia > Cricetidae > Peromyscus > Peromyscus maniculatus. The sequence continues at coordinate 62,329,860 of NC_134858.1, forward strand.
GCCCTGCCTGGTTCCCTAAGAGCCCAGCTTCATGGCAGAGTCATTGGCGAGAGCCATGTTCACCCCCCCCCCCAGCTCTGGGCATCTTCTGGGTCCACACTGCCATTGAGTAGCATGCCACCTGATGCTACTCCATTTAAGTGTTTGTCTCTTTTTAAAGAGCCGTGCAATTTTTGCTGCTAGCACTGAGTCAGGAAGCCATCTCTTAAAGGAGCAGTGCCTCTGCTTGCCGCTAGTAAACAGTCTACCCAAGAAAAAGCACTTACCAAGAAGCCAAGTTTTGACTCTGTTTTTGTGTGTTTAGAATCCTTTTTAAAGCCTTTTCAGGCTTTATGTGGAAATTCTTGCCCCACATTGGGTGCCATATAAAGTGTGATCCTAATTAGTCTTATCACTAAAAAACCAGGAGTCAAATATCAGGGTAATAACCTGATCATAGAAGCAAAGGAGCAGCCACTAGTGACTTCTTACCTCTCTGGATCCTCAGACTGAAAAGGGGGCTTAGATCCTGTCTCCACTTCCCAAGTTCTGAAATTAAAGGTGTGAGCCTTCCAAGTGCTGGGATTAAAGCTGTGAGCCGCCACCACCTGGCCTCTGTGGTTAACTAGTGGCTAGCTCAGCCCTCTGATCTCTAGGCAAGCTTTATTTGTCAGAACACAAACGAAATATCACACAACACACAGAGGTATGCTATTACGCATTTTCAGTAGCTGTGTGTGAGAATGCTTTTTTCCCATGTTCTTGTCAGTATGACAAATTATGTTGGGTAAAGATGCTTGTTGCCAAGCCAAATAACCTGAGTGGCATCCCCAAGACCCATATGGTGAAATGAGAGTACTGACTCTACAAGTTGTCCTCTGACCTCCACATATTTATTGCATGTGATCACTCACATGCCAGCACACAAATGTACAAGGAGAGAGAAATGCATTGACTAAGCATGTTGACCAACTTCTGTGTTTTGCTGTGAGGAACACACTTCAGCTTAGTTTTTATGTGTATTTCTGTTGTCAAAATGAGGTGGAGAATCTGGTCTTGAACACATTTAACTAACCCCTGAGCTAGTATTTTACACCATTTTTTTTTTCATTGAAAAAGACTTTTTCAGCTGGACAGTGCCTCGGGAGGCAGTGGCATGTGGATCTCTGTGATCTCAATGCCAGACTGGCCTATATAGCCAGTTCTAGGACAGCCAGGGCTGTTAAACAGAAAAATTCTGCCGGGGGTTGGGGGGTGGGGGTAGGGAGAAGGAAGGAAAGAAAGAGACTTTCTCATTGTTGATTTGTTTTTTCTAAATTACTTTTGGCATGCTTAGTAGAGCAAGTTAGTGTTTCATCAGAATTTATGGAAGAAAGGATTCTTACATTGCTCCTCCTCGGTGTTCATGGTTTTGCTCTTTATTTTTCCAATCAGGATCTCTGTCAAAGTTTGCCTTACCTGGAAAGTCAGAAACTGCATCTTCCCTCAACACCAGTAATACAAATATCTTCCAGAACTATGCAATGGAGGTACTGTTTTCCTCATGAGAGCACCTTTGTATAAAATGCACATTTCTGTAGTATTGATGGTCATTGTTGGAGTGACCTAAGTTGAGTATGTATCATCTGACGTTTCAGAACGTGTATTCCCTCCAAGATCTGGTTTTTTGTTTTTGTTTGGTTGGTTGGTTGGTTTCTCGAGACAGGGTTTCTCTGTGTAGCCCTGGCTGTCCTGAAACTCACTCTGAGGCCAGGCTGGCCTCAGACTCACAGAGATATGTCTGTCTCTGCCTCCCAAGTACTGGGATTAAAGGCGTGCGCCACCTCCGCCACCACTACCACCACCCTGGCTGCATCCAAGGTTTTTGATACCTGTTATTTCAAGTCATTGATGTCAAGCTGGTCTATTAGGACAGTTGCATGTTCGTTGGAAATTTGTCCACATTTATATTTATAGCTTGTTATGCGTACATTCTCTTTGGACATTTGTTTTGCATCATAAGCATGATCAATTTTGTTGTGCAAACTTGAAGAAGGGGAGGAAACAGCTTGGCTTTGTTGTCACCTTCCATCATGGTTTTCATTCTTTGTTAGCTTGACAAATGAAAATGAAAAGTTATACTTTCATATTTTAAAAACTTTCCCCAGTTTTTCTCAAAAATATTGCTTCCAAATACTTTGTTAAATGTGTTTGCTATTTCATGCTAATTTTACATGAAGAAATTTAGATTCAGCTGGAAAATAAATAATGAGCACTGATGTGGAGTTTACGTTCCTGTGGCTTCGGGGGTTTTTGCTTTATGAACTTCAACAGCAGCATTACAGTACCATACTAGCTTTTTCATAATGTACAGTATGTGGCTGTACATGTTGAAATCTTTTGATTAATGTCAGAATCTTTGTGAGTTTTCATTTTCCTATGGGCTTCTTGACTAAAGTGGGTTTTAATTTGTAGTATACGCAGGCCAGCTTGCTTAGTAAAATGTTCGCTTCCCTAGGTTCTCATCTCAAGTTGTTCTCGGTGTAGAACTTGTGATTGTCTTGTCCATGACGAGGAAATCATGGCTGGCTGGACAGCAGATGATTCAAATCTCAATACTACGTGCCCATTTTGTGGCAATCTTTTCTTACCCTTCCTGAATGTTGAAATCAGAGATTTAAGACGACCTGGAAGGTAACAACATGCCCTTTCTCCCTTTATGCTTAAGGATATTGTTTCCTAAAATGCCCTTTTTTCAAAATGTCTTTGATTCACATTCTAGATATTTCTTGAAGTCCAGCTCATCTACAGAAACCATGCACTTTGCATCCTCCTTCTCAAATCAAACAAGGCAGTCTTGCATTTCAGCATCAGCCTCTGGTCTCAACACATCTGCTCTCTCTGTTCAAGGGAATTACGACCTAAATAAGTAAGTATGACTGTGGAGAACGTAACTACGTATATTATACACGCTGTTGACATAGGACAGAAAAAAAAGTTGGCCATTTTAAGGTATAAGTTTCTGTGAAAAAATGTACATTCTAATCTCATCTCTCAACTGGTAGAGAAAGGATGATGTTTAAGGATGATCTGGTTTATATAACAAGACCCTGCCTCGGAAGGAAGGAAGGGAGGGAGGGAGGAAGGATGGATGGATGGATGGATGGATGGATGGATGGATGGATGGATGGATGGACAGATGGACAGATTTCTATGAATAATAAATTCATTATCTTATGCTTTTTTAAAAAAGATTTTCTTTATATTTTATATGTATGGGAGTTTTGCCTGCATATATCTAAGTGCAAAATATGCTTGCAGTACCCGTGGAATCCTTAAGAGGGCTTCATGCCCTCTGAAACTGGAATTAGGGATGGTTATAAGCCACTATGTGGATACTAGAAACTGAACCCAAATCTTCTGAAAAAATGCTCTTAACTCTATCTCTCCAGCCCCTCATTATCTTAAATCCTTATTCTTAATTAAAGTGATACTAAAGTGCTCTAATGTCATAGCTATATAAGTCTGAATGTTCATATGTTAAACTTCATGAACCTCCAAAGTTAAAATATTGTTTACCTGTATTTTGCTTTTGTTTTTGTTTGCTTGTTTGTTTGTTTGTTTGTTTTGAGATAAGATCTTGTATAACCCCATTGGCCTTTAACTTGCTATGTAAATGAGAATGATCTTGAACTCTTATCCTCCTGTCTCCACCTCCCAAATTCTGGAATTATAGATGTGTGCCTATGCTCAGCTGCTTACCAATATTTAAAAATGAAAAAAATATCTGTAGTACACTTGAAGCTTATAGTGACCTGCTTTCTCTCCATCTTTTTAGGAATTAATACTAACTTCTATTTTAGAATATTTAATTTTCTGTTTATGAATATTTAGTGGTGTAAGGAAAGTTAGAGCTGATATAAAAATAGAAAATTAAAAGCATATATAGCAATCCAATATAAGTAATACATATTTAAATGTAGAAACTGGGCTCTTTTTTGCAAAAGTGCCAGATTCGCCATATGTAGCTAAATAAGTGAAGCCATGCTGTCAGCGGCATGTGCAGAGAAAGAAAATGCCTATGTACTGCTGGCAGGGCTAAACACAACCCATTTGATCATAAATACTTAGACTGTTCAACAGTCTATGTTCACCTTCTCTCATCATATGTCCCTTGTGGTCCACGGTCTCTCTCTGACTCCTCAAAGAGTATGTATCCGTATTCTCTACTGTGTGTATTCAAGGGTTAGTCATGATGCTATGTAAAATCTCCTCACTAAATATTTTCAGTAAATGAAATGAATCCTGAATATTGAAGATTTGTTTGATATAAAGGAAATTTGAATTGCCACAATGCTTAAAATATATCTTATTTCCTAGTTGGTGACTGGATAGCACATTTCCTTTTATTTAATTTGCTATGTCCAGCTCTGATTCTAAAAAGAACAGCATGGGTTTTCTAGATAAGATGATATGAAATAAGATGAGGTCAGATAAGACAGTCTAGGCACTGATAAGATTTTTCTTTTCTAAATGTCCAAGCAAATCTAAACAGGAAAATCCCTGTGCTCGAAGTATTCAGATCCCTGCTCACAGATCAAAAACAGTTGTGTCGAAATGCCCACTATTCCCAATGGCCAGGAGCATTAGTACTTGCGGCCCCTTGGATAAGGACGATCCTGGAGGACAGAAGCTCATCCCTACAGGCAGCCTGCCAGCAACTTTACAAGGAGCTACAGTATGTATTTGAGTGTTTTTCTCATTTGTAAATCGATCATTTATACAATCTTGTTCCCTTGGTCCCAAAGAACATTAGCCTCGATTATATTATTGTCACAAAGAGCCCCATCCCGTGATATAGTTCTGTTATCTTTCTACATATGGAAATCATAGACATTTTTAAGTATGCTTTAAATTTAAAATAATAACGCATCCTCATTCTTACATTTGTCATATATGATTTTATTCAACAGGATTCTTTAGGGTTAGAATGGCACCTTCCAAGTCCAGACCCTGTCACTGTCCCATACCTTAGTCCCTTAGTGGTATGGAAGGAACTTGAGAGCTTATTGGAAAATGAAGGTGACCATGCAATAACAGTGGCAGACTTTGTGGACCATCATCCAATTGTCTTTTGGAACTTGGTGTGGTATTTTAGACGTCTGGACTTGCCCAGTAACTTGCCTGGATTGATTCTTTCTTCTGAACATTGTAACAAGTATTCAAAGGTACGAGAGTAAAGTTAAAAGGCAATGATCATCATACTGTTTGCATATTCCTAATGATACAAAGTATGGTTTATTTTTATGTTTGGTATTTACATTATCATCTGAATCATCACATAACACAACTGTCTTCACTTGGATTTGCAGACTAGCGTGATACAGTTGTAGTTTTAGCCTTCTCAGAATAACTTAAAACATAACTGAGTTTTGTTATCACTTGAAAAGTATTATGGCAATTACTCTTATAGTAGAGCTTTTTGAGTTAGTCCCCCCCATACCTCTCTCACAAATGAGAAAGAGCCCCACTTTTCCAGAGGGCATCTGATTCATACTGCAAGTATGCACTGCCGTTCTCTTCATCCCTCACTCTGAATCTTACTATGTTCATTTATTTATTTAATTGGGTTTTTTTAAAATAATGCTCAGGATCAAAACCAGGGCTTCATACATGCCAGGCAAGGGCTCCACCACTGAGATGCATCTTCAGTAATTTTATATTTACATTTGTATGTGGTTTTGTTTTGTTTTATCTGTGTATGTGAGTACAGATGCATACTGTGGTCAGAGAACAATCTCCCACCTTGTTTGGAAGCAGAGTCTTTTGTTGCATTTCTGCTATGGACTCTAGGTTTGCCAGTCCATAATCCTAGGAATTCTCCAGTGTCTACCTTCCATCTCCTCATGGGGGCACTCGAAGCATAGACATTCACATGACTGTGTCCAGCTTTTACGTGTGTTCTAGTGATTTGAACTCAGGCCCTCACACTTGTGTGCCAGGCACTTAACCCACTGAGCCATCTACCCAGCGCTGAGATGCTGTTTTATAAGGGTGTGTTTACCTTTTCTTATGATGGACAACCGAAGTGCAGTCTCTAAACTCAGGATTTTTTTTTTCTTCTCTCTTGTTTTTCTGTCTGTGACCGTGCATATGCTTTTGGGTTTTTTTTTCCCAGTACATCATAGATGACTGACAGAATATTAATTCAGCCGTAATTGTCTTAGCTGGGCAAGTACCTTGAACTGAGAAATAGTGGGTGGAGGGAACAGGCCTTCTAGATTTATTTTTCTGTAGACTCCTGAGCAGAGACAAGATTAGCTCTGTGTGATGTCCCTTCTCACTTGCCTAAAGTGCCTTGTTAAATCTGCTGCTTAGAGATCATTACCCTCTCACCCCAGCAAGTCTTCCTTCAGTGGGTATCAAATATGTAAAAATAAGAAATTTTCTGTTCTTTTTTCTTTCCTGTGTATCTTTAAATTTTTTATGAGACATTGTGCTATCTAGTTTTATGTCCACTTGACACAATCTGGAGTCATTTGGGAAGAAGGAACCTCCATTGACAAAAGGCCCCCGTCAGATTGGCCTGTGGGCAAGCCTCTGGTGCATTTATTAATTAGTGGTGGGTGTGGGAGGGTCCAGACCACTGTCCAGGGTGCTGTAAGCAAGCAGGCTGAGCAGGCCATGGGGAGCAAATGAGCAAGCAGTGTTTCTCCATGGCTTCTGCTTCAGTCCCTGCCTTCAGGTTCCTGCTGTGAGTTCCTGCCCTGGTTTCCTTCAGTGATGGAGTGTGACCCAAGAGTTGTAAGCTGAAATACCCTTTCCTCCCCAAGTCGTGATGTTTTATCACAGCAATGGAAACCCTAAGACAGGCTTTATTAAATATTTACAAAATTATGTAAAGATCAATAATAAATTTTATTTTACAACACAGATTCCCCGCCATTGTATGTCTGAAGACAGCAAATACGTTTTAATACAGATGTTATGGGACAACATGAAATTACATCAGGATCCGGGGCAACCCCTGTACATCCTCTGGAATGCCCACAGTAAGTGATGTCATAGAATGCTCACTTGAGGAGAGTCATCTCCTCCTCCTTGAAAAAACCTCCGTGTGTATAATTGACTTCTCCATCACTGTGCTTTGTGTCTTCCAGGTCAGAACCGCACCCTGCTGTTTGAGAGTGAGTGTTAACTGATGTATTAGTGCTGCCTTCTGGGGAGGAGCTGGGCTCTTGGTTCTGTTTGGGAGGGCTGCTCTGTATGTGGTGAAGGGCTTGCTTGTGTTTTGTACAGTTCGACTTGAAGAACATTGTTTGTCCCAACTTCTTCTTTTACTTATTTTTTGTTTCCGTCCCTGGCTGCTCATGCAGACTTTCCTTCAGGGGCTATAGTAAGGAAAACTACTTTTAGTTGTCTGTTTGACAACTAAAATTTCTCAGGCCTATTTTTATCACTATTTGTTTTACTTTTCCTATTTCATTCTTTTATTTTTAAACTTCTGTTTTTTACTTATTGTCCTTCATTTGTTTTTTAATGCCTTGTAACGTCTTCAACACTTGTTAGTTGCTGTTTAATTTATTTCTCCCTTCTACAAAAAAACATTTCCTTCACCTGCTCTTTTGTTCTTTTATAGCTCAAAAGTATCCAATGGTTCATTTATTACAAAAAAATGATAACTCATTTAACCAGGAACTGTTGAAAAGCATGGTGAAAAGCATTAAAATGAACGATGTCTATGGGCCCATGAGTCAGATTTTAGAAACACTGAATAAGTGTCCACATTTTAAAAGACAGCGGTAAGTCTTCACCTCAGTCTTTACCTCTGGTTATTTCCCTAACCAGATGCATCCTGTTTGCTTCATCATGCTTATACTTACGTAGCATAAAAGAGAATATAGACGCTCTAAGGAGTCTAACATTTTTTCCATGTCTTTTGGTCCACAGGAGTTTATATAGAGAAATACTGTTTCTCTCACTTGTGGCACTGGGAAGAGAAAACATTGATATAGGTAATATAGTTATACAGCGTATTGTAGTTTTTAAAGGGTTTTCATTAGTGGTCTTAATTATTATCTCATTGTATTGACTTATTAGAAAAATGGTTCTTTTATTTTTAGCATCTCTTTAAGATGTATTATTTTTAAATGATGTGTATGTGTTTATCTGTATGGAGGTTTGTGCATTTGAGTGCAGGTGCCTGTGGGGTCCAGAAAGAAGAGATCCCTAACCCTGGAGTTACAGGCTGTTGTGAGCCACCCCAGTGGGTGCTGGGAACTGAACTCAGGTCCTCTGCAAGAGAAGTTGGCACTCTAAGTGCTGAGCCATCTCTCCAGCCCCACCGTTGTTTTTGTTTGTTCGTTGGGTTGGTTGGTTGGTTTTTAGCTAATGTAAAAGATACTTTAGTCGTGGATTGTATAATGATGCAAATAATAAGCGACTATCTCTTGGGCCTCACAGTGTAGTGAGTTTCTCCAAGCACTATCTAATTCTCTACAAGTTTCTGTGAGAGTGGTCCTATTACCAGTTGTATATTACCTAAGCATTAAGGATCCAGGAGGCCAAGCAACTTAACCTCAGTCTCAGGCTTGCAGTGTTGTGTGATATCACTAAGGACATTAAATTTACCTGATGACCTGAGTTTGAGCTCTGGAAAACACATGATCGAAGGAGAGAGCCAAGTCCTGCAAGTTGTTCTGTAGCCTATGTACACACACCATAACACATGTGCATACATGCACACACACACACACACACACACAAATAAATACAAATTTAAAACTATTTAGATATGAATTGAAGTCACGTAGAGATCAATGTTTAGAATCTTTGTTTAAAAAGGAAATGTAAGAGCTGGCGTGATCCTCGGTAGGTAAAAGCACTTGCCCATGTCAAGCGTGATGACCTGAGTTTAATCCCTGGATCCCACAGTTAGAAGGAGAGGACTGACTCCCAAAAGATATCTCCTGACATCTACATGTGCACATCATAGCACACACACTTGTGTATACACACACACAATAACAACAATAATAGTAAACCTTTAAAAGTATGATCCAAGTAAATGCAGTCAGAGGCTGCCGAGACAGCTCACAGAGAAGGGCACTCGCTGCTCTCCCAGAGAGGTAGAGCTCAGTTCCCAGCACCCATGTCAAGCAACTGTATCTTCCTGTAACTCCAGCTCCAGGGGATCCAGTGCCGCCTTTTGCCCCCCAGATGACCTACCTACACACATGTATACAAACACAGTCACTGGAGGCCTAGAAATAAGAAATTTGACAAATGATTTTCACATTTAATTGGAAAAATGATTGCACAGAGATTGGCAGGAAACAAAACTGGTAAAAGAAACAATAAAGACATTGAAATGGTACAGTAGAAAATATCTGGTTAACATCCGCCTGCCTCTGCCTCCCAAGTGCTGGGAGTAAAGACATGCACCACCACTGCCCAACAGTAAAATTTAACTGTAAAACAAAAATTATATCATAAAGGTAAAAAATTAGGGATCCATTTTTTTTTCTTAATCTTGTTTTGCTAGGGAAAATTACTATGATTTTTTTTCTTTTTCTCAGTGCTAGAAATTGAACCTAGAGCTTCAGGCATGCAATGCAATGCAAGTGTGCCACTATGGAGAAGTAGTCCCAGCACTTGGTTCTTTGTTTGGAGTCTGGTTCTTCTTGATCTTGTTCTGTAGCCCAGACAGGCCTTGAGCTGACGGTCTTCCAGCCTCAGCTTCTGCAGTGCCTTGACAGCTGGACTGTAACAGGGGCTTTGCTCCATTGCTTATTCTTTTTTTTTTTTTTTTGGTTTTTCGAGACAGGGTTTCTCTGTGTAGCTTTGTGCCTTTCCTGGGACTCACTTGGTAGCCCAGGCTGGCCTCGAACTCACAGAGATCCGCCTGCCTCTGCCTCCCGAGTGCTGGGATTAAAGGCGTGCGCCACCAACGCCCGGCCCATTGCTTATTCTTGCTGTTTAATTGAGCATGAAAAGCAAATTACAAAAATATGTGCATGGTATTCAGTGGTTTTAGCACTGATGTTTGGTCTGTACTACTACCTCTGAAATGCGTTGTACTCCCCTTCTTTAGGCTCAAAACATATTCTTTGTCCCCATAGTTTTTTGTTGTTGTTGTTGTTGTTGTTGTTATATCATAGCAACTTGATTGTGATCAATATCAGCCATTAATTTCTTCTTTTATTTCTTAATGACATTTTGCAGATGCGTTTGACAAAGAGTACAAGATGGCATATGATCGTCTCACACCTAGTCAAGTCAAGAGCACACATAACTGTGACAGGCCACCAAGTACTGGGGTGATGGAATGCCGGAAAACCTTTGGAGAACCTTACCTTTAAGATGTGTGTGTGTGTGTGTGTGTGTGTGTGTGTGTGTGTGTGTGTACATTCAATATATATTGTATAGTCAGTGTACAAAGGAACACTTTTAGACTCTAAACTTCACTTTTTGAAAAGGCATTTGTAAATGGATTGGAAGGTTTAGGTCACTTGTGTACAGAATGCTTTCGTAAGAGGACAGTGACAGATAGGGAGAGAGCCACTTATTTCCCATTTCTTTCTTCGTTAGCTCCCCTGTAGAGTAATTAAGTACTTTGCGATGAGAAAGTCTCTTTAAAAACTTGATTGCCACAGATTAGACAACTGTTTTATGGTTTCTCTTAAAAGAAACAGGTAGGAAAATCATGTATGGAACCTAAACAGAAATGTGAGATCAAAGTATCTCCTGCTTTCATGGACTATTCAAATGTTCTGACCATGAAGTTGTATTATACATATTTTAAATTGTTTATAGTAAGTTGATATTTTTTTAATTTTTAAATTTAATATAGCAAACTTAAAATGAATTTAAACTTATGAAACAAGTGTTTATTTTCTTTGTCTCTGCTCTTTGAAGTAAGTAGCACAGCGGCAGATCTCTATATGTATATCTACCTATATTTTTTTTATTACTGAGAGAATGAATTTTAGCACGTCAGTGCTGGTGTCAGCGTCCTCCTCGGATTGCATGCTAGCACCCCAAGTCTGACCACTGAGAGGGAGTGATGGAAGGCAGGGCATGAGTGCTGCAGGAAGTCAGACAGGGTGCCTACGCATGGTCCAGTCTCCTCCAGTGTGAGTAGATGCGAACAGTACCCAGGGAAAGTAGCTCACAATCCAAATATCAACTTAAATGTTAATATTCTATGTGGAAACTTACAGAGGGGAAATACGATTGACATCTGATTCTTCCAAATTTCACCCAAAATATTGGGTATAAAGCAAATTGTACTATAAAATATGTATCTGAAATACGTTTTAATGGGGTATTCTGTTAATAATATGTATAGAGAGAGATTCAAAGTATTTTTTGAAAGCAGAAAAAAATAGTAACCGTCTAAAAGTACAGCCAGAGAGAATTTCCCATATTGAGGAACTTAGCTTTTTCAACAAGCTTCAGAATCTGAAGCTCATGGAATCTAAAATGTAGAACTATACATAATCAGACAATAAATTCAATGTTCAAACACCATGAGTATTAAATTGACTTTTAAAATGTATTTTTAGTTATATTATTTCTAAGATCACTTTCTATGAATAATTTCTCATAAGGAAAAAGCATCCTTTGTCCTTTAAAATTGTTCATGTCTTCTCAGTGTATGTATGTACATTTGCAAAGGTTATCATTGATAACAGAAGGCTAGCCGAAGAGAAAGGGGGTGGTCCCAAACTTGGTGTTTAGAGCCAACAGACATGATGCTTGACCTGGAAATATCTTAGACCCCTGAGACTCAGCAGTTCAGCCACAGAAAAGCTGCCTTTCAGTTCCTGCCACCACTGAGTAGCCAGGCTGAAGTGTGGCACCGCTTTTGCCCTCTGGCAAGTTGTGGAGAGAGCATAAAATGTGAATCTGGAGTTCAGTTGGTTCGAGGCTGAACTTCCTTACTTGAAAACACTGGTGCTATGCACGCGTACCTGCGCTCCTGTGGGATCCACCCAGCCTCACTCTGCTGTCCTGTTCCACATTCCCCAAGTCAGGGGAAGCTGAGAGGAACACTTGAGAGAGGAGGCTGTCGGCACTGGTGGTGAACATCCCCTCAAACGGGATTTGGGTTCTCGTCTGTGTTTTCTTTCTCCTTCCCTTATGAGAACAGCTCGCACTGTTCCCTCCAGTTTCCACAGTGCAGACTGTGTAAGAAGTAGTTTGTCTGACAGACAAAGCGGCTCTTCATACTCACTCAGAAGGCTGAGCACGCTTTCTGTCTCCCAGCCCTACCCTGAGTTCGTTTTCTGTCTCTGAATAAAGTTGTGCTTCTCCTGCTTTTAATCTCCAGGAAGTATTATTGTTTGAAGACAATTTTTAAAAATAATATCTAAAACATGGAATAGAACTCAGTCAGCCTTGCTCCAAAGAAAACTAGAGTAAGGATCATCTTTTGAAACAATTTAATACAAGCTGTTTTTCGGTTTTTCTACTGAACACATGTCTTGGAAAATTGTGGCCAGTAGTGTTGGAGAGCAATGTCCTTTTCCTCCACTATCTAAGTTCTTATTTCTCATTCTTAGTTTTGCTTATGTTTAAATTGTTGGAAATAAACCATGCTCTTGCTAGTATAGTTTGTTTAAGACTCTTACTAGGTTTGAATGTTATTCAGTATATGTACATACTACTTTAAATATTCAGCATTTTCCTCCTGTTGCCCGTCGTCACAGTACATAGCTATTCACCTTCTGATTTTGTCTTTTTTCTTAACTTTTTTTATAACCTTTAAACCCCTGAAACTATCACCTTATCTATAATAAGGTTCTATAGTATGTCTTCTCATTTTGTATATAGAGAAACGACCCTGAAAATGTTGGTTCAGCATTTTAGGCAATAAATACTTATTTTTACTTCATGTTGATAATTATTATTTATTGGTGCAACTAACAAGTGTTAGCTAATCCTATATATAACTTGCATTGTATTTTAAATAACTTATGGAAAGAAAATACTTTTTTTAAATGGGCAGTAGTTGAGCATTATTTTATTTCTTCCGCCATAATTTAAAGGCTACTTTTCGGCACTTCATGTCAGAGTAAGAAGAGAAAGAGCAAGTGGCCTTTGAGAGGCCTTGGCCTGGTGCTGTGGCTGGGGTGCTCACCTATTTAGATTCAGCACAAAGCCCTATGTGACCTGAACTCGAGCAAATGCCTGCCTTCATGGACATCAGCATCCTCAGGACTTGGAGTCTTATCACCCACCCCCATACTACCTGACTTTGCTAGCCCCAGGGAAAGCACATCACTGGCTAACCGTGTTTACAGGAGAAGAGGGCATTCATCTGTGTAGGAACTGCGTGACTCATCCGTGCACACACTCACACTCTGAGGCAGACTCTACTGAAACAGTTCCTGTAGTCTTTCTGTAGTTGCTGTTCCTCTTTATATAAAGAGTTATTTCCAAATGATTTTCTTTTAATGTAGCAACTGGTGGACTGGTCTATACAAGAACATTTTCAGGTTTTACTGACTTTACAGTGAAGGACCTGAAGACCAGAAGTATACCTCTGGCTCTGCAGGCTAACTTGGGCATGGCTATCCTGCCATGTTGCACAAATCCTAATCGGTCTTATTTTAAAAACCTAGAGCCAGATGTCAGGGTGGAAGCTGAAAGATTTCAGAAACAGAGCAAGCCACAGCCACCACCTCTTACCTTACCAACTCCCCAGCCTGAAGGAGCGTGAGTTCCTGTCTCCTCCCGCCTTATATTTCTTTCTCTGCCCAGCCATATCAATTCCTGTATCAACTTTCCTAGTGCTGGGATTGACGGTGAGTGATCCCAAGTGCTGGAATTAAAGGTGTGTGCCACCACTGCCTGGTTCTGTTTCCCTTTTAGACTAGATTAATTTCATGTAGCCCAGCATGGCCTTGAACTCAAAGAAATCCAGATGGATCTCTGCCTCCTGAGTGCTAGGATTAAAGGTGTGTGCCACCAAGCCGGGGCTGTGGTGGCATACGCCTTTAATCCCAGCACTCGGGAGGCAGAGCCAGGCGGATCTCTGTGAGTTCGAGGCCAGCCTGGGCTACCAAGTGAGTCCCAGGAAAGGCACAAAGCTACACAGAGAAACCCTGTCTCGAAAAACCAAAAAAAAAAAAAAAAAGGTGTGTGCCACCACTGCCTGACCACTGTGGCTAACTCTGTGGCTAGCTCTGTCGTCGATCTTCAGGCAAGCTTTATTAGAGTACAACAATATCACCACACTGCCAAGCCCTGCTGACCCCCTAGGGATGGGCAGGTTTTCTCAGAGAGCCCCTTTTCTTCATAGGGACCAGTCCCAGAGTACTTACAGACTGTACCTGCAGATAAGAGCAGCTAATCATTTCCATTCACCTTACCAAACTGTACTTTCAATACAAATTTCAGTTCCTGCCCCCTCAGAACTCAATTGTTAAATGAAAATTTTGATATAGACAGTGTTGTTTAGAAAAACAGTTAAAACCATTTTCATATCTATTAGTGACAGTAGAATATAATGGTCAAAATACATACAGTAGCTATTTTAAAACAGCAATTCCCAAAAATTTCAGGTAGATCCATTTTCATTTATTACATAACAGTTTGACCCAGTTAGTCAGGAAGTGCTTCCTATTGCTTGGGTGGACATCCGGGATCTACAGCTGCAGGGAAGGGAGAGGACAGCCGTAGGCACTGTTGCCAGCCCACACTCCCCCCTCACTCACCCCCCACCCCCCACCCTGCTACCGCTCAGACTTCCGGGCTCAAAGTACGAGGTCGCATTTGCTTCAGGTAATTCTACAAATTGTTTGCTATCAAATGAAAGGGCCATCTCAACCTTGTCTTGGCGTGTTAGCATACTGGTTTATCCCTCATAAAAAGGCGTGCTTTTAGTAAGTTAGGGTGGGTTTATAAATATATAACACAAATGTAATTGGGGCATGAGAGATGCCTCAGCAGGTAAGAGTGCTTCCTCCTCTTCTGGAGGGTCAGACTCCAGACCCCAGTGTCCACATCAGGAGGCACCCACTTCAGCTCCAGGAGTTTCAACACCCTCTTCTGACTTCTACAGGTGCATGCACATGTGTGAACACACACACACACCTTAGCACTCGTGTATGCACACATACAGCATCCTAAAAGATACAACCCAGGGGTGCTGCCTTTGCCTAGCATAGTGGTTCTCAGCCTGTGGGTCAAGACCCCTTTGGGGGTTGAATGACCCTTTCACAGGGGTTGCCTAAGACCATCAGAAAACACAAGTATTTACATTATGATTCATAACAGCAAAATTACAGTTATGAAGTAGCAACGAAAATAATTTTATAGTTGGGGGGTCCCCACAACATGAGGAAAAGGTTAAAAGGTTGCAGCATCAGGAAGGTTGAGAACCACTGGCCTAGCATGACAGGAGCCCTAGGTTTCATCTCTAGGATTTAAAAATGATCTTGGAGCCGGGCGTGGTGGCGCACGCCTTTAATCCCAGCACTCGGGAGGCAGAGCCAGGCGGATCTCTGTGAGTTCGAGGCCAGCCTGGGCTACCAAGTGAGCTCCAGGAAAGGCGCAAAGCTACACAGAGAAACCCTGTCTCAAAAAAAAAAAAACAAAAAAAAAAAAATGATCTTGGAGGAGAGGGGAAAAAAAAACTTCAATGTTTAGAAGCTGGAGAGATGGTTCGGTGGTTAAGAGCACTGGCTGCTCTTCCAGAGGACTCAAGTTCAGTTCCCAGCACTCCCATCAGAAGGCTCACAACTGCCTGTAGCTCCAGCTGCAAAGGATCTGACCCCTCTCCTGACTTTTGCACGTGTTTAGCACACACAAGGACACATTTGTTAGTAAAAACATTAATTCAAGTTATGTTCTCTGTGCCTCTGAAGTAGTTGCTTCCCCAGTGAACCCCCACTCATCTGCCAGAGACCCAGCTTTTCTCTTTGTGCTTGTCCTTTCCTGTCACAATAGGAAGTGCTTGGAACTTCCTTTGCGGGCAAAGGAAAATGCCAGAAATTTAGCTGTTTGGGGAAAGGATATAAGATCATTCTGGTTTTAATCATTAAATGGTTTTATAATTGTGGAATTTCTCACTGTCCACCACTCTGCCTGATGAGCATGAGACCTTTGGCTGTTGGCAAGGTGACATCTTTGAGGCAAGGTGGAGCTGGCTGCTGACAACGGATTGGCACCCAGAATGTTGGTATTAGCCTTCCTTTCCATAGGATTGTTCTTTCCTGTTGAGCCATGGCCTGTGGAGGCCGCACAGAAGAGTGGCCCCAGGAAGGAGGATAGTTAAGAGCAGGAAACGAGGGACGGGAGGAGTTGACTCGGCAGGTGAACAGTTCATACAGCAAGCAGAAGGACTTGAGTTGGGTCCCCACATAAAAGACAGGTGCCTGTAATCCCATTCCGTGGGTGAAGGGAAACCAGGAGCCTGTCTAGCCTAGTCAGTGAGTTCCAGGCTCAGTGAGAGAGTCCATCTCAAAAAAAGGGTAGAAAGTGTGAGAAAGACACCCTGTGTCGGGTTGGAGAGATGGCTCAGAGGTTAAGAACACCGACTGCTCTTCCAGAGGACCTGGGTTCAATTCCCAGCAACCATATGGTGGCTCACAACCATCTGTAATGAGATCTGGTGCCCTCTTCTGTATACATAATAAATAAATCTTTAAAAAATAATAATAAAGTCTCCGATGCCATTGCACAAGTTTCTTTAAAAAAAAAAAGACACCCCGTGTCAACCTCCATGTTTACATGCATGTGCATGTATAAGCACGTTCTCACACCACACACACACACACACACACACACACACACACACACGCACGCATGCACGCATGCACACACGCACTCAGAGAGAGAGAGAGAGAGAGAGAGAGAGAGAGAGAGAGAGAGAGAGAGAGAGAGAGAGAGAGAGAGAACATATATTCTTTACCAGTCTTCTCGTTGACCTAAAGATGGGGTGAGTCCATCCATGTTTGTAAAATAAAATACAAATGGATCCACAGTTTTCATTGAAATTTAATAAAAGTTATTTCCAAAAAATGGGAATCTTGAAAAAGCACAGCCCATCTTAAAAGATGAATACTTGAAAACCTCCACCCTCCAACACCAGAATGACCGATTGTTTACTTCATAGCTGTCCTGCCATTTTCTTACAGGTTACCACATCGTTCCCATGCTTATGACTTCAGCTGAATCTGCCATCATAATCTGGAGACGCATAAGCTCCTTGTGATCTAACCCAATGATGAGATTTTATTTCTAACATTCTCCTCAGCTTGGTGCTAATAAAAGCACCAACCAATGGTATTTAACAAGAAATTTCATAGAAAATATTTAACCTTAACTTTTTTTAGTGTCCTTTGTGACCTTAAAAATAGATACTCAGCCAGGTGTGGTGGCCTTGCTTTTAATCCCAGCACTCAGGAGGCAGGGGCAAGTGGATCTCTGTGAGTTCAAGGCCAGCCTGGTCTGCGTCGCAAGCGGTACTCTTTTCTTTCTCACTATACATCATTGTCCTAAGCAGTTTTGAATTTTTTTCCTTTGTAAATTGTCTCAAGATCCACTGATAAACTACACAGGACTAGCCTTGCTCCGAAGTCCTGTCTAGGTTGGCATTCAAGCACAGCACTGAGCCCTAGATCTCTTACAAGCCAGATTGTGCTCTCTGCAAATACATCCCTTTAGTGACGGTTGTCACTCCAGGGCAAGGAAGTGCTTGAGGGGCAGCAGGGAAGCTGTGTCAGAATGTCTGATCCTTTGAAGAGACCACTGATGGAGACAAAGCAAACTGGACTTTCCAGTAAGACCTATTTTAAATAGTCCTACGAGTAGGTTTCCTCCTCACATCTCTGCCTCCAGATCAAGGCAAATTATACACTTCATTTCTTAGGCTGTTTCCTGTTTTTAATTTAATTTTTCAGAAATGCAGCAATAAACACTGATGTCTTCCTTTTGACATAGAAAACATTGGTGTGCATCATACAGGACTATAGGGTGATAAATTTATTCCTGCCCCTCCATAGTCTTAGCCCCTTAAACTCATTAGCTAAACTTATAATGACTGCAGACCTGATGTGACTTCACATTTGCACCAAGAGGAACAGCACATGGCAGTGTGTGTTTGGGGCTGTGGTCAGGAGAGCAAACCTCCGACACCTACATCCCTCGGCCAGAGGCTCTTCAAGAGTGACCAGGGAATTATGAGCAAGGGTGCTTGTTGGATTTCTGCCATCCCAGTCTTAACCCAGGTCTCATTTGGAAAGCCCACTGGCTACAGGGTCCTCCTGCTGATTTTGTGAGAGCTGCAGGCCCGAGTGTTAGGAACTCTCCCTTTCAATGTAATGTTACTGGTCCACCAGGAGCTGCAGGTGTTTACAAAGAGAAGCCTCAGTCATGATGACAGTCACTTCAGAGAGTCTAGGCTGTCCAGTTCACGTTCCTGATCATGTCCATTCTTTGACTGGTGTGGCAAGAGAGACAGTAGCTTCTGGCATGGTCTTCTGGTCTGTGTCCATCTTGAGCATCAGTGACTGAATCAGACAGATACAGGACAGGATATGATTCGATCTTCTAACATCACACTGATTACCAAGAATACAAAGTAAAGAAGGAACATCGTGAAGCCCAGGATCTTGTTCATTCTCCATTTACACGACGCAATTGAGAAGATCACAAACAGGAGCATGAGAAACAGCAAGACAATTGCACAGAACAGGCCGTTGCTGCTGACTGGGACAGGCTGCAATGTGTTGATGAGAGAGAAGAGGAGCCAGGGTACAGGCAAGCTGCAAAAGAAAGATGTGAAGCCCCAGGTGCTTGGTTAGTGTTTCAGTGTTTTCAGAGTTCTTTTTTTTTTTTTTAATGTATTTTATTTTTTTATTTTTATGTGCATTTGTGTTTTTGCCATAGGTGTCGGGTCCCCTGAAATTGGAGTTTCAGACAGGTGTGAGCTGCCATGTGGGTGCTGGGAATTGAACTCAGGTCCTCTGGAAGAAGAGTCAGCACTCTTAACCCCTGAGGCATCTCTCCAGCCCATTTTCAGAGTTCTTATTTCTCACACATACAAGATGAAGTGAAGCAGAAATTATTAACCTCAGTTCACTGATGAGGAAGCACAGGTTAGGGAAACAAAATTACTTGGCAAAGGGTTCAAGGCTTATTGAGGAGAAGCTAGGTTAAAAACAAGTACTCGGAGCTAGGCATGTTAGCACTGAGGCAGAAGGATCCTCAGTTTGAGTCTAGCCTGGGCAAGTAAGATCCCATCTCAAAAAACCATTGAAAAAGTGTCCTGGGTCTGAGTCCCATCCCACCCCCACCCCTGAAAGTTTGGTGACGAATATAAACATTTCTCAATGTTTATGATTAAGAACTACCTCAGAATAAATTTTCTTTAGCCATGAGAGTGTTCTGACACCCACACCACCCACTGCCCCTCCTAACATCCACGTACACAAATTCCAATCAAAATAACCAAATCCAAGACATGACCAGGGAAATGGAAGCGGCCATGTACTCTGACAACCCTGGGAGACCAGAGCCAGCAGGGCATTAAACAGGAGGGTGGGTAGCTCCTCTTTATACAAAGGGCTGTGTAAAGCCTCTGAGCTAGCAGGAGCCCACATTGGAAGAAGAATCGGAACGGCTCCTTCCAGCCCTTCTTTCTCTACCCCCTTGAAGGGCAGTATTTCACTGTATTGGGAAATGGGGTGAATGGACCCCACTTCTCAGTTCATCTGGAAGTTCCAGTCAGTTACATTTCAGGCTATGGTGAATGAAGGGAGGATGCTTCGTTGCCTCGTAAGGACAAACCATACAAATGCCCTTTTGTTGCGTCTATAATGAATGAAGAAGAAAACCAGCCAACTGAGCCAATGCAGTCTCCAGTTATTCTGAATATGCCTTAGGAAGGAATGTTGCCACTCACCCCACCGTGATATCAAATATGTTACTGCCCACTGAGCTTGACACAGCCATGTCTCCCAGGCCTTTCCGGGCGACGATCACACTGGTGATGAGGTCAGGAATTGAAGTGCCTGCTGCTAGGATGGTCAAACCCATAATCTCTTCCGAAATCCCAATGGTTTCACCAACCTGGTAAAACAGCAACAGTGATGAGGAACCATGGCAACACCAGGTGGAAAATCCGAGAGTTCTCAGCACCAGTGGACACTACTTGACAGGATAAGCACTAAGGTCTGCACATGCCCTCTGCAAGAGAGGGGTGCGGATGGGGCCGGGGAGAAAGCCAGGCCCCAGCTCCAGGCTCCAGAGAACCACACAGCTTTCGCTGACCATACTAAACTTCTAATGATACCAAGTCTGTCCTTCACTGTCATTCCAACTGTGACAACGCTGCCTGCCCCAGAGAACTGCCCCTCCAATTGTCTGCTCTGTCAACATTTCTTTTCTGGACATGTGACCTGTGCAGTGTCCTGGGAGCTAAGCCAGGCTGCAGACAGAAGTTTGGGCAGTACTGCCTGTGTGCTTAGCCTAGAGAAAAGCTTCCAGTCAGGACTCTGTGTAAGTGCTGTTCCGGGCAGAACACAACATCTCATGGTACTCAGGCAGACACTGGTCAATGCCAGCGAGCAGACCCAACTGAGTCAGCTCAGTGAGGGAAGGATGTTCACCAGTTTTGAGGGGTCAGGACAGCCTGGACCACTGGAATCTGGATGTGAAGGGCTTCCTGTGCCATGAAACAGCTGAATACAAGTTAAGATAGGGAAGCCACACTTGGAAAATGATGGATGGAATGGCTACTTTGAAGGCCTTTGCACACAGCACGTGAAGCACGGGTACACTGGATCTTGGTAGAGTCTGGACACCGGGAATGTGTGGCAAACACTAGCACCTGCTGCTGCCGGAAGACTGGGCTACTGTCCACTCACCTGGTGAGCCCACCAAACCATGAGGTATGAGAACATGGCTATCCAGATGATGGATCCCAGGAAGGTGATGACGAAAAACTTCCTGGACTCCTGTTGGAGATAGAAAGGGACGAGAAATAAGTTGCAGAAGCTACTGTCTTTGGCCCCCTCTCCGAGGGAACTCCAAAATGTGATGAGGCCTAGTGGATGGGTAATAATGAGGAAGATCAGGAGCGGTCTGCATGAAGCTGTGGCCCTTTCCCCAGGGAGAATGTGGGGGAGATGTGGGGGAGCCTGACCCGTCTAGCAGGCGTTCAGCAGAACCAGGCTCTAGAGAGCTGTGGACTTGCTCTAGAATCAGACCCAGCTAAGTACTTGAGTTTGGCTTTTGCGCCTTCCCCCAGCCCTCTGGACTGGACTCCTCACTGGACTTTAGGTGAAGTGTATTAGACTTTTCCCTACAGAGAGAGAATGAGTGTGGAGAAATAGCAATTACCACCCTGGGTTTTCAGAATATCTCTGTGAACTGTGGATGGGCACAAGGCTGTGGTCCCCAAACTAAGACCAGAATGCTGAGATTGTAATCCAGGATGGACTGGTTCACACTGCTCATGGCGGCACCCATAAGGCACACCTGAGGTCTCTGGCTCCTGAATCAGAGGTCCCCGGACACGTGGTCCCCTGCAGAGCTACAGCCCTCCCCACATCCTCACGGGGGAAGTCTGCCCAGCTAGGGCTCCCAGCCTGCTTCCCAGTCCCTACAGGCCTGCTGCCCTCTCTCAGGATGGGCAGCCTGAGGCACCGCGGGGTCCTCTCACCTGCCTCCGTACATCGGGCACCGTCAGCCACAGTGGGAAGACGATGGGCAGGAGGAAGAGGTAGATGGCTTGCTTCTGCCGGCTCTCAGGCCATTCCAGGGACAGAGGCTCCTCGCTTTCCTCCTCCTCCTCCTCCTCTTCCTCCTCCTCCTCCTCTTCATCATCTTCCTCCTCTCCGCTGTCCTCTCCATCGCTTCCCCCTTCACCATCCGCACCTTCCTCACCTTGGGTGGTCTCACACGGATTTTCAGCATCGGCTTCTGTTTCACCTTCACCGGCTTTTACCTCAGCGTCGTCAGCTTGGATTCCACCTTCCCCTTGGTGTTCATCTTCTTTTCCTTCTGCCTCAGTTTCCCCTTCTTGCTCATCTTCTTTTCCTTCTGCCTCAGTTTCTCCTTCAAGTTCAACAACTTTTCCTTCTGCCTCAGTTTCTTCTTCAAGTTCAACAATTTTTCCTTCTGCCTCAGTTTCCCCTTCTTGCTCATTGTTTCTTTCTGCCTCAGTTTCCCCTTCTTGCTCATCTTCCTTTTCTTCTGCCTCAGTTTCCCCTTCTTGCTCATTTTCTTTTCCTTCTGCCTCAGTTTCCCCTTCAAGGTCAACAACTTTTCCTTCTGCCTCAGTTTCCCCTTCTTGCTCATCTTCTTTTCCTTCTGCCTCAGTTTCCCCTTCAAGGTCAACAACTTTTCCTTCTGCCTCAGTTTCCCCTTCATGTTCATCTTCTTTTCCTTCTGCCTCGGTTTCCCCTTCTTCATCTTCTTTTCCTTGTGCCTCAGTTTCCCCCTCTTCATCTTCTTTGCCTTCTGCCTCAGTTTCCCCCTCTTCACGTGTCATATCTCCTGTGTGTTCAGCCTCACCCGCATCTTCCTGCAATCCAAAGACAACAGATTACTGTGTGGTAACAGCCCTGCCTGGTTTGTTCCCCCGTTGCTCCCTGATTTTGCTTTGTTGTTGTCAGAGAGCATCTGCAGAGTTAAGGTTCAGAGGGGAAAACTGGTGCAAAGATGGGCAAGCGGCATCGCAACGTCCTGTCCTGCCCAGCAGTCGTCCCCCTTAGATTTGGTCCTTTCCGAGGCTGGAGCACTCACCACCTACGGCGGCATCTGCCACCTCTAACAGCATTGGCGGGTTTGAAGTCAGTATTTGTATCAAAGCCCCACCACCACACACAGTTTTACATTTGGAGACATGGAACAAGCCTAAGTACTCTTCCACAGGACAGTCCCTTCATAAGTTGAAGGTTCCTAGGTTCTCCAGCATCCGGCATGCTACGGCATAGAGACGGCCACGGTTAGATGAACTTGTGCTAATTAGCCACAGCATGAGTGGGGCGTCCAAAACTTAACACAGAGCCTGCGCACACTGGAACAGGACGATCTCCTCCCTGGTCTTATGTACCAGGCTTCCTTCCGTGTTGCCTAACATGGCCTGATATGCTTCGTCAGAGCACCTTGCTAAGTCCACTAAACTCCCGAACTCTTATATCGAATGTGTAAGATGATGATAATATACTTATTTGTTGCCCATTCTCACAGGCCAAGTGCAATAGTAAACAACTTCATAATAACAGCGGTTGCTGTATTTCATGGACCCATCAATGTATAGACTTGTACCCATCTGACTACTGGTGTAGAAACTAGAGTAGAGAGGGTTAACCTGCCCATTGTCCACAGTTTGTATGTGATGGTATTGGGACTTGAACAGCTGTAGTTCAATTCTTGGCCTCTTGACCACTAACATTCCAGGGCTAAAGGAGCCCCTGGCTTCCAAAATTGTTATCTTGGGGATCTTATTAGAAATGCAGATTTCCTCTCTCAACGTATACCAGCTGACTTAGAAGCTCTGACATGAAAGCAATTGTCCACAGTTCACGTGATCATTATTTTAGAGTATTCATCTGCAGAGCTTTGATGTATCTCCACACTAGAAACTACTAGTTCTGATGGTGCCCGATTAGATCTGAAACCAATGGGTAACATGGTAGTCTATTCCCTTGAGCAAAGACCCCTGTGTTTAAGGAGTAAACATGGCACTTGTAACAAATGTCATAATAACCCTCAAAGGACACTCAGTGATTCTCAACCTGGAAACATCTTTTTTCTCCCCATTGTTTTGAGACAGGGTCTCCATGTGCAGCCATGGCTCGCATGGAACTCGCTATGAAGATCAGAGTGGGCTCGAACTCACAGAGATTTGCTTGCCTTTGCCTCTTGAGTGCTGGGATTAAATGCATGCTCCATCATGCCTGGCCTGACTGAAAATTTCTTAAGCCGGGATGCTGGAGGAGCTGCCCTGGGGATGTTGACTCAATGGGTAGGCAGAGAACAACATTTTAAAGTTTTCCCACTTTATCCTAATATTCAACCAGAGTTGAGGAGAACTCAACTGAAGATGAAGAAGCAAAGAGTTACTATCCAGGGATGCCTGGGCTTTGAACTAGGAATGAAGAGTAAGAAGATTTGTCTAACATCATCCCTGCCTCCCTCCTCTGGCCCCATCACGGGAGCAGGATTCCTGGAGGTGACAGTTCATTTAAGTCGTTAGGTATGAGACCACCCAGCCATATCCCCTTCCCTGGCTCCCCAAATTGTTACCTTGGGGAACTTATTAGAATGGATGCCTAGGCCAGGCTAGGTGGCACATGTCTTTAATCCCTGAACTTGGGAGGCAGAGGCAAGTGGGTCTTTGAGTTCGAGGCCAGCCTGGTCTATGGAGCAAGTTCCAGGACAGCCAGGGCTACACTGGAGAGAGAGAGAGAGAGAGAGAGACAGAGACAGAGACAGAGACAGAGACAGAGACACAGAGAGAGACAGAGACAGAGAGACAGAGACAGAGAGAGACACAGAGACACAGAGACAGAGACACAGAGAGACAGAGAAAGAGAGAGAGGTGCCTAACAGCCCAGGTGAACAGCAGCTCCCCTCTGTGTTGCAGTGAAGGCACCCCATCTTTCCTAGGGCTATGGTTGCCTGGTTGTGCACTAGGGCTATGGTTGCCTGGTTGTGCACTAGGGCTATGGTTGCCTGGTTGTGCACTAGGGCTATGGTTGCCTGGTTATGCACTAGGGCTATGGTTGCCTTACGTTGAACAGGTTCTAAGACGAGGAACTGGTGACTGTGGTCCCTGTGGACTGGGACTGGGCTGGCAGTTTAGGGTTGAAGCCAGTCACAGTCACAGCATCACAGGGAAAGCAAGGAGGGGGGCAGCGAATGGAGACCTTCTCCGGCCTCTCCCCAGGTCCACATGAGGCTCAGCTCCAGACACCTCTGCACCCTCTTGTTCCTTTTCACATGAGCTGGCCATAATGGGCCTGCTTGGTGCTCGCATACTAGAAGGGAGACACCTCAGAGACTGAGCCCCAAAATTGCTGGACTGTAGATGAGCAAAAACGTGTGCTTCTGGGTGCTGATTAGGAAGAGCAGGGCTGGCACGTGCACCTAAACATCTGTTTCCTGCCAATCACTCAGGCTGTATTGAGCGAAGCATGTGCCAGGCAGGATGTCTCCCTTGAGGTGGAGGTAGAGATGGCTCAGACTTGGGTCCTATCCTCAGGAACCTCACCATCTGGTCGGGGAACTAGAGGAGGCGCAGAAAACGAGAAGGCAGTTGTGGAAGCCACGTGTCAGATACGGAGTCCCACGGGCATTTGGATTCTGGTGCATCAGGGAAAGCTCATTGGCAAGGGAGCTTTCTACCCATACCAGGCCAGATAAGGCTATCTGGGGATGGGGGGAGGGGGACTCTAGGGAAAGGGAGCTCTATAAGCAAGACCCATAGTAGGAAAGTGTGGAGACAAATTCCACTTGGTCTGAGAATAATGGAAGAAGAGGCTCTCAAGACAAAGCAGGCTATGGACGAGGCGGGTACAGCAGCAACCAAGGCCTCAGGTCAAGCCAAAGCCTCTTACCCAGAAGTCCTTTTCTCTTACTGCGCTTCAAGCCACTCGTGGTCTGGGACAGCCTGGTCTCAGTCTCTGGTTGCTTTGCTGACACACTAATAATTTCTTATGTTCTTACAGCATGTGGTTGTGCATACATATCCTTATATATATAGCATCATATATATATATAATCTCATGCTGGGGTGTTGCCATGAACTTTCTGGGTCTGGAAAGTGTGAGCATTTTTCAAATGATTTCAGAGAAGGGGCATAGTTCATCCCACAGGGATAAACCTAAATGGGATTTCAGGCCTTCAAGCAGGAAGTATTTTGGTCAGAAAGCCCTTCCTTGGCCTCTGAAATCCCTCCAGCTGTGCAGAGGCTGGGCGCCTACCTGGCAGCCTGGATCCTCCTCCTCCTGATCTCCCTTGGCGTCTGGAGCAGGGGCTGGAGTGACCGTGACGGCAGGGAGCTGGGCTGGCTCCTCCTCTTAAAGGACAAACACGGGTTAGGTGAGAGCAGAGCAGGTTCTGGAAGCAGCTGCAGAGACAGGCAGGAGAAACTACGGGGGGGCGGGGGGGGGGGGGGGCGTAACTGGGAGCCGTGCTTACTCTGTCCCCTGAATACGCTATGGACGTGCGGGCGTCTGGGAAGCGTCCCTCCGTGTTTACAGGCATTTCCTGGAACTGTGCCAGGGATGCTGGAACTACTTTAGGTAACTGGAGCAGGGAGGGCTGGTCCTTTGAAAAGGATCCCACTGGGTTCAAAGGCAAGCTGCTCTGAGGCCATGGATCAGAACTGCAGAGAAGGGGGCCTTGGAGACTCTGAAGTGCTCAGGTTAGCTACAGGCTAACAACCTCTTGGCCGTGTGGCTTTGGGCAGTTCGCTTGATCTCTCTGAACCCTGGTTTCCTCGGCTGTGGAACAGAAAGGGTGGCTGCTGCCGCGTGGCCCCCTCTACGGGTTGCTGAGTAAGCCAGGTAAACCTGGTGTGCGGAGCCCATGAGGCAATTCCTGCCCTACTTCCTGGGTCACAGCTGCCAACAGCTGCTAGGCTTCTGTCGCTGCGTCCTTCAGTAGTGCTGCTCATTTCAGACCCCTCACTGGCGACAACGCCCTCGCGCAGACCTCACAGCGAGAAGGAATCGCGTCTCACTTGGGGTGAGGTTCAAGAAATAAGATGTGGGAGCTGAGGGCTCCCCTGGTCTTCCCTTGCCCTGCCCCATCTGAGGACAGCAAGGAGGAAGCCACCGGGAGCCAGTGGCAGAAAAACATCACTGCAGGAAGAGCCCGAGTGACGCTGACCGTTGACCCGCACTGCCTCCGTGTCTGCTCTACACTGGCTGTGACGGGAAGTGGGGCAGGAGAAAACCGGCCGGCGGCCTCTCTGGCCGTCCTCTCACCGTCTGGATTGCCCTCTGCTTTGGTCTGGGGGTGGGCTCTGGCCTCCTGATTCAGACTGTCCTGCTTGTCCTTGGAGGGGCGGGCTGCGGAGGAGAAAGGAAGACATCTTATCTGGGACCTCGGTGTCCAGTCGGGACCCTGCACAGCCTGGCGGGGAGAGGGCAGGGAAGGCCGGCCTAGGCCTGTGGTGTCTGTGTCTGAGCTCTCCAGGCCTACCCCTGGGGCCCCATTTGTAAGTCTAAGTCCCGCCCTCCCTGACTGGCCATGACCTAGGGCGAGTTGCTCCCCCTGCCTCCTCCCCGATAAACATGTGGCTGGATCGGGGACCAGCCTGCAGGATGCATTTCCTTCATGACCTCAAGGGATGGCTCATTCGAGGCATCTGACCCACACTTGGTAGGAGAGTCCCTGCCAGGATCAGTCAGTGATGTCCATGATGGGCAGGGAGGGGGAGAAACGACGGCAGAGAGGCCATTTTTGCCACTCTTGGACGAGATGATCTGGAAGGTCCCTTGCAGCTTACTCTTGACAAATCTCCTAGAAGACAGGGCAGCGCCTCCTGTGCCTGCTGCTCGAGGGGGCTGCAGCCCAGGAACCTTCCCTTTCCTGCAGAAGGGGGAGGGATCGAGCTTCGGTCATACCCTTTTGATCCCAGACACACCGAGATCCCAAGTGGGTGGGTGTCACATGTTACTGGGAGAGCTTTTACTGGAGACCTCTCGAGCGGCAGGCACAGAATAGCTGCCCTGATTTCCAGGCCACCTCTCTCCCTACGTGACTGTGCCAGGCGACCTGCGAAGGACTTCACATGAGTAACTCTGACGTAGAGAAGAAAAAGGGATGGACGGAGAAGTAGGAGCTTCAGTGCCCTCCCCCACCCACCCCTCCCCCTCCCCCTCCCCCCTGCACTGTCAGCTCTGTGGCACCAGGGAGGGCAGAGGCCGGCAGGACAATGGTGCAAATGGGCCCAGGAAGTGATGGCCCCGTGGTTTCTGTGCTGAATGCAGGCTAGCTCTCTCCATGAACATCAGGTTACTGGGGAAGCCTGTGCGTCTTCTGCATATGGCAGCACCATGACACACCCAGACTTGAGGGACTTGAGGACCCAGGAGATGGGAGTGCTTGACTGAGGCTGTGCTTCCCCCATACCATCAGGGGAAGCCTGAGGACCTGGGTGGGAAGCTGGGCTTGACCAGGTGCATGGTAGTGATGGCCCTGCTGGCTGATTTCTTAGCCTATCCATCATCCCTCAGACCCTACGCCTGCAAAGCCTTCCAGAGTAGGGCTGGTAGATGGTCGATGAATTTCTGCACGACTGTATTTATAACAGCCCCTAGATGTCACTGTGCTACTTTTCGGCTGTGACGAGGATGATGGTGAACTGATAATGGCCAGCCGCTTTCCACCCAGGAAACAGTTCTGTGGTGAGAATGCCCAGCATTCCAGAGGGTTTGAGTGGAGAGACCCCGGAGACCATCTCACGGGGAGGGAGCGCAGGCAAGGATGCTAGGCAAGCAGTCTGAGAAATTGGACGGAATGAAGCCTCTGCCCGCCTTCAGGATAGGCAGCAAATGGAAACCCAGTCCTGGCATTTCCTCCTGCTACCTGTGCCCTAAACCCTCGGGGTGGCTCAGCTGCTGCCACTTGGCAGGCAGTGCCATTTGCAGAGTTACAGCTATGGCCCCTCTGGTCCTCAAGGTGTCCTGGCACCCAGCTGATCTTCCTGGAGGGTTCAGGACTTCAGAACAACCCCGTCTCCTCGATCCAGAATGCCCAAGGATCTCTAGGCACTAATCAAGAGCCACAGTGCCCTGATTAACAGAGAATCGCCATCAAAGGAGGGCGTCCTGGAATCCCCATCCCGGCCCTGGCACATCAGCTGACTGCTGGCTGGAGGAACTCAGGACCCTCCTCACTCGCCCCGGCCTCTCCTCACTCGCCCCGGCCTCTCCTCACTCGCCCCTGCCTCTCCTCACTCGCCCCGGCCTCTCCTCACTCGCCCCGGCCTCTCACTTCCCAGGTCACCATGGAATGTCTTCTCCATTGATGCTCTCGAACACACCCATCTGACTGGGAGCGCAAGAGAAGCATGGGACCTGAGGGAGAAAGACATCACCCTGGGGAAGTGAGAGTTCAGAGGACAGGGAACATCTCCTGTGGAGAAAGCTGGATCTGGGAAGCTCCACCTGGGAAGGGTGGAAACATCTGGATGGCCATTTGGAAACTGCCAGGGAAATGGAAATCTGGGATGGCTTGGGCTCATAAGGCCTGGGAGGACCTAGCCCCTCCTGAGTGGAGGTGCTGGCAAATGCCCAGACTCCAGCTCTGAGCAGGATTGCACCCCAGAACACATCTGCAGTTATTCACCTCGAGGGTGGCCCCTGGTTTACCACACCCACAGTCCATATACCGGGTCTCCCTGTCACTGTCCCCTGGAGTGCCCTCTCCCCACCCAGCATGGCTGGATCATCTCCTTAGTGCCAATCTCCTGTGACCTCAGCCTGGCCTGAACACCCCATAATCCTGTTAGGACAAGTAGGCCAGCTGGCCGCTGATGCTCACAGCCCACTCAGGAGAAGTTCTTTGTTTTCGGGGCTTGGCTAGAGTCTGTGGTGCTGCTGGGAATACTAGGCATGACTTAGGGTCCTTTTGAAAGCCAGGCCAGGTCTACCCCAGACTTCAGACCTGAGGCTGCCCCAGTCCGCTCACCCCTCAAAGGTGCTATTCGCGTGGGGCGCCTTCTCCCGTGTACGATGCCAAGGCTTGCTGCCTCGTCCTTGACAAGGCTTTTCCCAGTACAACATACTTTTAAACACATAACTCCCGTATTGTGTCTGAAGGGTTAAGTCGGAGCCTTATGAAAGTCTGGGATCCTAAAATGTGTCTCTTAACCAGAAAGGCCAGCGAGGGGTCTCCCTGGGGCTCATTCTTTTGTGCCATATTCAGGCTCTCCTGCCTAGCTGCATGCCTTGTCTTTGTTCAAAACTAGCTTTTTTCCTGTGGGCCTCCTTGCTTGGGCTCAGTTCTGCACCAGAGACCCAGAAAAGGGGGTCAAAGGGAAACACGAGAGTTCCTGAGAGGGAGACAGTAGGGTGCAAGAGAGATGTGGGGGAGTGAGGGGAAGATGGTAAGGTGGACTCCCCTCTGCTGCTGTTATTTGTCAAGTTCAACTTCAGCACCTTAAACCCTACACTCTGCTCCCTGGAAGTGGCTGCGGCATCTCCCAGGGCATCCTTTAGGACTCCAGAGCCGAATGCAAAGCAAAGAGGAATCCCCCGGGGGCTGTGGAGGAGGTGTCCCCTGAAGCATCCCTGGCCAGTTAACCTGTGGGACATTGGATCTGACCCAACACAGATCCAAATAGGCCACATGGCATTTGTGTCCTGGCTGTGGATAAGGCCCTTCACTTTACAGTCACAGACACCGAGGCAGGGAAACAGTGGAGTATTACTTGAGGACCCCAGTAACCACGTTCCATGCGGCTCTGTCTTGGTGAGCCCAGGTCATACTTCTGCCCTGTCTTCCATACTGTCTAGCTGTCACCCCCCCCCCACCCCCTCTTCTGGTAACTCTGTCCCTCCCAGCCCAGCCCACTGTCACTACCACTGGCAGGTCCCAGATTCTCTCCAGGAGGAGAAGGGGAGGCACCCATGGGGCGGACCAGCAAGTCTAAGGAGGCCTTGCTTACCTTCCCCCAGGGGGTCCAGGCTGTGGAGCATGAGGTGGTAGATGGTGCTGCGGATGATGCTGTTGTGGAGTGAGGCCGAGCTGCTCCCTCGGGTCAGCACGGACGGGAGCTGAGCAAGGGGAGAGCCGCACAGGCCTCAGTGGGGCCCTGCCCAGGGCAGGCAGGGCAGGAGCTGCAGGGGGGCCTCCTTCCCACAGAGACCAGAAAGAAGGTGCCCCTCGCTCTGAGCCCCCCACTTCCTTCACCTCCAAATCCCTCTCATCCTCCTGATTCCTCCTTCTGCACCGTACACGAATCCCCCCACAGCCTCCACAGGGAACAGGTCATGTGGATCAGGGGTACCATGTTAGGGGAAGGTTTGCACCTCACTGCAAGCAACCTTTCTAGAAACACACCCTCATCCACATGCACACGGGCAGGCTGCTGCGCCAGGCACAGCCCTTGACCGTCCACACATCGTGCCTGACTGTGTTCTCAACTGCCCCATGCCCAGGGGTCAGCAACTCTGGGAGCCCCATCCACAGGAAAGAAGAAAACGCAGAGGGTTGTTACGTCCAAGGCCCAGCAGGGATTGAGTCAAACTAGCAGCCCAGTCTGCGGATCGCGAGCCCATTTTGACTTTACACTCTGGTGCCCAGAGACCTTCAGGGGCACCGAAGTACACACACTTGTACTGCACACAGATGTGACACACGCTTGTTCACAGTGACACCAAGAAATACTGGAAGATTACCGCTGGAGACACCCGGTTCAGCCTCCCCATCCCGTCCCAGCTGAACTCTTCCGCCACCTAGTGGCTGTGGCCATCGCGGTGGACTTGGAGATTTTCTTTGGCTAGGGTAGGGAAGTTTCAGGGCTGCCCCCTGCCCCCATTGTCGTCTATCAAAGTTCCCCATAACTCCTTCCACGCGGTGCCTTGGGCTACTCTTTCAGAAACCTTCGGCCCTGACCCCTTAGCTCTGGATATGCTAAGGCCACCACTAATTGAACTTTTATCAATCAATCCTGGCACTGGAAAGTGTGACTTGAGTTTCTCTAGTCCAAACTGCATCTTAGAGATCAAGAACCTGAGGTTATTATACAGGAGACTCGGGACAGAGTGAGCTGTGATGTTAAAGAGATAGTTCCCAATCTAGCACCATGTGGCTCTAAGAGCCCTCACCACACAGCCTGCCCCCCCCCGCCCCCTCTGCCCCCCCCCCCGCCCCCCCGCCACCGCTCCCTGTTATGAGGTAGCTCCCAGGAATCTCCCAAGCCTCCCAGGGTGGACCAGGTTCCACAGCATTGAGACCACAGCACCCTAATGTGCACACATATGCTGAGACCCTGAGGTGTCCCCCACTCATACCAAGACCCACCAATAACCCTGCTCAAACTGAGACCCTGCAATGTCTCCACTGGGTAACCTTCATACACCCACCTTTAGCCTCTCGTTATCCTGTGGCTCGTTTTCCTCAACGGTGGCGGCGGCACCATCGCTGGGCTGCAAAGGGGAGCAGAGTTCAAGAGATGAATCGCAGATGTCATGGAGAGACTCTGCCCTACCTGTCCCTCTCTCTGGGGAAGCTGCCGGTGCAACCCAGAAACACCCTGGAGCTAATCCGTCTTCAGGAAACATCTCAACATGCGGACCACCTTTTGGCTCAGATGTGGTTGCCTGCCTGAAAAGGGCATCCCAGGCTCTTCCTCCTCCTGTTTGTCCTGCTTTGGTGCCTCATGCTTCGGGTCTCCATTTAAATGTCACCTTCCTCCCGCTGTGCTTCTCTTACAGATGCTTATTCTTTGCTGTCCTAGCATTTCCCCCGATTTCTTTGCGTGTGAACAGACATGGTAAAGGCGCAGTGTATTATTTACTAAGTGGATGGAGAGATTCACGTCGTCTGTCTCTACTCCTCTCTATCCATGCCCTTCCCCTATACCAAAGACGCCGCCTCTATGCCTTCTGCTAACCTGAATCCTTTGTTCCTCCTCAGGAAGTGCAGGGTGGATTCTTGTATAAAGCTTTCTCCATGACCCCCTTAGGGGCACCCCACCCTCAGTCCCGCTTGCTGAAACAGCCCTCCCCTTGAAAGTTGGGCAGCAATAGCACATCTTGTGATTCTAAAATCTTGCTTTGGGGTCAGGTAAGTACTTCTGTCTTTGGGAAGCTGGGAGGCCGCCTGCTGCACCCTACACACCCAAGATGAAGAAACATGAAGTCATTAGACCCACTTGGCATTCATAGCCTTGAAATGTCACTTGAGTGATATGTGAATTGTCTATTCAACTAGAGTCCAATCATTTATCCGTTTTTAGAGATGAGTGCACTAGCTAGCCCAGGCCGTCCAGCTGCCTTTGAATCTGTGGTGATCTTCCTGCCCCAGTCTTCTTTACAGAGTCCCTGGTGGGAGTAAACCGCCAGCCACTAGATTCTGGTTTTGTTTGTTTGTTTGTTTGTTTGTTTTTACCATGCAGTGAACTCCTGATGTAGTTGGCTGTGGTTCCCCTGACCTGTGGCTCTCCACCAAGGTAAGGAGGGTACATACACAATCCCAGGTGGCCTCTGCTACTGTCTTTAGGCACCAAGGTTATTAACAGTTGCCCAGTGACTGTCTTTACATCCCTCTGCCTCCCTCATTGGCCAGCAAGGCACACCCGGAAACGGAACAGCCTCCTTCTCTGCTCAGCTCTGAAAATACAGAAAATACCACCTGACCACAGGCCACCCACTCTTATACTGAGCTATTATAAGGGACTGAGTTGGTGGTTATAGGGAGAAGAGATATTTAGGACACGGAGTCTGTGTTCAGAAAGGAATGGAGACAAAGCACACAGATACAAGGCAAAGCACAGCACGGGTCACAACAAAAGAGGCAGAGACAGTGCAGGCCGTAGAGGGGATGGGGAAGGCCTGAGTGTCTAGATACCTGCTGTTAAAGAATGGGCATACACGTGAGGGAGACAGCTGAAATGACCGAACCGGGTGTGAAGGCGGAGCTGTGCATTCTCAGAAGGGCCCCTAACGTTTTCACGTCACACCTGTAAGTCTATTGAGAAAGAAGACGCTTCACCCAGCACTAGCTTCTACGTCCCACCCATCTCACCGTTCATCGGATCCAACTTTCTCCCACTGAGGCTTCTCCAGGCAAAGAGGTGGGGGCGTGCTACTCTGGGACTGTCCCCAGAGAGCCAAGGGACTGACCTTTGCCCCATGGTGCACAACTCTAATGACTTTCTGCTGTTCAGACATACTCAAGCTAAAATACTTGTGTGTGTGTGTGTGTGTGTGTGTGTGTGTGTGTGTGTGTGTGTGTGTGTGTATGGGCGGTCTCAGTACGTATGCTATTCTAGCTTTGAAGCCTTTCGCAGGGGGATGCGTGATCTTGCTACATAGCCCTGGCCCACCTTGAATGCTGAGGTTACATGAATACACAGCTCTCAGCCATTTTCTTCCTTTAAATTACTACAATTTGTTTATTATTGTTGTTTTTATGGGGGGCGCTCAAACACGTTTGTGATAGGGGGTCACATGCGACAGGGTGAGTGTGTGTGTGTGTGTGGTGTGTGTGTGTGTGTGTCTGTGTCTGTGTCTGTGTGTCTGTGTGTCTGTGTGTCTGTGTGTCTATGTGTAAGTCAGAGGACAACTTTGTGGAGTTGGCTCTCTTTCCACTTTTTGTGGGTTCCAGGAATCAAACTCAGATTGACAAACTTTCATGTTAACATTTTTTTTTAACTTTTAAAATTTAATATGAATGGGTGTTTTGCCTATGTATATGTATCTGTACCATGTGCACTCCTGGTGCTCAAGAGGCCAGAAAAGGAACCCCGGAACTGGGAGTTGGATCCCCTGGAACTGGAATTACAAATGGCTGTGAGCGTATCTCCCCTCTGCCTCACTGCCCACACCAGTGAAGCAGCAGGCCTGGCCTCAGGCAGCTCAGTTTGGCCTGCACTCTCCGGCCTCCAGACCCAGAAAGTCCGTGAGCCTGGATCTGTTCCTCTTCAGGTGTATCCTCCACCCCCTCAGCACAGTGAGTTTCCAAGCACGTCACATCGCGTCCTTTCTCTATGTTCTAGAAGCCTCACTGTCCCCTGGAGAGAGAGCTGGGCTTCCTCTGAACCCGCCTCCTGATCGTCCACAGTGAAGTGCTACAAACAGCTTTGGGGGAGATGTTGTTTGTTTTTCGAGACAGGGTTGCACTGTGTAGCCCTGGCTGTCCTGGATCTCGCTCTGTAGACCAGGCTGGCCTGGAACTCACAGAGATCCGCCTGCCTCTGCCTCCCAAGTGCTGGGATAAAAGGTGTGTGCCACTGCACCCAATCTGGGCCTTTCCCCAGTGCTTCCCCACATTCAAATGTTGTTTTTACTGCATTGGAGTTCAAACTCACAGATCAAATATGTCGGACAAGTGCTCTACCACTGAGCTCTGGCTCCGGTCCTCCAAAAGCACCATCTCAACAAGCTGCTGCGGAGTATTCCTTCACACTGTGTGAAGATGTGTCACTGTGGTCGGCTTAGTAAAGAGCTGAATGGTCCATAGCTGGACAGGAAGAGGCTAGGCGGGACTTCCAGAGACAGAGAGAACTCTGGGAAGAGGAAAGGTGGAGTCGCCAGCCAGACTTGGAAAAATCAACATGGGCAGTACAGACAGATGAGGTCACGAGCCGCATGACAGAGCGTAGTTTAAAATAAATGGGTTAATGTGCATTATAAGAGCCTAAGCTAAGGCTGAGGTTTTATAATTAATAAGAAGTCTCTGTGTCATTATTTGGGGGTTGGTGCCCAAAGAAAAATCTGACTACAACAAGCAATGAACATAAAGAAGTTGACGTGTTTTGCCTTCTCTTTTGAATACTAAGTGCGTGGTGTGAATCTCACACTTTCTTGTTCACACTTCTTTCAAATGTTGGAGCTGTGGCCACACTCTGCAAGGCACAGTCACCGTCTCATTCCTCACAGACAGCCTCTGTTCCTGCGGCCTCAGCACATGGTGACAAGACCCACTCCTTCAGGGCAGACCCCTGTATCCTGCTCTCCCAGGCCTTTCCTGCCCCTCTGCAGTGCCTTTAAAGATGCTTCCCTTCTCTTTGGGACTGGCCTGTCTGAGTAAACCAAGGCTAAGGTAGCAGACAAGAACCTTGGTCTCCTGGACAGAGTAGGGGCAGATGGCACCTAAACCTGCAGCCTAGAATCTATTCTCACTTGAAGTCTGAAGGGCTGTGCCATAGATGCCTATGGTTATCAGCTCTCGAAATGGAAAGTGTTTGCATGTGTGCCTGTGTACCACGTGTAGGATGCTATAACTTCAACTTCTGCATCCTCCCCACCCAGGAGAACTTTTTGTGCAGCTGATGAAGCTTGGGCTATGGGTCTTCACTCCCTTTATACACCTAATCATGTAGAAATGGTCTTATAGTCTCCTTCTCGATGAGTATTGGGTACCACAAGAGCCAACTCTACTTTCTCCATTAGACTGAGCTCCAGAAAAGCTGAGAGTGTGCTTCATTTGTCCCTGTA
The DNA here is from genome assembly GCF_049852395.1 of Peromyscus maniculatus bairdii. Lineage (NCBI taxonomy): Eukaryota > Metazoa > Chordata > Mammalia > Rodentia > Cricetidae > Peromyscus > Peromyscus maniculatus. Next base: position 62,365,958 of record NC_134858.1, read on the forward strand.
TCACAAACCTGACAGGCATCCCACAAAGACGGGCCGTGAGTATAAGACAGGATCCTTTAGGGTCTATTCTTTCTCTCGTTCACAGAGCTTTGATCCTCCCAAGCACTGGTTAGTGATTCACAAATTCATTCTTTACGCCCAGACCTGGTGCTCCATCTTCAGGCTCTAGTGTGCACCCGCCTCCTGGGCAGTCAGGGAAGCTGCCAGACTCACCACTCCAGAGCAGAGTTCCTGAGCTTCCTGAACCAATTTTCCCTCCAGGCTTCTTTGTGGCTGGCACCACCGTTCACTCTCCACCCATGCCCAAAAGCTCAGCACCATCCCTGACTTCTCCCACCTCCCTCCTCATCACCAAGTTCAGATGATAACTTCTCCAGAACACCTGCCACAGACAACTGTACGGATGTGTGCACATGGGGCGCAGCTTCACCCGCCTCGATGTCATTATCCTGCACTCAGTGGTGGTCCAAGCCAGTTGATGGTGAGTTTCAGAAACAAACAAACTGTAACTTCTAAATTGCACGGTGTTCTGAGCTTGGTCCATTCTCAAGCTGTCCCTGCCCATCCTGCCTGGAGCATGAACCATCTCTGTGTTCAGTGTATTGGTGTTATGGATACTATCCACCCATCAGTCATTTGGTAGTTATCTTAGCTATCAGATTGTCCTCATTTTGCAGTGTTTATATTCAAGTAACCCTTATCTTATTTAATAATGGCTCAAAAGCACAAACACAATGATGCTGGACATGTAGCTATGCCAAAGAAAAGGGCTATAAAGTAAATGTTCTAAATTTTAGGTATGTCGAGTGGGGCTCATGACATGGCATCTCCTGTGACTGACCTGAGACTACTATATGCATGTGCATGCGTGTGTAAACACATGCACAGCTAGACCACTGGGTGTTCCAAACAGCTCCTAATCAGACACGCTGCTGCTCCTGCTTCCATTACTGCGCACCTGTGACTCATTTTCTACACAGCAATTTTGGAGTGACCTCTGAAACAGGACTCTCTTAATCCCTTATTGTACCTCAAAAGAAACCCAAACTCAGTATCCAATTCCCAGGCCCCCTGGCCTCCCCGGCGGTGTTCTGCACCGTTCACCCTGCCTTACCCACTAGCCACAATGACGGGTCAGGTTCTTCCAGCCCTGGGCCTTTGCAAGCTCTCTTCCTTCCTCCAGGAATTGCCCAGTTCTGTTCTGCAGCTCACTCCTTAGACTTCTCCCCCAAAGAGCCTCCCCTGCTCCCCCTCAGCAAGGGCCCCCACCACGCTGTCACTGTGCATCTCCCTCATGGTGCTCCTCACGCTGAAATTCTCTTATTAACTTGTCACTCACACTTACTGTCCATACAGCCACGCCTCCTCACTAAACAGTTGCTTGCTGGCTTTTCCTCCAGTTAGCTCAGGTGGCAGATCGTCTGAATGCATGCTATTCTTTGTAGAGCACCATGAATATCAATTCGATATTTAGTCCCATCGAGTCCCATAGGAGAAAATGCTACTGTGTTGTATGAAAGTATGTAGTATGCCCGTAATACCTCAGCTACAGGCACACAGAGACATAGACAGAGGCAGGCAGGCAGACAGACAGACAGACAGACAGACAGACACACACACACACACACACACACACACACACACACACGACCGTGGAAACGACAAGCCGTGGGGCTGGGCTCGTGCAGATGTTGGTGCTGTGCTATTAATATTTGCTTCTCGTGCATTTGTGATGTCATCTGCCGCCACTGGCGGGTAGGGGAGCTTGAAAAGTTATATGAGGAGGAAAGGCCGGTGCCAGGCAAGCGCTCTTCCACAAAACTGCAGTCCGGGACCAGGGGGAAAATGATTCAAAGACCAGAATTCTGCTGGGATTAGTGTTGGAGGCCAGGGTGAGCTATAGTAAGGGGAGAGACAGACGAGGGCGGGAGGAGAGAGAGAGAGGGAGAGAGAGAGAGAGAGAGAGACTCCTTCCATCTTTTTCTGACAATTAGAAGGATGCCAACAACGAGTTAAACAATGGAAGGCCATTCCTCGGCCTGGCCGAGATGAGCTCTTTGCACAGTGGCTTCTCTGGTGCCTAACATGGGTGGGACCCACAGAAGTAGGAAGAGCCAAGACGGCTGCTTCTTGTCCATAGCCTCCCAACTCTGCAGCAAGCAGCTGGCTCTAATATGACCCTTCAAGCTAGATATCAACCCTGACGAGAAAAGGGAAGACCAGCCTCCGCAGGCATGTCTGCTTTGCCTATGTGGAGTCTTGCTGGTTGAATAAGAAAATTCCCACTGGGGAGAAAATAGGCCCCAGTGTATTCAGGACCAAGTGCCAGGCTTTTCCCCAGAATGTCACATCCTGAGACTTCTTTGGTGCAGAGTGTAGAGATGGGGTTTCCACGAGGACTCCTATCCTTATGGCCCTGTTTGCTACTGGCACTGCATAGGGCTGCTCTTCTGACCATGGCTGGTTCTTCTGGCTAAGCTCCTCAGTCCACATGCGGTGAGGGGGTCCATCATCCTTGGATGGCAGTGAGTTCTCTGGTGATTGTTGGCTCTCTGTGACTATACATGGACAAAGAAGTCCAGAGCTTTGTCATCTGGGGCCAGAAACAATACACAGAGAGCTTCAACACTCAGTATAAAGTTTCAAAGAGAGCTAAGTGAGGTTGTGGATAGCATTTACCATTGCCTTCCTGGGGCCATAGCAGGCACCTTACACCAGCCGAGATGAATCTCCCAGTGTTGCCTGAGGTGTTTTTAGCTGTGAAATTTTCAGCTAGTGTCAAAAGAGACACTCTAAAAATACTGTGTATGGGCTGCTGAGATGGTCAGAGGGTGAAGCCTGATGACCTGAGCTTTATTTCCTAGGACCCACATGATAGAGAACCAACTCCTCGGACCTCCACACATGTCCTGTGGTATGTGGAAGCATGTGACAGATAAATTAAATAGATGTAAAGACTTAAAAACTAAAGATTGTGAGTGAGTGTGTGTATGTGTGAGAGAGAGACACACACACACACAGAGAGAGAGAGAGAGAGAGAGAGAGCGAGAGAGAGAGAGAGAGAGAGAGAGAGAGAGAGAGAGAGAAATACTAAATATATATTTTCTGAAAATAGTCTTAAATGCATTTTATTAGAACCATGGCCCCCAAGAAACTCCTTCATTCTGATTTGAGATACTCCAGACAGAATGTGACATTCATAAAATGAAAAGATTGCCGAGCTCAGAAGCCGGGCTGCACCCATTGGCTGAATGCTCAAGGCCTTCCGGTGGGGAAGGAGAACCACGTGGCCACTCCCACTTACTCCCGGGGTAGCTATTAACTCCCTAGCTACAGGGACGCCTCTGAACGGGGACAGGGGGTGTGGCTTGCAAAGCCAGAGGTTTTCACTGCCTGGCCTGAGCAGAGTTTGCCAGGCCTGAGCTGTCTCACCCGTTCACAGCAACTGAAGGCTACGGGAACAGCGACGGCTCCAGCCCAGGATTCGCTTCCTTGAAGTTAACTTTATTCCTCACACTGCTTTTCGTCCAGGCACTTACTAATAAACAGTGTGCAGAGTTGCCTTGACTTGCTTACGGAGCAGGGGGTAGTTAACAGGGCGCCTAAGTTAAAACCCAAATATACTGATTCACTATCATCACTGAGTATCACTGACTGGCTGTGTGACTTTGGACAGATAAAATGCCCACTCAGTGCCCCTGTATCCTCATATGTAAGATATGGATTACAGTCTAATTTTTTTAGCACTTAATAAGAAATTGTTGCCGGGCAGTGACGGTACATGCCTTTAATCCCAGCACTCGGGAGGCAGAGGCAAGCGAACCTCTGTGAGTTCGAGGCCAACCTGGTCTACAGAGTGAGTTCCAGGAAAGGTGCACAGCTACACAGAGAAACCCTGTCTCGAAAAACCAAAAAAAAAAAGAAAGAAAGAAAGAAAGAAAGAAAGAAAGAAAGAAAGAAAGAAAGAAAGAAAGAAAGAAAGAAAGGAAGAAAGGAAGAAAGGAAGGAAGGAAAAGAAAAGAAGAAGAAAGAAAGAAAGAAAAGGAAAGGAAAAAGAAAAAAGAAATTGTTGCCGGGCGGTGGTGCTGCACTCCTTTAATCCCAACACTCGGGAGGCAGAAGCAGGTGGATCTCTTTGAATTTGAGGCCAGCTTGGTCTACAGAGTAAGTTCCAGGGCAGCCAAGGCTACACAGAGAAACCTTGTCTTGAAAACTCAAAAGAGAAAAAGAGAGAGAAATTGTTGAGACAGTTGTATGTGGAATGGACCCTCATAGACATGGGTTTCCTCCTGGCTCCCACCTGTCAGTAAACTAGATCCCTGAACTGTTGGCATTCCTGAAGAGACCGAGCCAAATACTCACAGACTACGACTCTGAGCTCAGGTTTGGGACACAGATTGCTTCCCCGCTCAGTGCCGACGATGACACTGATATTGCTGTCACTCAGAGGAAGGAGGAGGACCTCTTTTTTTTTTTTTTCTCTCTCTCTCCATTGTGTTTCTCTCCTTGCCTGGCTCCTACTTCTCAAGATGCTCTGGCCTGGAGGACCTCACCTCACCAGCTCTGCCCCTTGGCTCCCAGCCCGCCTCGCCCCATTTCTCTCTGGCTTCCTTCACTTCAGAGCCATGGCTGACAGAGGAAACCCAGTTTCTCTGATGTTTAACTAATGGACTTCTCCATCGATGTTTAACTAACGGACCCACTGATCCAGGAGAGCCACAGTCCAGTGAGGAGAGGTGAGTGGAGAGGAGGTTGTTCTAAAAAACACTTCATAGCTAAGGGGAAACCCTTTGCAGGGCAGGCGCAGACTTAACATTGAACCACAGAAATGGAAACCCAGCATGGTTTGCTAGAACAAAGATGGAGTCTGCACAGAACTGCCTCATGGATTCAACGCAGTGGCTTTTCCTCATGCTGCCAGTGACATGGCACAACTCATGTCCCTCTGATCAGATCACAGATCTTGGCCAGTTAATCCAGACACAAAGGAGGGTAGTTCCCTCTTTCTGTAGCCAAAAGTCACCCCAGAACGAAACTCTAAATGCATATATGTGTCTGTGTGTCTGTATATATGTAGATATATATACCATTTTTAAAAGCTATAGTTGAGTCACTTACACCTAGTCTTTTTTTTTTAATTTTTTTTTAGATTTATTTATTTATTATGTATACAGCATGTATGACTGCAGGCCAGAAGAGGGCACGAGATCTCATTACAGATGGTTGTGAGCCACCATGTGGTTGCTGGGAATTGAACTCAGGACCTCTGGAAGAACAGTTAGTGCTCTTAACCTCTGAGCCATCTCTCCAGCCCCCACTTATACCTGTAAGCATGGTGGATATTATTCAAGGCAAGTCCAGAGAATGCATTCTAATTTTAAATAATGTTGGATTTACCTTCAAGTACAGTTAGCAATTCAACTCTTCTTTAATAATACTGTCAATTAAAATCCTACTGAGGTGCTGGAGAGTTGGCCCTGTGGTCAAGAGCCCTGGCTGCTCTTCCAGAGGACTTGGGTTCAATTCCCAGCACCCACATGGCAGCTCACAACTGTCTGTAACTCCAGTTCCAGGGACCTGACACCCTCACACAGACAGATATGCAAACAAAACACCAATGCACATAAAATAAAAATAAATAAATTATTTTTTAAAAGTCCTACTGAATTAGCTTCAACACAGAGTAAGAAAACAGTTAGATCAACCCCTGCCTACTGGCAGAGAACCGCTGCTCTGGGCCTCGGACAGACAGCCTCTTAAGTGGGACAAATTCATGGGTTTTTGCTTCACTTGCTTAGTAAGCTTTGCTTTGATGGCCTCGCTCAGGCGCCAGCAGAAATTTCAGAATGTATTGAGTTTCAATGAAAATGGACTTACTACAAAGAACCAGGAGGCGGGTCAGAGAGGTTTTGAACACTGCTATCCTGATACACACCAGGGATTTTCTCAGAGAAGCCGGGGCTCCAGAATGAATCCTGGCCTGGGAGGCTCCTGCTTCCTCGGCTTCAATTCTGTAACAAGGAGTTACCCCTCTCTCTGAGTCTGTGGCTTCAGAGCATCAGCCTGGCAGGCAACTGTGGTGATTAGGGAGTCAGGGGGCTGCATCTCTCCAGTGCTGACCCCAGCTGGCCATGTGACCCTGAGCAGCCCTGTCCCCTTTCTGTGCCATGGGTAAATGGTGAATGGTTGCCCAGGTCAGACAAATAACCACTGTGCTGAGTCCCACCAGAACTGAACTCATTTGGACTCAGACATCATCACAAAAGTCAGAGTTAGGCAGGACCTTTTGGTGATGAACTGGACTGTCATTTCCCCTAGAGACTGGAAAAGGGCCCAGAAGAGACCCATCCAGGTCATGCCATTAACTGAAAAGGAGCATTGGATTGGAACTCAGGGGATCTGGCTCTTGTTTCCATGCTCTGACCAGAACACTGTGTTATTTCAAAAATTCTAATTTAATCTCTTGCCTCCTGTTGCTGAGATTGGTAGCCATCCTGCCCACTCATCAAAACTGCTCGGGATTAAGCAGCTAAGTCCTATGCTCTTTGCACGCAAATTGCTGCTCCCACTAACAGCCTCTCCAAGACCAGAGAGACAAGCTATGAGCCCATCTTTACCCAAGCTCACACTCCAGGAATAGGAAAGAAAGGGGTCCCTAATTGGGGTTTGCTTTCAGAGATGACCTCCCCAATCAAGTCACTGAATCATCCAATAAATTTAAGCAGGAAAGCCTCTCATAGAGGCAGAAAAGCTCCGGGATCAGCATGTCTGATATCAGGCCTCCAGTAGACACTAAGTGAGGGCTATGCCTGAGGGCTGGCTTGTCAGTGGGTGGCGCTCTCCTCATCTCCAACATTAAGGGGGGGAAATACCTCCTTCCCCAGATCCCATCTAAGTCACACTCTCCTCCAAGTCCAGCCTGAGGAAAACATACTTGAAAATGATGTCGCCGCCTAAACTCTGAACTCCGTGTGCATGGAAGAGATTATCACTGCCCAATCCCCCACCCCCTGCCTGGTATCTCTTCTTTCTCCAAAGCTGACTCAAGTGGCATTTCCACACATCCATTCAGGCCAATCGGGGTTCAAACCCTGCCCCCACTGCCTGCTGTGTGACCCTGGATGAACGTTTTAACTTTCCTCCCTGCTTCGATTTCTTTTCTGAAAATAGGGATCACAGTCCCAGCCAGTGTAGAGGATGACTGGGGAAGAGACACAGTCACACTCGCTAATTACCGAGCTTAGGCACGCTGGCTGTAATGAAGGGACAGCCAGGGGATCGAGCAACTCCTTCTTGCAATCTTGCTCTTTCTACGCTTTAGTTCTTAGCTTCCCCCCTGTCCCTTCAGACCCCAAGAGGCCTGGGAAAGCTGGAGCCAGACTGCCTTACCTTGCTGAGGTCCCCCAGGGCCATGACCTTGGCTACTGGCCGCCTGCTCAGCTGCTCTTTCACCCAAAGCTCAATCTGCTTGTTCCACTTCATGGTGAACACGTAGAGGGCGTAGGCCAGCAGCAGCAGCAGGCTCTCCCACCAGGCGATCAGACTATCCAGGAAGAAGAGAATGAGCATGGACAAGTCAAGGATGTAGAAGGAGACATCGCGGAACAAGGGCCACCAGGTGAGATTGAGGATCTCCCGGGAGAAAAGGGCGCAGGTGCCAATGACAAAAAGGATGTTGAACACAGCCGAGCCCACAATGGTGCCAATACCCACATTGCTGTGAGAGATAAAGACACCAATGAGAGAGGTGAACAGCTCAGGGGCTGAGCCTCCTGCGGCCATGAATGTGGCTCCCGCCACATCCTCAGAGATCTGCAGCTTGTCTGTGATCACTCCCAGGGCTGGGACGAAGTACTCATCACACACAATGGCCAGGGCCACAAACACGTACATCATGCCGAAGATGTGCAGGGCCACCCAGCCCTGCCGCCGATCCTCCACACTGAACAGGTCTGGGGGGTACTCTGCCTTGTGGTGGATGTTTGGCCAACCAGGTGGTAAAGCTGAGGGACTGGAGCTGGGGGCCTCTGGGAACAGGATGTCCGTCATGCTTGGAGATGAGGTCATGGGTACCGCTGGGGCTGGCTCCACAACCACACAGCCGTGGACCTGTGTGGTCAGGAGTGCCTTGCCTTTGGGAGTTACTAGGGCACTGGGGGCCGTGGGAGGTCTCTTTGCCAGCTCCCTGTTGGTGGCTGAGGTAATTCTAATGGTTGGGACACTGGTTCTGGACAAGGGGTTGCTGATTCTCCAGGCGACAGTGGCAGCTTGGATGGTTGCTGGGGTATGGCCCATCCTGGTGTTCACTGTCTCTTCCTCCTCAGACGTGGCCGGGCTGTGCTGGGGGGCTGCTCCCTGGGGACCAGTAGAGCTGATGTGTTCCTCTCTTCTAGGACTGACCAGGGTGCTCTCTTCCACCAAACTTGGAGAAGTCAAAAGGCTTGCTTCTACTTCAGGGGTTAAGAAAGTTGGGGTGTTCGGAACCACTCTCTTGAAAGAAGCTGCGACGGTTTCTTCCGCTGTTCTCTCGGGAGGTCTGGTCTCCAACAGCCTGTAGGTTGCCATGGCTTTGCTGTCTTTCTCTGGTGTTGTGGGGGTGGTATCAGACGGTGCACCTGCTGGGGATGAGGTATACTTCCTCCTCTTTTCCCTGGAGTGAGTTGGGATGGAGTTCCTCCTTTCTCCCCTGGGTACTGGGGTATAGCTTCTTATTCTTTCTCTGCCTGACGATGAGATGAAGTGGTACGATGCCCTGCTAGGTGTAGAGGGGGTGTTTTCCGTTTCTCTTTCTGGGCCAGCCGCTATAGGGCTGTAGTTATTCTTGGGTGACGTTGGGGTGATTTTGGCTGTTCTGGGTGGGCTGGGGGTGTCCTCCATTGTTATGCTAGGTGTTGCTTCATCCCTGATCACTGTGTTTGGGGGTGCCAGCATCTCACCATCCACTTCAGAACTAGCCTCTGGAGGGTCACTGCCCACCGCTATCATCTCATCACTGGGGAGGTCCCTGCTGGCCAATTTAATAGGCTGCTGGGGAGAAACTTTTGTCCACATTGAGGGGGAGTTCTGGGGTCTCCTCAGGTGCTGATAGGTGGAACCGATGATCAACATTCCCAGGAGGAAGAAGAGGCGACTCCAGTGAAGCCTCTTTGGTCGTCGGGATAGCCGCCTCTCCTGTGTCCCCATCCTGAGCAGTTTCCCCATGGTGGCCAGGTATGTCTGGCTACAGCTGGCCTTTCATTCTGTCCAGGGAGAAGCAGAGGCTGCTCTGGGATTCATGTTGGTAATCAGGAAAGATTCCTCCATGAAACCCAGCCGGGGGTATCCACAAACCTAGAGAGGAAGAGAAGTTATTTGCCTTCTTCTGGGATCTAGAACTCTCTAGAAAAGTATCCCAGGGACACAAAGTATCACCCAGAGAGCCTTGTGGTGGAAGAACTTGTTCTGCAGGAGCTAAGCACCCTTGCCCTCCATTCCAGGGTGCAATGCCTGCTCTCGGGAGCGAGTATTCTCACTCCGTGGACATGCCAGCCGTCCAAGCTTCTGAGTGGGCTCCCTGCAAAGAGTCTCTCTGAACCCCTCAGGTCCAAGCCAAAGTTACTGGGAGCTCAGTCATCCATAATTGGGGCCCAGACCACAGATCTCAGCTTCTCCAAAGCTAGGCAGGCATGACTTTAAAGTATACATAGCAAGAGAAAGCAGTGAATGGCGTCACCTTGGACAGTAAGTTAAGTACGGCTCTGTATGCTCATGTGTGTTATTTTTTGCTGTTGGGACAGTTGGAGTTTGTTTGGGACTCTTTAAAAATGCTTATAGTGTCTCATCCAAAGAGGACAAAGTTTAAAAGTCCTGGGGCTTCTTACAGAATGGTGTGGGATGATGGAAGGAAATGAGCAATGGAACCAAGGCAGGAACTCTTCACTCTGCTGCCTGCCAGCTGTGCCCTCCTGGGTAAGCAGACCTTAGTGCCTCCGCTGTGACATGGATATGTGTTGTTCATGCAAAATTGAGCTCCAGAAGGACATCTGTGGAAGGGAAGCTGAGGACCACTGACCAAAGGGAGACATAATTTCCACTGTACATTCAATGAGATTGTTCTACCATGTGTATGCTGTCACGTTTTAAACATAATTTTTGTTTGTTTTGATTTTCAAGACAGAGTTTCTTTGTATAGCTCTGGCTGTCCTGGAACTCATGTTGTAGACCAGGCTGGCCTTGAACTCACAGAGATCCACCTTCCTCTGCCTATCGAGTGCTAGGATTAAAGACGTGCACCACCACCACCATCATTGGTTTAAATGTAATTTTTTGAGACAGGGCTTCATGTAGCCCACACTGGCTTTGACCACAATATGTAGGCGAGGATGACCTTGAACTTTTCCTCCCGCCTTCATCTCCCAAGTGCTGAGATTATAGGTCTGTGCCACCATGTTGACTTCGTGTGATTTTGGGGGATTGAACCCAGAGCTTCGTATTCTAAGCAAGCACTCTACCAACTGAACTATATCCCAGCACATTTAAATTTAATTTAATGGTAAGAATATTGTCCATATAAATAATACTGCCAGTTAGGTTACAGGAATTCTGAGAGACCAAACACACGAAGTCTATGAGAAGTGTTAAACAGGATCCGGAGCTCTTGGGGTTAGCTTTATACAAGGATGCAGGAGGAAAGACCCTCAGGGAAACCTTATTTTATAAAGGGCCTTGAGACCCAGATCCAAAAAATACCTGTTAAAACTCTACCCTGTGTCCAACTGCATTATTCAACAATTACTAGAGATGCTTGGTTTTGTGAAGGATAGTAATACATTAGAAGTGGGCTGAATAGCACATAGGGTCTGTCTATTACAACCCCCCCCCATCCCCGTGAGGCACAGAGACACTGAGGGGAGAAGAGACATGATTCGTTGAACTTCACACCGCTCTGAGGGACCCAGACATGAGCCTGCCCTGAATCTCCTGGCGCTTTTGTAAACAACACGAACTGGCAGTGCCAATGTGCCAGCCTACAGTATAACAACAGAACCATCCAAGTGGTGGGAATAGTGAGCTCCCCTCTTTGTCCTGGGTTACCCTGACCTTTCCCTGTCTCCCTCCAGCACCCTGCCCCTTGCCTTGAACTCAGCACTTTGCAGCCAGCCCACATGCACTTCCTACAGAAAGTCTGGAGGGCCTCTCTTTCCCCTGTGCATGTGGCGGAGAGCTGAGCTGGTACACTGGCTGAACCCTCCTGCCTGGGCGCACCATTTACCTTCAGACCTCGACATCTGCGTCTTCCAAGTTCTGGAAACTTGTCAGAATCCAGGGTCTCGGAGAGTGGGTCTGAAGCTGGACCACAGGGAACACCCCATTCTCCTACCCCCAGCTCTCTAGGGTCGAGTATGAAGGGCATGTCAGGGGAAGACTATCCAATCCTGCCTAATACCAGCCTCCTCTAAGAAGCTTATGGGGCATTGTACAAGTTCTGGGTCCCAGAGCCTCAGAAGAAGCCCGAGGGGGTAGACCTTTTACCAGGGACACAGAATAGACTCTCCATGGGACCCCCACCCCAGAGTCAGTGGGGGAACTTCTGAAATGTATTACTAAGCTATGGGAATTCGAGGCCATTTAGGGCTTTCATGCTTAGGTGGGAGGAAAGACATGGATAGAAGCAGAAAGTTCTCTGAGGAAACCAAGGGAAAGTGCCTGGGGCTTAAGAGATCAGAAGACATCGGCACCAGGCTCCACTCTGGGAGTCTAACCATAATAAGTGTACACGTGGAGACAACAACACCCGCCTTGCCTACACGTAGGGAGAGTACGAAAACCAGCGTCGAAACTGAGGGACTGGAACAAAAATGCTTTGCAAACTTGAAAGCATTTTGCAAGTGGAATGTATTTTATTAAGCCAAAAGAAAATCCTCAGGGGATCATGCCGGGACATCACAAGGTACCTAAGATCTCGGCTCCCCAAGCCTCTTGTAACTCTAGCTGGCCACTTGGAGCTGATCACAGTGAGATGTGGGTAAAACAGTGGGGGTCCTGTGCCTACAGCCACGTCGTGTCGTCGCTTTGGCAAACTCTGCCTAGTGTGTGCCGACCATCTGCCCCTCCTTTCCATGTTTTCTACAAGTACATGAGTAGCTTCTGCTTTAATCTGAAATAGCAGGTAATCCCTCCCAGCCTCACCTCTGCCCCATGTCACCCTGAGTAGCCCAGAAGAGTGAAAGGTAAGCTGCTTCCTCCACCGAACCCCGCGGTGGCTTCCCTGCTGCTGGAAGAGCTAGCGATCTTGTGTCCCCCACAGTGACACTGGATGCCTGCCTATGCCTGGGGAAGGAAGGTGACCTCTGACAGCCACTCTGTGTCACCTTTATGCCACCGAGAGCAGAACCAGGTTCACTTTTCCTCTCTTCCATGTTCCATCTGGCCCACAGAGAGGACACAATTGATGAACTGATTTCTTTTTGTCTTCTGGAAACTTCTTCTATCTTAAAGTTGTACTTACAGAACACAGAACATTCCGTGGAGAAGAAAACACCCAGAAAAGAGATTCCTTTCTTTCATATCCTCACATCCTACTTGATAGAGATGACTCTAGTTCCTTCTGTCTTAGTCTCATGGAAAGGAAACACCTTTTGAAAGTCAATGAGCCGCAGGAAAGTTTGCTGTTTGCCTAGGAATGCAGTCATCATGTTCCCTAGCCCTGAGAGCTTGGACTGACTTCTCTGAGCAGAGCTGTAAGTAGAGATCCCATCTGTCGGAGGAGGATAATATGACACTACCTGATTCATAGGGTTGTCCTGTAGATTATGCAATTAATATGTAAAGCATGCTCACAGTGCCTGGCGCTGCAGTGGTTATCTACTTCTAGAGCTCAAAGGCTCTGACAGCTACTAGGGATCGTAGACAGGTGTAGAGAGGGCAGTGGATCCCCACACATTCCACTATTACAACTTTGTGTAATGTGTACTTGTTGGCCTGATCAGTACCTGCCTCTCTTAATGGCACAGGAGCTCCAAGAGGACAGGACCTTGCTCGTCTTATCTATTGCTGAATCCCGGGAGCTCAGAACAATGCCTGCCACTCAGAATACTTATTTTGAGACCAAAAAAAAAAAAAAAAAAAAAAAAGTATATCCCAGCCAGGTGCACCCCTATAATTCCAGCATTAGAGAGGCAGAGGCAGGAGGTTCAGGAGTTTGAAGTCAGCCTTGGTTTCACGATGAGTTGAAGGTCTGCCTGGGTCACGTAGTGATAAGCTATCTCAAAAGACAAAAAGTGTATTGTAGGACGTGGAATGCTGAGTTGGGGCTCATGGCCTGACCTAGGCAGAGAGAGGGAGAGGACGGCATACTTAAAAGGCCTTATGGCCTTTCAGAAAACAAGTGGGTAGATCAAGGCCAGCACCACTGGGGAGGGGAAATTCACCCACTCTGCTCTACAGTTACCTCATTTTATCCTCTCTTCTGGAACAGGGTGGCAGGACAGGGCGTGCTGGCTCTGACACTCGCAGTAAACTCATGATAACCTCACCAGCTGGAAAAGCCAGGGCTTCAAGGCTTGGCAGGGCGGCAGGCCTTATCCTTCAAAGTGTCTTTCTCCTTGTCCTTCCCTACCCTGTGACAGAACAGAGGAGGGATTTGATGTGGACAGGGTTATTTATCTATTTCTGAGCCAACCTCAAGAATTGAGGTTGTGGTGGTTGGAATGAGAATGGCCCCCACAGGCTCATCGATTTGAATGCTTGGTCTCCAGCTGGCGGAACTGTTTGGGAAGGATTAGGAGGTGTGGTATTATTGGAGGGGATGTGTCGCTGGTTGGGGGGAGTTTTGAGGCACATGCTATTCCCAGATAGCTGCCTTCCCACCCCCCTCTCTGCTTCTCACTTGTGGATTTAAGCTTTCAGCTACTGCTACAGCATCATGCCTGCCTATAGCTGCCATATATCCTTGCCATGATCATCATGGACTCTAACCAAAACTCTGGTAAGTGGGTAAGCCTCCAATAAACTCTTTTCTAAGTTGCCTTGATCACGGTATCTTCACAGCAATAGAAAAGTAACTAAGACGGATTCCAACTGTATAATCAATCACCCTGTGGAGAGTGGACACAATTCATCAAGGGCTGCAATTTCAAATGCCTTAGGCCCAGGCAATAAAAATGACTTCTAGTAGCGCTCATCAGCATTTGTGGAGCTTGCCCAGGATGTGGCTGCCCAGAGGATGAATGACACACTGAGAAATACCCCAGTGTCAAACCACTCAAAAGTATTAAGAGACTGAACTTAATCTACGGGGGGCACTGTGTAACCACTAACAAAGTAATGAATCTGACCGGAACAAGTTTCCTAGAGCCTTGCATGCTCGGGTTCCTCATTCGTAAGACCAGGAAGACAAGATTCCCCATGAGATCATTGTACAGTACAGTGAGGGAGCCATGGAAAAATCATGCACATCAGTCAGACCCTGATGTCACAGCAGTGGGCTTTTGATTATTTTTTTAATGGTATTGTGGCGGGGGGGGGGGTATTTAAAATGGGGATGAAAAGATGGCTCATCAGTTCAGAGCGAGTATTGCTTTCACAGAGAACCAGAGTTCAATTTCAAGCAACTATGTTGCAGCTGGTTACTAACTACCTGGAACGCTAGCTCCAAGGACATCTCCTCCGGCCTTTGTGGCACATGCAGGTACCAACACATAGATACACATATGCATAATTGAAATAACTAAACAGAAATGTCAATATTTAACATTACATCTATTTATTTGTTGGTCTGTATGCGTGTGTACAGGCACAAGAGTGTCACAGCATGTTTGTGGAGGTCAGAGGGCAACTGTGGAAGTCTGTTCTCTCCTTGCACTGTGGGGGTCCTGGGGATTGCACTCACATTGCTGGGCTTAGCAGCAAGAGTCTTTTACCCACAGAGCCATCTCAGTGGCCCACAAATATTAAAATGTAAAAGCGTGGTGTGCTGGCTAGTTTTATGTCAACTTGACACAAACTAGAGTCATCAGAGAGGAGGGAACCTCAATTGAGAAAACGCCTCCATAATAGGGATGTAGACAGTCCTGTAGGGCATTTTCTTATTTAGTGATTGATGGGGGAAGGCCCAGGCCATGGGGGGTGGTGCCATCCCTGGGCTGGTCGTCCTGGGTTTTATAAGGACGCAGGCTGAGCAAGCCATGAGGAGCAAGCCAGTAAGCAGCACCCCTCCACGGCCTCTGCATCAGCTCCTGCCTCCAGGTTCCTGCCCTGCTTGACTTCCTATTCTATCTTTCTTCAGCAATGGACTATGGCTATGGAAATGTAAGCCAATAAACCCTTTCCTCCTCAAGTTGCTTTGGTGGTGGTGTTTCATCACAGTGATAGTAACCCTAAGACACTTGGTTAGATGAATGATAGCACAGCTTCCAGCAGTCAATTATATTTATTCATTAATTATTATTATTAATTAACAATAATGCAAAGTGCAGAACAGTATATACAGTATTGTTGCATCTAGTTAGAAAACAATATTTATAGTGCTCATACATAGTCATATGTAAATACACACGTAAACATGCACACATATGGACAATTTTACAAGATTACATAGGAATAGGTAGAGAGCAGGTCGGTGGTGGTGCACACCTTTAATCCCAGCACTCGGGAGGCAGAGGCAGGCAGCTCTCTGTGAGTTCGAGTCCAGCCTGGTCTACCAAGTGAGTTCCAGGACAGGCTCCAAAACTACACAGAGAAACCCTGGCTCAAAAATCAAAACAAAACAACAAAATCAAAACAAAACAAAAATAAAAAAAGATGCTATCAAGGTTTTACAAGACTGAGCATTGAGACTGACTAGGTGGGTAGGGGTCAAGATCAGAAGTCTTTAAAAATGTAGACTTTAAGACACTTTTCAGAAAAGAGTGTCCTGGGGAAAGCAGTTCAGTTCCTTTTCTTACAGAGATGTAGTATCCACCAGCTCTCTCTGCTTTTCCTTTTGACTTTACCCCTAAAGACCCCTCTACTTCCTGCATATCCATATCCAGCATCACAGGAGAGGGAGGGGCGGGAGTGGGGGAGCATCCATCGGGGGATAAGGCAAGTTCCTGTGTGCAAAGCAAAGAAGTTCATTGGAACTGAAAATGTATAAAAGCATTTCCTTGTTCAGTGAGTCCTTCTGTGACTTTAGAATAGAGAGAAGCTTTGTCGCTTTCTCAAATGCTCTGGAAGAGGCTGAAAGGGGATGTGAGAGCAATGAAAAGAAAGAGGCCCCAGTGTCTTCGTGAAGCTCCTCGCACAGGAAAAGAGACACAGAGGGGAAACCTAGAGTTAGAGTCTGCAAAGGCACAGCAACAGTTTCAGCGTTTGGGGCTGGGTAGTTGGCTGTCAAGTGGCTGCTGTACAAACATGAGGGACCCAGATTTGGATCCCCAGCACCAATATAAAAAGACAACGTGATAATACAAGTCTGTGACTCCGGAACTGGAGAGACCGCACAGGTATATGTCTTCCGGGAGCTCACTAATCGGTCAGTTTTGCCAACCAGTGAGCTCCAAGTTCAGTGAATGACACCATCCCCAAAAATTTACATGGAGGGTCACTGAGGAAGACATCCTATGTCAAAGTCGGATCTCCACCCATCTGTGCGCTCACACACAAACATGTATATACATCATGCACACAAAGATTTCATTGTTTCGGTATTAATCAGATCATGATCCAAAGAAACAAAACATTTTAAAAAAAAGTGAAATGCATGAGATTACTGGATATTTGAAAGTTGACTTACAAATATTAGAGATTTATTGCTAGTTATTTTAAATGTGATAGCAGTAGTATAATTATGCTTTTTTTTAAGTTCTTACTTTAGGGGATCTGGAGAGATGGCTCAGTGGTTAAAAACGCTGGCTGGTTTCCCAGAGGACAGGGATTGGTTCTCAATACCCACGTGGCAGCTCACAGCCATCTATAACTCCAGTCCCAGGGGATCTGACACCCCTGCTGGTCTCTGCTGCTCTTCTCTCCTCTGTAAGATGAAGATGGGATCCTCTGAGCAAGCTGCCTAGCAGACTAGCCAAATGATGAGCTCTGTACTTGACTGAGAGACCATACCTCAAAAAGAATAAGGTGGGGACCAACTGAGGAAGATTCCTGACATCACCCTTGGGCCTCAACTCCACATGCACTCATAAGAACATGCATTCACCACACACACACACACACACACACACACACACACACACACACACACACACACACACACTCTAAAACAAAAGTTCTTATGTTTTAGAGATAGATACTAAAATATTTCTGGACAAAATGTTATGCTATCTGGGATCTCCAAATATTATGTTGGGAAGAGGTAGGTTGAGATTTAAATGAGAGTGAAGATTGAGTTAAGAGTAGAAACTGGGTGAAGAGGGATTTGTTAAGCTATTTCTCCATCTTCGTGTTTCTCGTCTTTTTCTTTTTTGGGGGGGAGGAGGAGGTCTCACTATGTACCCCTGGCTAGCCTGAACTCAACATGTAGACTAGGCTTTCTTGGAAACCAGAGATCTGTGTATTTTGTCCCCCAAGTGCTGGAATTAAAGGTGTATACAGCACCATGCTTGATTTTTTTTTTAAAGATGGGTTTCATGTAACCCAGACTGGTCTTGAAGCTAAGAAGTCCATATGTAATTGAATTTCTGACACACACACACACACACACCCCGCTTTCACTTCTTGAGTACTGGGATTCCAGGAGAGTACCCCAAGCCTTGTTTATGAGGACTGTTGTGCCCCAAACCCAGGGCTTTGTGCACACTAAGCAAGCGCTCTACCAGTTGAGCTACATCTCCTCCTCCAGAAAATTTCTTGAATAGTTTTTTTTTTTAAGAGAAGGGTCATATCACATATTTCTTTCTTTCTTTTTTTTTTTTTTTGGTTTTTCGAGACAGGGTTTCTCTACGTAGCTTTATGCCTTTCCTGGAACTCACTTGGTAGCCCAGGCTGGCCTCGAACTCACAGAGATCCGCCTGCCTCTGCCTCCCGAGTGCTGGGATTAAAGGCGTGCGCCACCACCGCCCGGCTCATATCACATATTTCACTAGACTTTGGGGAAACAGTGGGATGAAGAACTGGACAAAAGGGACGAGCATGGAGCTTGGACAAGACTTAAAAGTGGGTCGGGGCCAGGCTAGAGGCAGCAGGAAGGAAGATAAAGGATCTGGGCCAGCACTGCTGTGTAAGACAGTCAGGAAGGATGGAAACGGAAGCGGGCCCTCTCCCTGTCTTCCCATTTCTCTGTGCTTGTTATTTACCCTTCTCTTTGTAGATGAAAAACTCATCTTGGGAACTTAGTGGACAAACCATGAAACTCCAGTTCAGTTCACACAGTACAGAAAACTACACTTTCAACAAGTGCCCCTGGAAAAACTGGGACACTCCCTGTGAGCCCTAAATCCCAGCCCCTGAGAGAAGCTCAGTAGTGGTCACTAATGTCCTCTTCACCACACTCTGACCAAAGCACTCTACCTTTCAAGGCCTGTGTCTCAGCAGTTTACTGTTTCAAATCAGGAAACAAGGAGGCGAGGTATTACAAAGGAATGGTATTTATTGATTTCCTTTAAAGTATGTGTGGGACATGTAAAGACCGGGGACAGTTAGGGTGGGAAAAGAGACTTGTCAGTCAGCTAAGGCTTGAGAGGCGTCCCCTTTGACTCTTTCTATCAGTGCTCTCTGATTTTACATTCACAGAAAAATCTTCTGATTTTTTTTTTTTTTCAAAACAGGGTTTCTCTGTGTAGCTTTGGAGCCTTTCCTGGAACTCACTCTGTAGTTCAGGCTGGCCTCGAACTCACAGAGATCCACCTGCCTCTGCCTCCCGAGTGCTGGGATTAAAGGCATGCACCACCACCACCCAGCAACCTTCTGATTTTTAATGGGGCTCCACTAAAAAGGAAAAATCTCCAAAATATGTATTGGTTGTCATGGTTTCCTCTTGATAGTTCTGTCTTTTATCATCAATTTTTAATAAACTGATCTTTTCCTTTCTAAGTCTCTGAAAAGCCAGTTGTTCAGCAGAACTAGGCCAGCAAAAATCTGATCACCCATCAGATCATTACTAATGAGCAAACTAATAAACTTAAGTTTAGACTTGAAGGTAATAACCCAGATCATGTCTCTAAGCTGGCCTAGGACAGTAACCCATAGCTGAGTCATGACCACACTGGGCAACTAGATAGATAACTCCTCTGCCTGGAAAGTCTTGGCCAGATCCTTCCCAAAAGCGGGAGATTAGAAAATATGGCTAAATAGTCAGGCTGTAGTCTTACTTACCTAGAACCCCATGCCTGCTTAAACATAACAAGGTCTTTGAGCAGTTGAGGCTAGCCACATTGAGGCAAGATATTCTGAAGCAAACAGGAGCTAAGTCTGCAGGCCATGCGCCTTGATATTGGTGAAGATATTCCCAGAGCCTGAGGTTGCTTTCTCTGCCACCTCCAATATAAAGAGGAAACAGGAAAGAACAACCAGCAACTAGACCCACACTCTCTCACAGAACAGGCTGTGACAAGTCAGTTCTAAGAGTCTTCCTTCCTTATCCCACTTGCAACCCACAAGCTAAAAAGAAAAAGTCATACGCTTAAGGCCTTCTAGGGAGCTCTGTGTCCCCACTTGTAATTGATGTTGTGAAGTTTTGCTCTTTGAACCATAACTACCCTGTTGGCATCCATTCAGGCCTGCCACTAACTGGCATTTCTGCACCCCAGCAAGTCACTTTTTGCCCACCTCACCCCCCCAATCCCCCAAGAACCTCCCTGAGGCATATACTATGCTGAAGACATCCGGTGGACAGAGGAGCAGGCAGGGGCCCACAAACCTTAGAGGACGCCTAAATGCAAAATCCCTCAGCACACCTTAGGCACGGAAGCAATAACTGAGCCACGCCTCTGTCTGTCTCAAAGACAGGGTAGGGAAATAACATGGGCGTATGTCCTGAGGGGGACCCAGATCTCAATGCAAATTAGGCTCATGTCAGCCAGGTGCTTACAGTCTGAGCACTCAGCCCGGAATTACAGTTTTTAAGAGTAGGAAGAGCGTTCTGTCTACCGTGCAGAGGATGTGCTTGAGAATGAATTCGGAAGAAAAGAAGCTATGACAGAATGAGTCGGAGACTGGCCAGGAGGGATCTACAGAGAAAGCGAGGCCGAGGTAAATGGGGGGAAGCAAATGGAGAATGGAGGAAAGGTCCAGAAGCCGGCAAGGCTCAGCCTCTGCGGAAACTGGGCTCTGTGGGCATGAGGCGGGGAAAGATGCGCCCCTCAGCGTCCCAGCCGAGCTACAGCCCGGCTCCCGCGGTCTGGAAGCCCCGCCCAGCCCGCGCCGTCCGCCGGCTCCGGGTTCCCTTGTGTGGCGCGGCCCTTAAGTTCTGGCTGTGGCGCGCGGGCGGAAGGTTTAGGCGGAGGGACCGAGGCTGACGATGAGCTCCGGGTAAGTCCGGGAAGCAGCGGCGGGAGGCTTGTGTGTCGTTGCTGGTTGGGGTTACGGGGGAAGGCGTGAAGGAGAAGCAGCAGCGGGCGGGGGACCGGCCTCCGCTGCCGTCCCCGCGGGGTGGCCGTCTCTGGGCGCCGGCTCCAGGGCCTGCTCCCGGCCTCCCTTCCGTGTGGCCCGGGGCTTCGGCGCGGCTCTGGGAAACAGCGGGATTTCGCGCCGGGGCCAAGCCTCCTGTGTTCCCTCTTCCCCTGACAGACTTCCGTCCCTGGCCCCGGGGAGTTTCGTCTCCTCTTTCCCCAACACATGTTTTGGGCTCGTTTTAAAGGTAAAAGTCTATTCTCCAAGTTGCAATTCATATGAAAGATGCTGTGTTTCCGGCCGTTCATTCAGAGATATGATCACCTGAGAACTCAGGAACTCATAGGGCAAGTCAGGGTGACAGGAAAACCGAGGTGGAATCAAGTTTTGGGAGCGAGACTCTTGAGAACGAAATGCAGCGAGCGGGCTAATTATCCCCTCCAGCGTAGAACTAACTATATAGTTGATGGCTTTTAGAGCGGTCAGGTGGTGAGGGAATATCATCGGGAGTAGTCTGTCCGGGAGAAAGAAGACCCTTAGTTGTCTGTAAAATGGTACCTATTTGAAAAGGCAGAGGGCTGTGTGGGGAAACTTGAAGATCAGAGCCAATCCAAGTGAAAAATACCGTGTTATCTCAAAATGCTAGGCTAGTAGATAGAGGTTTAATTTTTCTTTTCTTTTTTAATTTTTAACTAGGTCCAGACTACTTGAGTGAACCAACCTTCAGGAACATTCCATTCTTTCGTTTATCCCAGTGCTTACAATCTGAGTACAAAATTGGATTGCCACCAGTTGGCCACGGCTGAGGAAGTGCACTTGGGTCCTGACACAAATGCATCAGTCAGGAGAAAGAGCCAGCTTCTCAGGTGTCTTCAGAGAAGGCCAGACTGACAGCTGTGGTCACCCATTGCAGTGCTAACAGCAGATTTCATGGGCTGCAAGTGCTGGTTGATACCTCATCCGAGTAAACCTTTTCCCATTCTCTTAAGAGGTGAGGGTAGTATTCTCCGTGATCTCCAGCTTTTAAAAAGCATAAAGGTCTACATGCATAAATGTGACCACAAGAGCCAGATAAACTATACCTGAACAAAGTGCAGGAATTCCTGGTGTCTCTGCTAAAATAGAAGAAAGGAAATGTAACTCTGTGTCCACAGTTAAATTTTATAATGTATTTTGCTAATGAATTAATGTTGATTGTTGTTATTAGGAGCAGTTCATTAGTTATGATTAGATATTTGTTGAGCACCTACTATGTGCCCGATGTAACTCTGAGTAGACATTAGTAAGCAAACTGTTGTGATCCTTGCCCTTAGCTCGTTAATGCAGCTCTGAACTCAATTTTCTTGGAGCTTCTCTTCAGAACAGAGTTCTGCAGCATGGACTTAGAAAAATGCTAGTATGTAGCAAAACAGGGCAGTAATGTGCTGGGTGGTGAGGTCATGTCATCTCCCAAAGGGTGACTACGTTTAGCACACATTGTTTAGTGAGGCAGAGAGAGGGATGCATGTTTAATTTCTCTTTCAGGGGCTGGAGTGGTTCATGGGTTAAGAGCGGCACTTCTAGAGTACCTGACTTTAGTTCTCAGCACCCACATCAGGCAGGCAGCTCCCAAGCACCTGTGACTCCACCTCCAGGGAATTCAGTACTCTACTCTGGATTCTGCTGAATCCTGCTCCCACGTCGCATGCACTCACACAGACACACACTGAGTAAAACTAAATGAATTTTTCTTTTAATTTCCCTTCAGACTGTCTTAACATTTTAGATGCCTAGGAGAGTCTGAAAAAGTAATTCTTTTCTCTGAATTAACTTTATTGGTATTGGATACATGAGATGTTACAATATTTGAGATGTATCTATGGCCATTATGTGGTAAAAAGGCTTTTCCTGTTTGATCTGAGTCCCTAACCCTTACATATAACATTGTTTCCAAGACCCAATATGTGCTGAGTTTCCAACAACCTACTTAGAAAAGGAATGTCACACATTTATAGTTGGGCATGTACCTAACAGGAAGTCTGCCCCTTGTTAAATTAGTAAACACTAAATTTTGAACCTGTTGAATCTGCCCTAATTGTGTATAATATATGCAATGTGATTTTTCTTAGTTCAGTCTCTTGAGACAGGGTTTCATATAGCTCACACTGGCCTCAAGCACCTCAGTAGCTAATAATGACCTTGGAATTCTGATCCTCCTGTCTCCACCTCCTGAGGGCCAGGATTACAGTGGCTTACAATGTAATTTTAAGTTTTTATTATTTGAGATAGAGTCTTACTATAGAGCCCTGGCTGTTTTGGAACCCACTATGTAGTCCAAACTGGCCTGGAACTCACAAATCTACCTCTCAGGTGCTTGGATTAAAGCCTGGATCAATGCCACCATGCCTGGCCTACAGTGTGATTTTTATGAATTCACATGTAATACATACATACACACACACACACACACACACACACACACACACACACACACATGCATTCAGGCACACACACACATGTATTGTGAACTGCTTTTTAAAAGACTCATTCTTTATACATAAATATTTCCTAAATCTGTGTCATTTATTATAGCTCTATAACATTATTGCATCTGCAGATGTAGAGAGAGCCAGCAGTCTATCTGTGTGTCTGGGAACGTTATTCTGATGAACAGAGGCATTTTCTCCACACTGATCTTACTCCATGATCTTAAAGAGCTCTTTCTTTCTCCCATTGTTATGTTTTTGCTCTTTTATACATTTGCATGGGGAAATTTTAACTTTCGTACAAATTCTTTAATTTTTCTTTTCCTAAAACAAAGGCACCAAGCCACAAAGGAATTAAACACTTGCACTAATGCTGTAGTCTTCATCAAGATAGCAGCAAAAACGAACAGTCAGTTGTCAGGTAGTACATAGCACAGGATGGCTGGAGGTGTTCACAATCAATTAAGGAGTTGATGTCGGAGTCTTTATTAAGTTGTGTAAAACCAGAAAGTGTGGGATCAAGGACTACCTGAGTTTAATGCGTTGCTGCATCTAGTGTCCCAGAGTCTTGGCTGCTCAATGGGTGTACCCAGGAGAGACCCTCACGGTGAACTAGGCTTCTTTAATTCTGTGGGGCTCACCTCCATATATTTCTAGGAAATGAGTTCAAATGGTATTGAAAAAACCTTTCCTTCCCAAGATATGTAAGACCTTATTTCTTCTCCACAGCATTTCTCTGGTTGTAGCTGGCTCTCTGTTCTGAGAGGGAGTGCTAGAATTATTCCATCATGCCCACTGTGGTGGTAATGGATGTGTCCCTTTCCATGACCCGACCTGTGTCTGTCGAGGGCTCTGAGGAATACCAGCGGAAGCACCTGGCTGCCCACGGCTTGACAATGCTATTTGAACACATGGCCACAAACTACAAGCTTGAATTTACAGCACTGGTGGTTTTTTCATCACTCTGGGAGCTGATGGTCCCCTTCACAAGAGATTACAACACCCTACAGGTACTCACAGGAATCAGTTATTGTCGATACTTTTTGACAGAGCCCAAATTTCCTGGGAGATAACAGTATTGTGACTGTAGAATTGTTTCCTGAGTATGTAGGTATGCAGACTGTAACTGCAAACAAGATTCACAAGGTCTTTCCTCTGCAGAGCCATGGGGTAGGGATGTGCTTTATTTTCTTCTCTGGGTTTTCTGGAATCTGAGGATAGTGCTCTGTATGCTAAAATTCAGCATCTTTATATCCAAACTTTTTTCTGCCTTCCCATAAAACTTAAGGAACTGAAAAGTAGCCCATCCTCATTTTTTTAAATCATTATTATAAAAATTCAAAATTATATTTACGCTGTGACAGTTAGCTTTGAGTTACAGATACCAAGATACACTTTCTTTTTCTTTTTTCTTTTTTTTTTTTTTTTTTTTTGAGACAGGATTTTTCTATGTAGCCTTGGCTGTCCTGGAACTAGCTTTGTAGACTAGGTTGGCCTTGAACTCACAGAGATCCACCTGCCTCTGCCTCCCATATGCTGGGATTAAAGGCGTGCACCACCACCACCACCACCACCACCACCACCACCACCACCACCACCACCACCACCACCACCACCACCACCACCACCACCACTGCCAGGCCCAAGATACACTTTTTAAACCTTGGCCAGTAGCTATTATCTTCAAGGCTTTTCTGTGGTATGCTAAAGAATTTATTTTCTGACATCTTTAAATCATTAATATTTCCAAGGTGCTTAACATAGTACCTTGTCCTCATTGAGTAGTCTATTTGTGGAATTAAACTGAATAGTTTAAATGGTAGTTAGGCAAGTTAGGAAGCAAGGATCATTTTAGCTTGAATTTTACACACACACACACACACACACACACTGAAATGGGGCTGGAGAAATGGCTCAGCAGTTAAGAGTACTTAGTAGCACTTACTGCTCACGCAAAGGAACTGGGTTCTGTTCCCAGCACCCAAATAGCAGCTCACAACTGTCTGTAACTAGTTTCAGGAAATTTGACGCGCCTGAGGGCGCCTGCATGTACATGGTGCGCATCATATATACAAATACACACAAAATAAATAGTTTTAAAATATATATGTAAAAAAAATTTTTGTTAAGGTGTTCCATTTTTAGCTCCCATTTTATTTTATTTTTTCTTCCAATTGTATTAGATCACTTTGGGGGGATTTGAGACGGGGTCTTTTGTAGGACCCAGGCAGACCTCCAGTTCTCAGTATTTCTCATCCTCTTGAGTACTGGCATTACAGATATGCATCACCATACCTGGCTTTTCCTAATTTCTTACAAATGATTAAGCTTAAGGATTTTGATATTCAGAAGTTTTGAAATTTGAAGAATTGCTGTGTATGGAATTGAGAAGTCGTAATTAAGATCTGGAACTCTGAAGTCAGGCTGCTTGGATTCATATGCGGGTTCTGCCCCCTCTCCTCATGAGAAAGTTACTTAATCGTTCTGTATCTTGGCTTCCTTATTTAAAAGAGGTATAAATGTACATGATGGCCAAGTGTACATAAGTGCTGGAAATGATGTTTACGATGTGATTAATGGCTGCGAGGTGGTGGCTCACACATTTAATCCTAGTGCTTGGGAGGCAGAAGCAGGCAGATCTCTGAGTTCAAGGCCAGCCTTGTCTACAGAGCAAGTTCCAGGACAGCCAGGGCTACACAGAGAAACCCTGTCTCAAAAAACCAAACCAAACAACAACAAAAAAGATGTGGTTAATGTTCAATACAGTTGACATTTTTGTGATGTTCAGTTCTTGACTTCGGTGTTCAGTCCACTGAGACACAGACATAGGACTGCCCCCTCACCTGATGGGAGGACAAAATGAAGAAAGCTAATTTAACTATCCTTTATAGGTGAGAAACTCTTTTTCTTAAAAGAACCTGTCCCTTGGGGCTCTCAGAGGCTTAGTGTACCCTGTGTAGCAAGTATGCTTTGAATAATTTGTTTTCTAATAACAAACAATAAAGAACAGTAAGCACTTGTATCTTTTATTCTACAAGGAAGCACTGAGTAACATGGATGATTATGACAAAACCTGCTTGGAGTCTGCCTTAGTTGGTGTTTGCAATATTGTCCAGCAAGAATGGGGTGGAGCAATTCCTTGCCAGGTAACAATCAATTCTTTCTCATCACGCTAAGTTAAAAAGCATCAACTGCTGAGTGCTTTAGTTTTCTTTAGCTCATTTCGCTGGCAGATGACACAGCTTCATCATTCCAGGAACTATATTTTACACCATGGGTGTTTAAAAAGGGCTCTGGATCACCCTAGTTCATCACACTAATCCTACATCGTGCTACTGTGCCTATGAAGCCGCACAGTTCCGCCTCAAGGGAAGCAAAGTAAACTGACTCACTACAAAGCAGTGCCATTTGTAGAAGAGAGCGCTCACAGGAGAGTGTGAGAACTGCCCTCCCTGGAGAGGGTAACTGTAATTCTGAGTGGTGACTGTAAACATCAGGACAATCTGGTCTTTCTTCATTACTTCAGTGTAGTATGTAGTCAGCAAGCTTCTAACTGTCCCAACTGGAAACTGTGGAAGTGGAGAAAAAAGTATCTAAAATTGTCTTGCTCCTTTTGTGAAGCCCATAGTGGTTCCATATAAGCATCAATCAAAGCAGAGTAGCAACAGGAAAGATAATTAATTAGATGTCTGGTGTAAACAGATACTTTGAGAAGTAGTGGCATATTTAAAAGGAGAAAACAGCCAGGCAGCGGTGGGGCAGGCCTTTGATCCTAGCACTTGGGAGGCAGAGGCAGGCGGATCTCTGTGAGTTCGAGGCCAGCCTGGGCTACTGAGTGAGATCCAGGGCAGGCACCAAAACTAGACAGAGAAACCCTGTCTCGAAAAACCAAAAAAAAAAAAAAAAAAAAAAAAAAAAAAAAAAAAAAAAAAGGAGGAAACAGATACTACCAACAGGAAAATTGTAGCAGTCTTCAGTTTTTCTGTGTTTAGGCTTTGTAGATTTCTGTAACACTCACTCAACTCTGTAGGGATAGTATGACAGCAGCCATAGCATAACAAGTGAATGAGCATAGCTGTGTTGCTTTATTTTAAAAACTAGACAGTGGTTAGGTTGTGGCCTCTGGTCAGTTTGCCCCAGTATATGATGTGTGACTTTATATTAGAGGGTCAGTTCAAGATTCCTCAGTAATATCAATGGCAAATTAGTATTTTATTTTTTAATTCACAGTAAATGTGTAAAGCCAGGCACATAACACACACCTATAATTCCAGTGCTCAGGAGGCTAAGCTGGAAGATTACCAGTTCAAGACTAGCCCATGCTACCAAGTGAGACCTTGTCTTACAAAAACACAACAAGGGGGCTGGAGAGATGGCTCAGCGGTTAAGAGCACTGGCTGTTCTTCCAGAGGACCTGGGTTCAGTTCCCAGCACCCACATGGCTGCTCATAACTGTCTGTAACCCCAATCCCAGAGTATCCAATGGCATGAGTCATGCACATGGGACACAAACATACAGACAAAACATCTATACAAATAAAACGAAAGACTGGGAGGGGGTGCTGGGTGATGAACAGCACTGGCTGCTCTTACAGAGGACCTGGGTTTGATTCCCAGCACAACATGGCAGCTCCTAACCTCCTGTAACTACAGTCTCGGGGGCTCTGATGCCCTCCTCTGCCTTCCTTGGGCACCATACATATAGGTGTACACATGTGATGCACAGACATATATATAGGTGTACACATGTGATGCACAGACATACATATAGGCAAAACACTCATACATATAAGATAAAATAATTAAGGGGCTGGAGAGATGGCTCAGAGGTTAAGAGTACTGACTGCTCTTCCAGAGGACCTGAGTTCAATTCCCAGCAGCCACATACATGGTGGCTCACAACCATCTGTAATGAGATCTGGTGCCCTCTTCTGGCCTGCAGTCATCCATGCTGTATACATAAATAAATAAATCTTAAAAAAATAATAATAACTAAAAATCCAGCAACAGTAGTTATAAGATTGAAGTTGCTTGGCAGTGAGGAAAGGCTAGAGGTTGACTGAAAAGACAGGTGGATGTTGTGCCGAGGACTGTGGCTTCCAGCACCCACAATGCAACTCACCACTGTCTGTAACTCCAGCTCCAGGAGATCTGGTGGGTGGATGCCTTCTTCTGTCTTCCTCTGGCATCAGGCACACCCGTGGTGCATGTATTCCCATGCAGTCACTCAGGCATACACATAATAAAGAGATAATAAATGTTTAAGAAGACAGCAAATGCCTTTTGGTTAATTCTTTTCAGGAAAACAGTTAGTACATAACTTTATAAGCATCATTTCCCTTGCCTGTACGTACATCTGTGTGCCATGTGCATGCCTGGAATATTCAAATGAATGTCTGATTTTCTAATAATCAACTGAATAAATGAAGGTTTTTGTCAGTATCCTCTGAACTGGTGGTCAGCAGGTAGCAGTTTCATTTGCTCCTCAGTGATCAGAGGGGTCAGGACTGATTTTAAGAGCTTGACCTTTGTACCATGCAGACATGTTTTGTTTTGTTTGTTTTGTTTCTTAAGGGGGAAATGAAGAACCTGAATTGGAGATGAACTGTGTCAGAGGGCTTAAATCCATTTAGACTTGCTAAGTGTATAAGCTCCAACGTACTCTTTGAGAAATGATGGTTATTGGTGATTTTACAAGCAGTTAATATGAGATTTATTTAAATGTGGAATTTTTTGACCAACATTTTGAACAGCTGGCTTGTACCTTCATTATCTGAGTGAAGTGTTTCACTTGGCATTACCTGAAATCTGTCCTAAAAACAGCGTGTGTAGCTGGTGGATGGTGGCTCAGTGGGGGAGGTGCTTATGCTTCAGAAGCTGGTACCTGAGTTCAGTCCACGGAAGCCTCGTAACGGTGAAAAGAAAGAACTGACTATAAAGGTGTCCTCGACTCCACATATGTGTATGTCATGTATGTGCATGTATAAACACACACACACACACACACCAGCATCCTATAAAAGCTAGTATAAGAAGTAAATCACACTATTTAGAAATTGTTGGTTCCTAGAAGAAGAACTTGCCTAGCAGTCAATTGACTGTCTTCCCAAAAGATGAGAACCTTCCAGGGGATCTCCATCCTGCATTTCATGGTAGAAGTCGGTGCGGGTGCTGGTATCCCACGTGGTACAGCCACCCACTGGGCTAAAGAAAACCAAATTAGTCTCCTTTGGAATGCTTAGGAAGTCCACCAGGGCTTCACTATCACCCAGGCAGTAGGAAAGGAGAAAATGGCTTTTCAGATACCTTATTCAGGTTGGTTTTCTTGGCCTTTTCAAATTACAAGTTAAACATGGCCTTTTTTTAAAGGTCCTGTTCACTGCTGCCAAGACAGCCTGACAGATATTTTTACACTGAGAATGAGGACAAGTAACAGCACCAGATGTGGTTTTAAAGTGGTTGTCTGTTTAGTTGACCAAGAATAGGATTTATCGTCTTTAAAATAAAGTAGCAAAATTCAGATTTTTGGACTTTTTCCTTTAGGGATACATATCAATGTGTTTTACCATTTCTTAGACCAGTGCCTTAAGTACTAATTCCTTATCTATTAAGTGAAAATTGGCTATGATTCTTTTTTTCCTTTAAATGTTCAAAGGTAAACTCAAAAAATGACTAGAGTTGAATGTGGTGGTACACACCTTTATTCCCAGCACACAGGAGATAGAGGTAGACAGATCTTTGTGAGTTAGAGTCCAGCCTGGTCTACATAGTGAATTCTAAGTCAGCCAGAGCTAAAAAGTGAGGCCCTGTCTTTAAAAAACAAAACAAAAATAATTGAATGAAATAAAGTGTATACATTTTAGATACACAGTTTATTGATTTCACAAATGCATATACCTATGTAAACACCACTTTAATGAAGATAGGTTTCCAACCTACCTCCCACTCCAGGTTCAGGGAACCTTGGAGAAGAGGCTGAAGAAAGAATGTAAGAGCTGGAAGATAGGGAGGATGCTGTGACATGCTGTCCTCTGGACATGACATGACATCCCACTCCTGAATTCACAGTAGTCATTGTCACCTGCACAAGACCACACTAGTAAAAATTGCACTGTGTATCAAGGAGGGTCTCAGGAGGCCCCATCATAGCTGAGGAGATATTGGCAGTTGATGACTACTGAGGGAGGGAAAGGAACTTCTTCTTGGAGGTGTAGCCCTTGTAGATTGCTCTGCTCCAGGGGTGGCTCCACACTCACGAAGAAAGGCAGCACTAATTGTACTCAGCAGGTGGTTTTAAAATATATAGAGAAGAGAAGGAGGAAATCAAGTTGAGAATGTTTTGAGGGTAGCCTGAGGAGAAATGGAAAAGGAGATTGAGAGAGTGGATATGAGCAAAATACATTTATTTGTCTGAACTCCTCAAAGAATAAAAGATAACTTATACGTATAAAACATACAGAATGTTTCTATCACCCCACAGAGCCTCCCCATGCTTCTTTCTAGCAAGAATAGAGCTACTTTAAGAATATACTTTAATCAGAAATAATTTAAAAGGAAGAAAATAATAAATATGACATTTAACATACAAGCCTCCTGTCTTTACAGGTTGTTCTGGTGACTGATGGCTGTCTTGGCATTGGCAGAGGGTCACTGCGACATTCCCTAGCTACTCAGAATCAAAGAAGTGAGAGCAACAGATTTCCACTCCCCTTTCCTTTCCCATCTAAGTTGTATGTCATGTGCATGGCAAACTTGGAGGAGGTAATGCTTTTTACTCAGCTCTTTTTAGTTTGATTAAATGTTAAGTTTAATGTTAAAATTAAATGTTTAGTTTGATTAATTGTTAAATGTTGATCTTGGTTGATACATTTGATGAATGCTGTATTATATACACTATACCATTGCCTCTACTGGTTTCAGCTGAAGCTGCTCATAATTTAAAAAGACTGCGGCCAGGTGGTTGTGACACACGCCTTTAATCCCAGCACTTGGAAGGCAGAGGCAGATCTCTGTGAGTTCAAGGCCAGCCTGGGCTACAGAATGAGTTCCAGGAAAGGCACAAAGCTACATAGAGAAACCTTGTCTGGGGGGCGGGGGATTGATGAATAAAAAGACTCTGCATCTCAAATGCTTATTGACATTCAGAGGTACCCAACTTGGGAACATAGCAGGGGTTGACTTTCTTCCTGCTGGTGGGTTGTGGAGGATCTAGGTGGGTTTTTTTTTTTTTTTGTTTTTGTTTTTTTTTTTTGTTTTTTTTGGGGCAGGGGGGTTAATTATGTCTCTTATCCAGGAATTCTTATATCCATTCTAGCAGAAATGTTGAAAGAGTATATATGCCTTAATTTAGGGAGTAAAATAATGTTACTCTTAGACATGTTTTATTAAATGCTAGACTTCTTAGTTTTGCCATTTGAGAAGGTTATTTAACTTTTCTTCACGTCAGTTTTTTTTTTTCTGTAAAATGTAGATGAGAGGCAAATGTAGATGAGAGGCAAATGGATCTCCGAGTTTGAAGCCAGCCCAGTGTTCATAGCAAGTTCCAGGCCAGCCAGGGCTACATAGTGAAAGGAAAACTATAGGTGATGGTTAGAACACCTTCCTGGGGAAAGGCTGGCCAGGCCTCCCTGGGGGGTTCTGATTCTCCTGTCCTGGGGAAAGCCTGGCCAAGCTTCCCTGGGGGGGGGGGTTCTGATTCTCCTGTCTGAAGTGGTGCTACTGGTGTTATTTCTTTTTTTTTTTTTTTTTTTTCTTTTTTTTTTTTTGAGACAGGGTTTCTTTGTGTAGCTTTGGTGCCTGTCCTGGAACTCACACTGTAGACCAGGCTGGCCTCAAACTCACAGAGATCTGCCTCTGCCTCTGCCTCACGAGTGCTGGGATTAAAGGCGTGAGCCGCCGCCGCCGCCGCTGCCGCCGCCGCCACCGCCACCACCATCACCTGGCCTCTGGTGACATTTCTTTATTACTTTACTCTTTTGTAGCTTTTGAGTCAAATAGTAGTTATTTCTTTGTCATTTTCTGTTAAGAAAATCATCCCAGGCATTTCCTGCCGGTGTCATGATGGTGTTAGCCTTGGTGTACTGAGTGATTGGTAATTTGTGCAGTGGTAAAGGGGTCATCTCTTTTGCCTTGCAGCTTCAGAGCACTGATTCCTTGGAATGCCTTGAACGACTCATAGACTTAAACAATGGTGAAGGGCAAATTTTTACTATTGATGGCCCCCTGTGTTTGAAAAATGTACAGTCTATGTTTGGGTGAGTATATGTGTAAAGCTTTTTCTCCTTTATATTTACAGACTATAGTATGACAGCCAGGAGGAATATCTGTTTTATTATTGCTGATTGTGTGATTAAATTTTCCTCAGGGGCCCCTTTCTTGGATAAAATGATTAGAAGTAGTAGTTTAAAAGTTGGCTCGTTTTTTCAGTTAGGCATGACTAAGACTATGACGCGTGCCACACTGACTTCCTTTAGAATGGCTCAGCAGTTTCAAAGGTTAAATTGTCCGGGCCTTCTTTCCTGGAAAGCTTATCACAGATGTCAGCTTGTATTGCTGTCACAGATACTCAGGTTTAGTCTTAGAACCAGTGGGAAAGAGTAACAAAATCTGAATGTTTAAAGATTTCTTGTAGGACTGGAGAAATGGCTCAGTGGTTAAGAGCACTGACTGCTCTTCCAGAGGACCCGGGTTCAATTCCCAGCACCCTCATGGCAGTCACAACTGTCTGTAGCTCTAGTTTCAGGGGACCTGACACCCATGGCAAAACACCAATGCATATAAAATAAAAAATAAATTAATAAAAAAAAAAGATTTCTTGTATATGTGCCTTATCACTGTTCCCTGTAACATATTCTAGGAAACTGATAGATCTGGCGTATACGCCTTTCCATGCTGTTCTCAAGTGTGGCCACCTAACAGCTGATGTACAAGTCTTCCCCAGGCCAGAGCCTTTTGTTATAGATGAAGAAATTGATCCTATCCCTAAAGTCATTAACACAGGTAACTTTTTTGAAACTTCCTTCTTAATTTTCCTGTTATCTTTATCTTAACTAAGAGGTGGCAAGTTATCGTCTTTTATGGTGAGAACTTGAGTTAATCTCCAGTCTCCAGTCACTATAACTACATATTACTCTAGTAAGAAATAAAGATTGATTTAAAATGATAAGGTGTTTCTTCAGTCTAGTGTTCTCCCAGCTGAGTTAGTTTAGCCACCTGAGATGATTTTTAGTAAAGACACTGAGATTAATTATCATCATAACTAAAGTATATGAAGAGTTGTCTTCCAGACTTGGCTCTGACTTTTGCTGTGACCCTGGAAGTTGTTTCTTCCAGTCCTTATTGACTAGGTGTGGGGAATGAACCAGTCAGTTGCTAAACTCTTCATTCTGATAGACTGAACCATTCCAGCCCTGCTTCTTGTATTACAACTAAAACAAAATGTTTTTGCATCCTACTGCTTTCATCTAGTACATTTTTGTACTATGCTTAGCTGAATTTAACAACCTTAATAGTGAAAACTAGCAGGCAAGAAAGAGAATTGTCTCCCACTGGTTGGAGAACTCCTTGATTGGTGAGTGTATGCCAAAGCTCTCAGGGATGGATATCACCACTTAGTTAGTCTTGTTGATACCTGGTCTAATATAGTCCGACACCTACTAGATGCTCAATGGATAATTGCCCAGTCAATAAATGATTAAAAATAAGTGTGTGGTAAATAAATGTTTGTTGTTTGAGGTGTAGAAATTTTAGAATGAAAAACTGTGAGCATACTTTTTGCTTTAGCTTTTGGCTGTCTGGAAATACATACCCATGTGGGTTAATTGTAACAGAGTATATTAATGCACCTAATGTTTTGTTGCCTTCAAACCAGTTAAATTCTACTTCCTTCCTGCCCCTTATCTGAATATTTCTTTTCTTTCCAATATGAGCTTTTAATTTTAAGATACTTGTGTAATTTCTACCTAAATCACTGTTTAGTGTTTGTTGTAGACTCATTTCTACTCAAGTGAAAGCTGCCAGCTATTAGATGCTTGCCTGGGGAGGTGCTGACCGCAGGTCTCCAGGGAAGTACATACCCTGGTGTATCAGAAGAGTCATTACTTGGCACGATTCTGCTATTTTAAAATTGTTTTGCTAATATGGCTGTGCTGTTGATACACTTAGAAGAAAAATTAAAAAACAAATCAATAAATACCTTGAAAGGTTTCTTTCTATGAAGAATAGTGAATGAGTCTGTTTTCTTTACAATTTTTAGTGTTTTCAAAGTTTTGTGTTAATTACTTATATAATCAAACATTTTATTAAAAATTTGATTTAGCCGGTGGTGGTGGTTGGTTGGTGGCACACGCCTTTTAATTCCAGTACTGAGAGGCAGAGGTAGGTGGATCTTTGAATTCAAGGCCAGCCTGGTCTACAGAGTGAGTTCCATGGCAGCCAGGGCTACACAGAGAAACCTTGTCTCAAATAATAATAATAATAATAATAATAATAATAATAATAATAATAATAATAATAATAATTCTGCTTAACTTTAACTTTTTATTTTATTTTTGAGACAGGGTCTCACTAGGTAGCTCTGGCTGGCCTAGAATTCATCACATAAAGCAGGCCACCAATCTCTGTCTCCCGGGTACTAAGATTAAAGGCATGTACCACCATGCCCACCCATGAGCTTTTATTTGTTTTAGGTTTTCAGGAAATAATTTGAGGCTGTAGTATAGTTACTATAAAGGGAAGAAATCACTATTATATTGATTTTGTATAGAATGTATTTCTCTCTCAAGGAAATATTCTTTTTGGATGTGGATGTGGTATACACACATAAGTGTACAGGTGCATGTACCCATGCAGGTGTATATAGAGGCCAGAAGAAGACATGGGGGATCTTCTCTATCATTCCTGCCTTATTGCCTTGAGACAAGGTCTCACTAAACTAGAAGCTCCCATTCCATTGCCTCTGCTGGCTGGCCAGCAGTCTCCCAGGATCTCCCTGTCAACAACCCCCAATCCTGGAGTTACAGGCCATCAGTTATGCCCTGTTTTTTTGTTTTTGATTTTGTTTTTGTTTTGTGGAATGCTGGGGATTCTAACGGAGTCTCATGCTCAATCACTCTTAACTACAAGGCCCCTCTCCCACCCCAAAGGAATGTTCTTCAAGTGACAGTTTTACTTTCCAAAGGCTGAATAAGGGTATGGTAGGTGCTTAATTTTCCACCTGCTGTGACCTACTACCCTTGATTATACAGAGGAATTTGACCTTTCAGCTTTTGCCTTGGTTAAGGTCCTAGCCTCCTAAAAATAAAGTTTACCTAGTTTTGTTTTAAAACTTGAATTCATTAAATAAGAGTCATGATTGTTTGAGCTACTTAAAATGAAAATTATTCATGATCCTCAGAAAAGTTTAACAAATTCCCCAGGTTTCATATTTGAAATCTTCCCCTTAAAACAGTGTTTATAGGATCTAACACATAGACAACAATGTAGTTTCCCTATTGTGAATAATTCTGTGTTGATTCCTCCCTTACAGATTTGGAAATAGTGGGCTTTATTGATATAGCTGATATTTCCAGCCCCCCAGTTTTGTCCAGGCATTTGGTCTTGCCCATAGCACTTAACAAAGGTGAGTTCTCTTCTCATACCTTTGGTTCACACAAAGCATCATGTTCTCTAAAGTCATTCTTCAGTGTTAGATGGTAAGCTGGCCCATTGTACAGAATTTAAAGGAAAAGAAATGAATTGGGTTTTAGAAAGTGAATGTTGCCTCAGATACCAGACTAGATAACATGCTGCTTTACACTGTGGAAACTTTTGACACATTACATTGTGCACTGGTCTGTGGATTCATGGTCAAAAGCCTCTTTAGAAGTGACAGCTCCATGGGGTTGGGGATTTAGCGCAGTGGTAGAGCACTTGCCTAGCAAACACAAGGCCCTGGTTTCGATCCTCAGCTCCAAAAAAAAAAGAGAGAGAGAGACAGAGAGAGAGGTGACAGCTCTGGGGTCCCCATCCTAATAGAAACAGAGAGCAGGGGGAAGGACAGACCTGCTTTGTTCTGCTGCTGCCAGTCATGTCGGAACTACAATAAGAGATGTTATTGAATCATCGTGAGTCCCATTGTGAGGCTTCATTGCAGACTGTGCCTCACTAAGAACTGTAAAGTCATGTCCCCAAATTCAGCATCCCTATGAAATATGCCGATCTCTAGCTTTTTGAAATGTTCATTTTCTGTGTTCTGAGTTGACTATCTATCTTATATTTAAGTCAAATTTCCACCCACTGAATCATAAATTCTGTTAATGCCTCATTATCTCAGTCACACATTCACAGCAAGAATCATTGAATGTTCTTTTGCTTGTTTTTTGAGACAAGGTCTTACTCTATACCTTAGGCTAGCCTCAGACTCAGAACATTGTCTGCCTGAGCCTCCTGAGTGCTGGGATACAGGCATGAACCACCATGCCCAGTTCACAAGCAAAATCTTGATATTCACCCACAGCAGCTTATTGGGATCATTGTGTTTATGCACCTATGTTCTCAGAGAACATCCAGATTGCCCTAATTGTCAGGTATGCCTATATAACTGCTAAGACAGAAAATAGGCAAACTGTTGGGGGCAGGGAACAGTACAGGACAACGAAGGGAAGGCAGAATAGGGCAGTATTTTAGGGAGCGTCGAATACCAACCTCTACTGGAAGATTCTTCCTATTGGAGTCAAGAGTCTGTGAGCAAAAGAGCAGAAGGCTGTTCCTAGAGGAAAGATTCACCTACAGCAGTCAGCGTGGGAAAGAACCTTCTTCACCTACAGCAGTCAGCGTGGGAAAGAACCTTCACCTACAGCAGTCAGTGTGGGAAAGAACCTTCACCTACAGCAGTCAGTGTGGGAAAGAACCTTCACCTACAGCAGTCAGTGTGGGAAAGAACCTTCACCTACAGCAGTGTGGGAAAGAACCTTCACCTACAGCAGTCAGCGTGGGAAAGAACCTTCACCTACAGCAGTCAGCGTGGGAAAGAACCTTCACCTACAGCAGTCAGTGTGGGAAAGAGCCTTCACCTACAGCAGTGTGGGAAAGAACCTTCACCTCCAGCAGTCAGTGTGGGAAAGAACCTTCACCTACAGCAGTGTGGGAAAGAACCTCACCTACAGCAGTCAGTGTGGGAAAGAACCTTCACCTACAGCAGTCAGCGTGGGAAAGAACCTTCACCTACAGCAGTCAGTGTGGGAAAGAACCTTCACCTACAGCAGTCAGCGTGGGAAAGAACCTTCACCTCCAGCAGTCAGCGTGGGAAAGAACCTTCACCTACAGCAGTCAGTGTGGGAAAGAGCCTTCACCTACAGCAGTGTGGGAAAGAACCTTCACCTCCAGCAGTCAGTGTGGGAAAGAACCTTCACCTACAGCAGTGTGGGAAAGAACCTCACCTACAGCAGTCAGTGTGGGAAAGAACCTTCACCTACAGCAGTCAGTGTGGGAAAGAACCTTCACCTACAGCAGTCAGCGTGGGAAAGAACCTTCACCTACAGCAGTCAGTGTGGGAAAGAACCTTCACCTACAGCAGTCAGCGTGGGAAAGAACCTTCACCTACAGCAGTCAGCGTGGGAAAGAACCTTCACCTACAGCAGTCAGTGTGGGAAAGAGCCTTCACCTACAGCAGTGTGGGAAAGAACCTTCACCTCCAGCAGTCAGTGTGGGAAAGAACCTTCACCTACAGCAGTGTGGGAAAGAACCTCACCTACAGCAGTCAGTGTGGGAAAGAACCTTCACCTACAGCAGTCAGTGTGGGAAAGAACCTTCACCTACAGCAGTCAGTGTGGGAAAGAACCTCACCTACAGCAGTCAGTGTGGGAAAGAACCTTCACCTACAGCAGTCAGTGTGGGAAAGAACCTTCACCTACAGCAGTCAGTGTGGGAAAGAACCTTCACCTACAGCAGTCAGTGTGGGAAAGAACCTTCACCTACAGCAGTCAGTGTGGGAAAGAACCTTCACCTACAGCAGTCAGTGTGGGAAAGAACCTTCATCTACAGCAGTCAGTGTGGGAAAGAACCTTCACCTACAGCAGTCAGTGTGGGAAAGAACCTTCACCTACAGCAGTCAGTGTGGGAAAGAACCTTCACCTACAGCAGTGTGGGAAAGAGCCTTCACCTACAGCAGTCAGCGTGGGAAAGAACCTTCACCTACAGCAGTCAGCGTGGGAAAGAACCTTCACCTACAGCAGTCAGCGTGGGAAAGAACCTTCACCTACAGCAGTCAGTGTGGGAAAGAACCTCACCTACAGCAGTCAGTGTGGGAAAGAACCTTCACCTACAGCAGTCAGTGTGGGAAAGAACCTTCACCTCCAGCAGTGTGGGAAAGAACCTTCACCTACAGCAGTCAGCGTGGGAAAGAACCTTCACCTACAGCAGTGTGGGAAAGAACCTTCACCTACAGCAGTCAGTGTGGGAAAGAACCTTCACCTCCAGCAGTCAGCGTGGGAAAGAACCTTCACCTACAGCAGTCAGTGTGGGAAAGAACCTTCACCTACAGCAGTGTGGGAAAGAACCTTCACCTACAGCAGTGTGGGAAAGAACCTTCACCTACAGCAGTCAGTGTGGGAAAGAACCTCACCTACAGCAGTCAGTGTGGGAAAGAACCTTCACCTACAGCAGTCAGCGTGGGAAAGAACCTTCACCTACAGCAGTCAGTGTGAGAAAGAACCTTCACCTACAGGAGTCAGCGTGGGAAAGAACCTTCACCTACAGCAGTCAGTGTGGGAAAGAACCTTCACCTGCAGCAGTGTGGGAAAGAGCCTTCACCTACAGCAGTGTGGGAAAGAACCTTCACCTACAGCAGTCAGTGTGGGAAAGAACCTCACCTACAGCAGTCAGTGTGGGAAAGAACCTTCACCTACAGCAGTCAGTGTGGGAAAGAGCCTTCACCTACAGCAGTGTGGGAAAGAACCTTCACCTACAGCAGTCAGTGTGGGAAAGAACCTTCACCTACAGCAGTCAGCGTGGGAAAGAACCTGCAGTTGGAAAGTTCAGTCAAGCAGCTCATGGAGGAACCACTGTGTACTTACCTTGTGTCTGCTGTGGGAGGGCTGTCATCTTAGGTCACACCTAGCAGGTCTTTGTCCGATTCTGTTTAGATTGATGCCTCAATCCTCCAAATGGCATCTCATTGAATTTCCTACAGGAATGGTACAAAATCGTTTTTATATACAGCTCCCCTGGGCTATAATTCATAAACCATAGGTTCCCCGTTTAAAGTATTTATAATTAGAGCAAAGAAATGAGCTCAGTAGTAAAGCATGTGTCAATCAAATCTAAAGCCCTAAATTTGGTACCCACCATCACTCCCCCAAAAGAAAGAAAGGTTAGCTTGTTTTTTTTTAGATGGGCTGGGAAATAGTGTAGTTGCAAGCACGAAAATCTGAGTTCAGTCACCTGTGTAAAAAGCTGAGTGGGTACAAACTCTTAGGCCAGTTGCCCTGGGGTAGGTCAGTCTCATAAACAAACAAACAAATGTTTTTGAAGAGAAATCCAGATGGGGTGGCAAAAGCGTGTAATCCCAAGGCTAAGGAGGCAAGAAACAGGAGGAGCTCTGAGGCTCATTGGCCAGTCTTTAGAGCCTGGTTGGTGAGCTCCAAGCCAATTAAAAACCTGCTCGGAGTGGATACATTTCTAAAAATAACACGAGATTGTCCCTGGCCTCCACACACATGTGCATGTACATGTGCATCTGCACACATGGGCATGTGCATGTGCATTTTTAAAAAGAAAATGAAGTGGTGTCTTGTTTTTCAAGACAAAGTTTCTCTATGTGACAACACTGACTGTTCTAGAACTCACTTTGTAATCCAAGCTGGCCCCAAATTTACAGACATTTACCTGTCTCCGTCTCCCAAGTGGGATTAGAGGTGTGTGCCACCACATTCAGCCCAAGTGGTGTCTTTTCAAAGAATATTTACAGAGTTTGTATAGCCATCATCACCATCCATTTCTAAACTTTCTCGTCATCCACCAAAGAAACTCAATTAGCCATGGATCTTAATATCCCTTTTCTCTCTAGGTTGTCTGTTCTATATGTTTCATATACATGGGGTTAATAATATATTATTGAAAAGTTTTTATATGGACATGTATTGGAAAACTGGTTTTCTAACTTGTTTTAATATTCCTTTACCGCTCCATGTATTTTTCCTTTCAAGGCAAGAAACAGTCAAGAGTTTAGAGTTTCGTAGCTAATCTCTCGCTCCCCTGTTTTACAGAAGGTGACGAGGTGGGTACTGGCATCACTGATGACAATGAAGATGAAAATTCAGCCAATCAGATCGCTGGCAAAATACCCAACTTCTGTGTGCTGCTCCATGGTAGCCTGAAAGTGGAAGGGATGGTGGCGATTGTACAACTAGGGTAGGAGGATTTCATTTGTATGTGGTTGACCCAAAGGGAACTACACAGTAAAACGTTTCACAGACATTAATGAAAGAAATGGAAGATCCTGGTCACCTTTTCCTTTCCCTGCCATACCCTTCCTACCTCCATTACCTTCTACTCCTTTATCGTCCTGAAAAGTGTGAAGCGACCTCTGTAGTTACATTGATTTTATGGTACATGCTTTCTCTGTTTTCCTCTTAGTTGTTTTATTCATATATTTACTGTATTTTTTGAGAGAAGATTTTGCTATATGACCCAAACTAATTTCACACCCATAATCCACCTGCCTCAGCCTCCTAAGTGCTGGGATTACAGCTATACCAACCATACTTCTTGGCAAGTTTTCCTCTTTTTTTTTTTTTTTTAAAGATTTATTTATTTATTTATTTATTTATTTATTTATTTATTTATTTATTATGTATATACAGAAGCGGGCGCCAGATCTCATTACAGATGGTTGTGAGCCACCATGTGGGAGCTGGGAATTGAACTTAGGACCTCTGGAAGAGCAGTCGGTGCTCTTAACCTCTAAGCCATCTCTCCAGGCCCCAAGTTTTCCTGTTTTTAAATCCTGTCTGGCTTGCCTGGGTTTTGGTTATAGGACTCTGTTAACTTTAGTACTTTAGGACTCAGGTTCCTCGTCTATAAAATGGGAAGGTAGAATTAAATGGGGAGAAAGATGCTGCTAACATTGAGCATATGCCACGTGCCAGGCATTCCTCCTGAGTATGTCATGTATGTTAACAAATGTCATCCCAACACTGCATGAGGTGAGGAGACCGAAGCTTAGAGAGACAGAGGAAATTGCCCAAGGTCACAAAGATAAAAAACTGAAGGGGCACGGGTCTACAGAGTGACCCAGGCCCCAAAACTACACAGAGAAACCCTGTCTCAGGGGGAAAAAAAAAAAGAACTCTGGCCCTGGAACTCTCAGACCCGCCTGGCTCTGCCTCCCAAGTACTGGGATTAAAGGTGTGCGCCGCCGCCACCGCCACCGCCGCCGCCGCCACCGCCACCACCACCCCGCAAGCCAGAGTTCTTAACCTACATGCTTAATCCAGAACTCACGCAGCCACTCTATTGAATTCCTTCCCTATAAGGAAAGAGCTAGCTTTCATATTCTCTGAAGTCATGAAATCTGCACAGCTTTCTGCTTCCCTTCCTGTACCACCTGGTGTTGGAAAAGAGGAGGAGGCCTTCTGACCATGGGTTGACAGATATGACAGATATCTAGATTGACAGATACAAAAGGTCAAAAGGTTAAGATTAATCACAGGAAGCATGTCTCTCTCCATCTCTGCTTGAGTGAAAATTCCAGAAAGAAGAATACATTTGTTTTCTTTCTTAGATTGACTTTATTTTTAATTGTGTACCCGTGCATGTATATGTGTAAAGGTGAGTGCAGGCGCCCGTGGAGGCCTGAGGCTGGAACTGGAGTTTACAAGGGCTTGTGAGCTGCCAAACATGGGTGCTCAGAACCAAACCCCAGTCCTCTGCAAGTGCAACAAGTGCCCTTAATAGTTCCGTGATCTAGTTCTTGGCACCCAAGCTACTGTTGACTCTGAATATGAGAATCACCTAGGCCCTTTCCGAAGCTGGAGGCCAGAGTATTTCCTAACTGTGTTGGAACACCTTGCCTCTGGTGCGGCTGCTGTGACATCAGGAGGCAGCTGGAAGGACCTGTAGGCCTCAGCTTTTTCTCCTCTACACCTGGACTACTACTTCCTGTGCTTTGCAAGTTTTTTCTCTTTTAAACTGCTTTCAATGTACACACACAATTGTCTGGCTAATGTGTATCTCAGGGAATTGTAAATACTATGTGCATTTTTGGGGTTTAAGATTTGGCTTTGGTAAGAGTAATGTGCCTGACTTTAAAACTTAAATCTGTATCTCCAGAAAAGCAGAACCTAGACTTCTTGAACTTAACAGTCCTAGGCTTGACGTTCTGCTCTCCATCTTCTCTCCATCTAGTCCTGAGTGGCATGGGATGCTCTACTCACAGGCTGACAGCAAGAAGAAGTCAAACCTCATGATGTCTCTCTTCGAGCCTGGCCCAGAGCCTCTCCCGTGGCTGGGGAAAATGGCACAGTTGGGCCCCATTTCAGGTATGACCCAGACCAGATTCCACTTCTTTGACCTGCTTGTCTCCGTGCTCTTCTGAATGTCTCTGAGTGTTGCTGGAGCATTGCCTGAGCTCTCTGATGCTGGGTGCATACATGGAGGACCCCAGAGTGTTTGAGGCTTGTACCTAACTTTCTCAGCTCAGAGAAAACAAACATTTTTATTGACTAAAGTAAATATCTTCATTTATATTTATATTGACTATTTTATACAGCTGTTAGCAGGTGTGAGTCACCATACCTGCAAGGTGTTTGGATTAATGACTAAATCAGGAATAAAGAACTTGGGGCTCACAGTGGGAGCGGAGGCTGTCTCTGACTCTTTTGCCTGCTTTGAGGCCTACTGGGCTGCCTCATCCAGCCTTAATATGTGGGGAGGTACCTAGTCTTACTGCAACTTTGATATGCCGTGTTGTTGATATCCCTGGGAGGCCTGCCCTTTTCTGAAAGGAGACAGGGAGGAGTGGATCCAGAGAGAGGGGAGATGGGGCCGCGGTTGCAGGGTAGGGAGGGAAAGAGGGAAGGGAGACTGTGGTTGGGATGTAATATATGAGAATAAAAAAAGTAGAATTTGGGGCTTAGCCAGGCATGGTGACCCACACCGTTAATCCTAGCACTGGTGGAGGACGGGGTAGAGGCAGGCAGATCCCTGAGTTCGAGGCCAGCCTGGTCTACAGCAAGTTCCAGGACAACCAGAGCTGCACAGAGAAACCTTGCCATGGGGGTGGGGGTGGGGGTGGAATTGGGCTCAGTTTAACAAATTGGTCTAATTCTAGTTTTCAACATGAGTATTTGGGCAAAGGACTTAAGCTTCCAGAACTGGTAGGTAAGACTTCCTGCTCTGTCCAGCCCAAACCATGGTAACAAAAAAGCAAAGGAAGCTTCTAGATGTAAGTGTGTTTTGTAAATTTGTGGCAGTTCCATTGACTCAGGTAGCAGGGTCAAATACTCAAACCCTGTTGATCTGCATACGAAACTGCAGTGGCTTTAAGGAACGTGGCTGCAAAAACTTGTGTGTGTGTTAGTGTTTCGAAACAAGGTCTTACACTACAACTCGGGCTTTTTTTTCCTGCCTCGACTATTATATTGTCTGACTCCATAGCCACGAGCCACATAGACTATTTAAATTTAAAATGAAAGAACATATAAAATTGAATTCTTAAGTCCAGTGCTCAGTGGCTGGTAGCTGGGATGTTAGCACAGGCGTAGATGTTTCTCAAACCATAGAAAGTTTGGGTGGCTGGGCGGTGGTGGCGCACACCTTTAATCTCAGCGCTCAGGAGGCAGAGGCAGGCACATCTCTGTGAGTTCAAGGCCAGCCTGGGCTACAGAGTGAGATCCAGGACAGGTGTCAAAGCTACACAGAGAAACCCTGTCTCGAAAAAAACAAAAGAAAAAAAAAAAAAGAAAGGAAAGATTGGGTGAAGCATTCTGGGCTAAACAAAGAACTGTATGTGTGACGCAGCTCTAAGTTTCCAGTGCGGGTGCTGGCTTTGTCTTCTTTGGCTTTATGGCTAAAGCTAATGTGAAGTTAATTTCTTTAAGGACACTAAGCTGGTTTTCACTTAGCTAGGTCCCCACTGATTGATCTCCTATCACAGTGACTTGTCTATTGAGAACAGGTTCTCCAACATGCCTGAAGTTAATGTAATTTCTTGAATGATGAAAGAGTGATTCAAAAAGCTAATTGCCTAATTGGAAATGTAATTGTGTCTGCCAGGTGTCATTTTCAAAGCTGTTTTTTTCTTTCAGATGCTAAAGAAAACCCTTATGGGGAGGACGACAACAAGAGCCCATTCCCCCTACAGCCCAAAAACAAACGCAGTTATGCCCAGAATGTGACTGTCTGGATCAAACCCAGCGGCCTGCAGGTAATGACATTGTTCACATTGCTTTTTGCTGGGGGCAGCGGAGGCGGTCGATTTTCCTCTCCTATGTAATTCATTTACTTCTAATGTCTGTCCTTATTTCCCAAAAGGATATGAGATGGCCTACAGTGAGAAC
Source organism: Peromyscus maniculatus bairdii (assembly GCF_049852395.1). NCBI lineage: Eukaryota > Metazoa > Chordata > Mammalia > Rodentia > Cricetidae > Peromyscus > Peromyscus maniculatus. Next base: position 62,410,479 of record NC_134858.1, read on the forward strand.
ATGTATAACAAAATCATTTTTTACAAAGTTTAGAGCAATAACAAAACCAGGGAAAGATGGAAACAGTTGTGCCTGGAACCAGAGGCAAAATGGTAATTGTATTTGAGGACTTTGGTTCTGGGCTTCCTGCTACCGTGGTCACAAAAGAAGCAAATGGCTTGTATAGTTTTTCTTGTCTAATAACAGAGAGCATGGCAACATTTCCAGAGAAGTGTGTTTTCCCAGCATTGGATTTATTTTTATTTATTTTGTATTTTTGAGGCAGTCTCATACAGTCCAGGCTGGCCCCATACTCACTGTATAGGCTGGCCTTGAATGCTAATCCTCCTGCGTCCACTTCCTAAGTGCTGGGATTGCAGACATACACCATCATACCTAGTTTACCAGCACTGGATTTTTAAAAATATTTTTTTTTGTACATTAGTACAATGTATTTTGATCACATCCACCCCTCTTCCTTCCAACTCCTCCCAGGACCTCCCTAACAAAATTCATATTTTAAAATTTTTTTAAAAAAAATAATAACCTACCAAATCCAATTAGTGCTGCCCACAGCACACATGGGTACAGAGCCATGCACCAAAGCATAAGTAACCTACCAGAGGTCCTGTCCCTTAAGAAAACTGAATCTTCCTCACCAAATGGTGATCATGCTAGTAGGGGTGTGGCTTCATGGGCCAGCATTGGACTTTAGTTTAAAAGTCTCACATGCTAAGGCAGTGGGGGTTTTTCCTTCGGTGCAGGGTAAGACAGGGTCTCACTCCACTGTAGCCTTAGCTGTCCTGGTTGTGTAAAGTAGGCTGGCCTTAAACTCATAAAGATCCCCCTGCCTCTGCCTTTCGAGTGCTGGGATTAAAGGCCTTCACTACCATACCTGGCTGTTATGTTTGTTTGGTTTTTTTAAAGAAGCAGGGTTAGGGTTTAATAATTTTAGTATAGGCTTGAGGGTTACAAGAAAGGGATGTGCATAGAGGAAAGACAGGCCTAAGAGCTTGAGTGTGGACATCTCTAAGAGTTACAAAATGTCAGATAGACCCAAGTGTGGATGGGGCTTCTCAAGGGAAAGTTCCCCACAGCAGGGTTCAGAAGAGGCCTAAATCTTCTGATTATTTCTTCTATCCCTACCGTAAAATCCAAGGCTGTGTGTGTGTGTGTGTGTGTGTGTGTGTGTGTGTGTGTTCAGTTTATAAACAGAAAAGGTTGGTTTGGGCTCATGGGTTTGGGAGTCTCCAGAGCTTTGTGCCTGTGATAGTATTGTGGCAGAAATTGATGGAGGAGCAAAATTGCTTCTCTTGTGGCAAAGAGGCAAAATAGAAACCAGAGAAAGGCCAGGGTCCCTCAGTTCCCTTAATGGTTGTGCCCTTCCAGGGGACTCTAGCCACATTACATTATAATTTATAAATCAGCTCCACAGGGAGTTATGATGTTACCTAGGAATGCTGCATTCAGGCAAAGGCACTCAGGACCTTTCCCCTTCCCCTGACACAGTCCCTTGTTTCTGTTTGTGCAGGGACCCCTTCCCTTTGGGCACCCTTTTTACATGTGAATGTACTCTAACCCCAATGCACTGAGAAGAGGCATTCAGGCTGACAACAAGGTGCTTCTGTTGACTGCTTTGGCTCCTTGAGACCTTTACCTTGATACTGAAGCAATCCTGCCTTGACCAGGGGGACTGTGGCGTCTTCTCTGTGTTCCTTCCTTGTCTATCCCTGACCCCAGCACTTCCTGGTCAGGAGGCTCAGAACTGCTTTGACTGAATTGCTCTATTTTAGCCCTGGGTTTTTGTTTGTTTTCTTATTTAGTAAAGTACACATTAAATTTACCATTTCAACCATTTAAAAATGTACAGGTTCAGCAGTGTTTATAGTGTTAGGTGGTCATTGGCATCACCTAGTTCCAGACAGGAATCCCCTGTGCACTTAACCACTGAACCATCTCTCCAGCCCCATTTTGAGCTGATCTTTTTTTTTTTTTTTTTGGTTTTTCGAGACAGGGTTTCTCTGTGTAGCTTTGCGCCTTTCCTGGAACTCACTTGGTAGCCCAGGCTGGCCTCGAACTCACAGAGATCCGCCTGCCTCTGCCTCCCGCGTGCTGGGATTAAAGGCGTGCGCCACCACCGCCCGGCGAGCTGATCTTTTTTTTAATGTCCTGTGAGCTAAGGGTCCAACTTCATTTTTTTTTTTTTTGCACTCATTCAGTTATCTCAACAGCAGTTATTCTTTCCCCATCAATGGTCTAGCCATAGATATGTGGGTCTACTGGGTCTATTTCTATGAGACAATTGATTTTAATACCATCAAGCCTTGTAGAGGTGTTTTTGCCAGTGTTGAGCAGAATACTAACATCATCTCAGAAGGAATCTTCATGTTGACACTAAGTCTATTTGTATTTCCATGTTTTTAAACACTTAAAGCTACTGGGATGGGTTTTTTCTTCAAAGCCACAGAATTCTAACATTGATTTTTTTTTTTTATGCCTCATAGACAGATGTACAGAAGATCTTAAGAAATGCAAGGAAGCTCCCTGAAAAAACACAGACATTCTATAAGGTGAGACTGTCAGAACTAGAGCAGAAAAGGTGTCCCGAGGGGATGTACCCTCATGAGTGATTCATGGTGTTACAGTGGGTGGAGTTGGAGGTACGAATGTGCACCACCTGATTAGTGAGGTACTCCTGCGTCAGTTTCCCCTCAGTGAGATCGGAAGGGGCTGGTCTGTCCCTCCCTCCCTCCCAATCCAGTCCTGTGCAGTAGAAGGCTGCTCTGAGTGGCTCAGGCCAGCAGCTTGAAGAGACCTGCATCTGGCTTGTCCTCACCACCTCGTTGTGGGTATTGTTAGGGCTAACCCAGGCAAGCACTGCATGTGATTCCGGGGGACTTCCTAACAGTTAGTGTTAGAAAAGGAATGTGCTTTGTAATCATCCCTAGCTAGTCCAGAACCACACGGTGGAAGGACTAAAGTGACAAGTGGGGGTAGAGCAGGGACATCTAGGCTCACAGGGTCTCTAGATAGCTAGCCTGTAATTCAGACTCACTTACCCCTTGTCCTTTTGGAGTTTGGCTGAATTAGATTAGGTGCAGTGTGAGATGGGCCCTAGCCTGTCAGTTTTTAAATACAATATATAGAGGCTGGAGGGAGGGCTCAGAAGTTAAAGAGCACTTTCTATTCTAGAGGACCTAGGTTCAGCTCCCAGTGGCTCACAACCGTCTGTAACTCTGGTTCCAGAGGATCTGACACCCTTGGAGCACATACAGCCAAAACACCAATATACATTTAAAAATGTAAATAAAATGCTGGGCATAGTGGCCATGCCTTTAATCCCACTAGGACAGCCAGGGCTACATAGTGAGACCCTGGCTTATGGTGGGTGGGTGGACGGACGGACAGACAGACAGACAGAGCAGCTGTAGCCTCGGGTGATGGGTGGGTGGGTGGATGGATGGATGGATAGATGGATGGATGGATGGATGGATGGATGGATGGATGGATGGATGGATGGATAGATGGATAGATAGGTAGATAGATAGCAGCTGTAGCCTCAGGTGAGCATCTCTTCTGGATATCACACCTACCTTCTTACCTGGGTATTATCTTACTGCCTCTATCAATATTGTCTTTAAACCTAGTTACTAGCAATTCAATACTGTCTTTAAACCTAGTTATAGCAATTTGGGGACATTGGACAAAATACAGTTTTAATCAGAGTTCAACCAGAAAGCTTCTCAGCCAGCAAGACCCCCAAAGCTATAATCCACATAGGCCCTTGACCTGCTCAGCTTCAGCCCACCTTTGCAGTTTGTATACATACCTACTGGTGTTGTGTTCAAGAAGACATGCTTGCATATTGAGGTGGTCATTTACCTTCCCTGATACAGTATAACCAGTGCCATGTCTGAGAAATAGAAAAGGCACCTGGCAACTGGCTGCTTCAGTTCCTCAAGTAGATGAGAAAGGGGGTCTCTTTCCTGTGTAAACAAGGCCTGAGACCAGAGCAGCTACTCAGTTGCCCACAACATGCCCTGGTGGTTAATGGGTGCTTTGTATCTCTCTGGTCTGTCCCCTGCAAATGTGTCACTGTCACTCACACTCCAAGTCTACATCAGAGAGGCACCAGGTTACGAGGCCGAGACTTGGGAGCAAGCCCTTTTCATATCTGATTAAGAGACAGAAACGAGTCCCCTCAGTCAGCATGGATGCTGTATGCAGGCAGTTTTGTGTGTTTGGCATAACTGTGCATTAACTGTGATCAGCTTGCTGACTAATCTCGCTGCTGAGCACACTGCAGACACCACTTACCACTTATGCATCACACTGTTGTCCCTGGCTCTTATTGAAAGAACTGCTCCCTGAGTTGAGGGTCAAAAAGAACTAACTTGAAGCAGAGCGCTTGGAAACTGTGAGAAGAAAACTGTCCATCTCTTTCAGGAGCTGAACAGGTTACGAAAAGCTGCCCTAGCCTTTGGTTTCCTGGACCTGCTTAAAGGGGTGGCCGACATGCTGGAGAGGGAGTGCACGCTGCTGCCTGACACAGCCCACCCGGATGCAGCATTCCAGCTCACCCACGCTGCCCAGCAGCTCAAGCTGGCCAGCACCGGCACCTCTGAGTATGCTGCCTACGACCACAACATCACACCCCTGCACACAGACTTCTCAGGGAGCAGCACTGAGCGACTGTGACGCTGACCTCTGGAGCTTCCCTTCGCTGTTCATTTTGTCTGAAAACGATTGAGTTCAAACCTTTCCAGCCCATTCAGCTCCAGATAGCCACCCACCGACCTTGAGCTGTCTCAGAAGCAGCACTCCAACTGGAATGCCTCTACTGCAGTCTGAGAAAGGTCGGAAGGCTGGTTGTCTAGGGCTTTAACACTAGCTGTATGGGGCTCAGTCTTGAAGTCCAAAACAGCTTTTGTTCCATGTTGAGCACAGCTCCTGAGAAGCTTGGACAGATGAGGACAGAGCTCTGCTGCTGCCCTCAAGAAGCCTGCCCAGCAAGGGCCTTCCCCAATCCAGAAAGCAACTTTTTTACAGGTTTATGTCTCAATTATAAGGACATTCTTAAACTACTGTGCTTAGAGTGAGCAATCCAGACATCCAGAACGTGCCTGAGTACAAACTTGATGCCAGTGAGGTTCAGATTTTTTAGAACTTGTTAAAATACAGTGGCCATGCTCAGGTGTCTCAAGGTACAATTTTTAGACAGTAACCACACGTGTAAAATCACTCCTGTTCGTGTTTTTAAATGAAAATTAAATATTTGATTTTCTATAAAATGATTTCATCTAGAAACATGTTGTTTTGCTCTATCTTATCCCTTGAATATAATTCAGCTTCCAAAATGTCAGCTTCCTAAGTTCTGACATTTCTTGGGTTCCATATTAACTTCCTAGTTTTTGACATCAAGGTTTGTACCTCAGCAGGGTTCTGGCCAGTGGTTCTGAGAGAGCACTGACAGAAGAGTCTGGCTTCCAAAAGCAGTGTCTGCAGGGCCGCCCTGCCACTCTGTGACGACTGCCATCAGCCCTCCCTCGGGTGGGCTCCATCCAGTCACTGCTCGCGGTGTGTCGTGCTGAAGTGCTATGCAATACTTTGTCTACACAAAGACTTTATCCATTTGAAAACCACGAGACTAAATAATCTTTAAACACAAATGATTAGGATTTTGACTGTAAATGTTTTAATAGAAATACACAATCTTTCACTTTCTCAGACAGCAACAGAGGGGATGCTAACAGCAACTAGAGCATGGGATTGCACAAGGCTGCGGCACAGCTGACTGCAGAGCTGACCTGCCCGGTCGGTGCCACAGTCAGTGGAAGGAACGCCGAGGGCAACACCAGCAAACGTGGACGGCAGCTGCAGACTTGGAAATGCTCTTCCTTGAGATGAGGTGTGTCAGCCCAGACAGTGAAAGGCTAATCCAATTTGGGCTCACTGAGACAACACAAGTCTCCTTTCCCAGGGAGCAGTAGGAGTGGCAGATCTGATGTTCCACCCTTCAGCTCCTGCTTCTGGCGTTACCTCCGCACTCCAGTTTCCATGGAATGTGGTAGGGAGACTGTAGATGTCTTGTACCATGACCAACCCTAAGGTCTGTATTTTGTTCAGGCCCCCTTTTGGGGGGTTTCCTGCAGGAATCCTGGTTATTTCCCAGCTCAAGTTCCTACTGCACACAAGTTAAAAACAAACAAACAAACAAAAAACCAGGAGTTTGAAGTTCAAAAAAATAGTCTCACTGATCACTCAGAGAAACACACAAGGAAATGGACTGAGCTAGTCCAGAGTTGTGGACTGACTGTGTGCACTGCCCAAGACAGCTCGTGGTGTGTCTGGCCTACTCCAGTGTTTGCGTTTGCCACAGGCTCCTCCGCAACAGCTGGCCGCTGTCTAGCTCCCAGTCTGTGTCCCCTTCCGACCCCTGTAGCCACTCATTCACATTTGGAACTTATAATATCAAGTGTTTCCAAGTAATGCTCCCTCTTTCTCCAGTGTTGCAGACAGTTCTGATTAGCTAGGAATGAAGTATCCGTGGTGTCCCAGGTTCTGACTGCTTTCTTTAAATCACTCTGCCTCTTTGATGCCCATGCTGGTAAGTGCTGTAGAATGAATGTCTTTAAGCCAAAAGACATCAAATACAAAGTGTTCTCCAGCCCTACTCTGACTCAAAAATGTTTAATCAATGACCAAGTTTACCTGATTTTCAAAAAGTCAGTTCTACCCCCTACACAAGTAACTTGAGTATAATATATATTAGGTTCTGCCTGGGTCACTTTTGACAATCTTCAATGGAGAAGTGTAGTCTTGTGTTTTTTGTTTCTCACAAGCAATAGCAGAAATACCAAGTCCTAACTGTAAAGACAGACAGACCTGTGGGGAAGAGCAGACTGTCATGAGAGGGTGCAGGGCCAGTCTAGCTGTCATTAATACATGAGAACGAACCTGGTGTCAGATGTCAGAAATCCATGTCATGCAAGTACAACACTAAGAGAAAATACAGTAAATTCAGGAATGTTACTGGGGAAAGGAGATAGCCTTACTTTAAAAAAAAAAAAATAACTTTTACATCAGTACAAGAAGGTAAAACCGTAAGAATCAGAATCCGCTCAAACTGGCACTAAGCTACCAAATTTCTCTTTAGTGGAGCTTTTTCTTCTTTTGTCCATACCGCCGCCTGCGCTGTTTATAAAGGTGACGAAAATTAATATATAACCCTGTAAAAAAAGAAAACACTGATTAGAAATGTCTTGGAAACTAGAAGTCGAGGTTCCTCACAGCATTGCTCAGATACATCTTAAGAACCCACCAGCAGTAAGTACTGCACTGAGCTGTCCCAGCCCAAGCCCTCAGGGGCCTAGAGCATCATTCCTTATGCTCTGTCATGCAGGCTTAGACAAGGATAAATCCTGTAGAGTAAACAACCTCTACATTTAACTTTTTATCATCAGTCTCCTATAATCTGTTCATCTGACTGCCTATCTCATTTTTTGAGGCATTTTAATATTGATATAATCATCAATACAGTTTCTTGAACTTTATCAATTATGTAGGAGTAAACTATTTTTTTTTTTTTTGGTTTTTCCTCAGCATTTAATGAAATGCCCAAATCAAAAAAAGCAAGGCTGTTCAAGAACACGTTTAGTAGGCAGCAGTCTAGAAGTACAGCACAGTGAGGGACGGAATTTCAGAGTCAACAGTGAGTTCTGCAGCTTTGCCTCCCTTCAGTTCCCTCATCTGTACAACAGGGATAAACACACTTCAGACTTCCTGTGAAAGAATGGTGTATAAAAACTCCTTGAGCCGGGCGGTGGTGGCGCACGCCTTTAGTCCCAGCACTCGGGAGGCAGAGCCAGGCGGATCTCTGTGAGTTCGAGGCCAGCCTGGGCTACAGAGTGAGCTCCAGGAAAGGCGCAAAGCTACACAGAGAAACCCTGTCTCGAAAAAAAAACAAACAAACAAACAAAAAAAAAAAACAAAACTCCTTGACCTATGAACCTATGAACATACACTACCTGGTTAAAACCTGAAGTTGTCAATTTGGGATTTACTTCATTTTGAAGAATAATATATACATATCTTGCAAATTAAGCAATAGTACCATGAAGGAAAGATAATAGTCAGTGCACATTAAAATATTTCTACCTTTTCTTGGAGACAGGGTCTCACTCTACTGCCCAGGCTGGCCTTGAACTTGAGGCAGTCGTGCTGCCTCAGTCTCCCTGCTCTGATTACAAGTGTGAGCCACCACACAGGACTCCAGCTTTCTTAATAGGTCCTGGGGCGTCCTAAGGGATACAGGTCTGCACTAAGTGACAGATCACGAGGCCTTCTAACTTCTCAGGGCTTTTGCACTGTTCATCTTGCCGTTCAGGGTGGCGGCCTCTAAGAGATCTTTATGATGCCTCTCCTCCAGGTATTTCATACCTTGCCAGTTTGGATAATGGCATGCATTTCTGCTATTAAGTTACAGAAGGTGCTATGGCTTCTGGTTGTCTCTCTAATCACCTCTTCTCACTCAGTAAAGACATGTCAGGAGCAGCCACATGGAGAGGGTCTGTGGCAACCACAAGAATAAGCTCAGAACTAATGCTCCGTCGGGCCTATGAAGAAGGTCCGATCTATGGGAGCTACAGCACCAGCAGGCCTCTCACTCGAAGTCTCTGAGACCTGGAACCAAAAGCACCTCCTAGGCCACTTGCTAGCTCTCAGAAATTGACTAAAAAAAAAAGCAAAAAACAAAAAACAAAACCGTGCTTTTCAGCTGCTAAGTCTTACTAATTTGTTACACACCAGGAGAACTAGCACATTGTCAGTGGCTGAACCTGCTGTTACCAGCAAGACAGACAGCTAGGCTTCTTCAAGTCTACAGAGTCAAATGGAGCAGGTGCGGTAGCTAATGTAACTGGCCCGATAATCTCATACAGTGGCATTTTAGGAGGTGTAGCTTTGTTGGAGTGGGTATGTCCTTGTTGGAGGAAATTTGTCACTGTAGGAGTGAATATTTGTTTCTTTTTTTAAAAGATTTATTTATTTTATGTATGAGTATTCTATCTGCATGTATTTCTTTATGCCAGAAGGGGGCATCAGATCCCACTATAGATGGCTGTGAGACACCAGATGGTTGCTGGGAACTGAACTCAGGACCTTTGGTAGAGCAGCCAGTGCGCTTAACCACTGAGCCATCTCTCCAGACCCCGAAGGTTTATTTCTTGTTCCCATTAGTTCTTAGCTTGTATGAATTAATCTAGAATTTGTGTTTTAGACAAATCTAAATTACTAAGTAGGTGGTCATGATCAGCAGGAAGCTTCCCAACAACCTCAGGGGCCATCACTCCCTCCTTCCTTTGCCACCAGCTGTATTTCCACCCCTTTTCCCCCTCCAGGAGACAGGGTTTCTCTGTGGAGCCCTGGCTGTCCTAGAACTCACTCACAACCTCAAATTCAGAGATCCTCCTGCCTCTACCTCCTGCGAGTCTGGAATTAAAGGGGTGCCCCTGCCCGGCTTATATTTCCACCTCTTACCATGGGGATTAGGAATTACTGTACTACTCAGGTAAACGTGACAGGAGCTCTATTTCAGCTTTTTATTTTGAGACGGGGCTCAAATTGCTGTGCTTAAGCAGCCCTGCCTCAGCCCCGAGCAGGTCGGAATTCGTGCGGCACAACTGCCATCTCCTGCTGCTCTCGAAGAGCCCCTTAGCTGCTCACCAAGAGAACCTGAGCTAGTTCCCCAATACCCGTCTCCGCCACAAACTCCAGTGACCAACAGCGGTCATAGTTCAGCTACCATAGACCTGAAAGAAAAGATCTCCATGTGCAGCATACTCTCCTACCCTGTCTGTCTTCACAAAGAAAACTTTCCGGGGTTGGGGATTTAGCTCAGGGGTAGAGCATTTGCCTAGCAAGCACAAGGCCCTGGGTTCAGTCCTCAGTTCCAGAAAAAAACAAGAAAAAAAGAAAAAGAAAACTCCCCCCCCTCCCCGCCACTCTTTCAGAAGTAAAATTGTAACAAGGATGCTGGAAACTGAACTGCCTAGCTACACTGTCTAAAACATGACAGAAGTGTATATGTAGTTAGTACTTACCTAAGAATAACATTACAAGATAAACCTGCAGGAAGAAGGAAAATCTGACTTTCATCTTCACTGGATATGGCAAGGTAAAACTGAACCTTCCTGACTCGTTGAATATTGGAATGGACTGGATCACTGCCACAGCTGGAAACAAACAGACAGTGAGAAGCAAGTGGAACAGGTGCATGAAGCAACAGCCTCCAGGAGCTCAGGCCTTAGTTCCAGCCTGAGGCTTCAGGAGAGGCTTCCTCCTCCCTCAAGCCCTCACACTGCCTCTAAGCTGTCAACAGAGACTGACGAGGACAGCCCTAGCACTGGGCTTCTGTTTCCTCACCTATAAAGTGGGGGGAAAAGAATCCCTGCTTGATCCACTTACTATGGGGTTGTCAGAATAAAATGAAGTTACTAACAAGAGCTCACTTTGGGATACTAAGAATAGCATGCAAACAAAGCACGTGCGGCACATGGGCACTCTGCTCCAAACATGAAAGGAGCCCCGTGTCTCTGGAACAGTACGCAAAGTATGGAAAGAAATCCCTTCAGTCTTAACACCACCCCACTAGACTGAGGCTGGCAGAATCAGAAAACTGGCTTTTAACCCCTTGGTCACACCTGGGAGCTACACTATGAGACCTAAAGTTTCTAAAAATACCTTCTGACAAGCAGCCCATAGGGTATAAGGGAATCCACATAGTGTAACGGAGCCACGTGAGCACCTTCCAGTCCATGTCGATGCAGGTAAGCATGTAGAAGGGGTACCTATGGAGAACAGAGTTCAGTGATGACAGCCACTCCAGGTTCTGAATTTGACCTTAGACGAGCATTCACAATGCCACCTGCAGCACGTGGCTTCAGAACAGAATTGAGTCCTGTGTTAGCTATTCACAAACCCTGTCAGACTCCATTCCAACTCCACACAGGATGTGAACTCTACTGGCAGGCTCAGTGTATTCTTCAAGGAACTCTCTTTGTTCAGCTACATGCTGGATGCTTAGAACCTTACTGGCTTTATTCCTAGTTCTCATCTGTGTTCCCAGTGGGTAGAGATGCCAAACTCTGCCTCTGAATAAATGAATGGTTCTAAAAAATTACACAAAAAGCCTCTAATCTAGAATCAGAAATGCTCAGTCTTAAAAGAGACATCACACTAGGAACAGTAGCACATGCCTTTAGTCCCAGCACAGAGGAGGTAGAGGCAGGCAGATCTCTGAGTTCAAGGATAGCCTGATCTATAAGGGGAAAAAAATTTTTTTAAAGGAATATCAGAAGAAACTCATTTCTTCCCAAGTAGGAAATGTTAAAATCAAGAACTTTGAATGTGTCTCACACTTTTGCATCCAGCATGCCTGAGGGTACAGACCCAGGTACAGGTGAGACATGGTTCAAGCACCCCTGCCTCTTTCCACTGCACCTTGCCCTCTGTCCAACTGTCACTATGCAAACCCTGAGCTGAGGAGGCAATCTGCAAAAGCCACGCTGCATATGACTCGATGACTTGTGTATGATGTGGTTAAAAAAGGAACACAACTGGATAGATTTTTGTTTTTAATTCTCAGTCTATAGGTCAGGCTGACCTCAAATTCATGGCAATCCTCCTGCCTCAGTCTTTGAGTTCTGTAATTACAGTTGTATGCCATTATACTGGGCATTGAATCAATTTTTCAAAAAGGGTATTTTTAGGTTGGGGATTTAGCTCAGTGGTAGAGGCCTAGCAAGCGCAAGGCCCTGGGTTCGGTCCTCAGCTCTGGGGGGAAAAAAAGACAAAAAGGGTATTTTTTTTACTGACAATTCAGAGTGGTAAAAAATAGTTAAGCTAAGCTCAAGACTTGAGTACTCTTGAGTTAGCACTTACCATGCCTCAGGAAGGCTCTCAACTAACCCCATCCACCTGGATTGCTGCTTCAGCTTTGTGCTTCTCCAGCCTTTTCAAGTATTTCCCTCGTGGATGGGCCTTGGGTTTTTGCAACACAACAGTGAGACCTTGAAGTTGTAGTACAATGTGTCTTTTACTCTCTGGTTCTCTGTTCCCTATAGCCTGGACTCTAATCAAGGCAGAGCTTGCTCATGTAGCTAGAATTCTCACACGCATAATCCTAGTCCCAACCAAATGAAACTTCCAGCCAAGGCAACAACATCCACTCTAGAGAGGGGGCAAGCATTTCTACCCACCTGAAAATTTCAATTGTGCTCCATGAATAAAACACAAAGAAAACCACAGCTTTGTTTTGCATTTCTTCCATGGTGCCGAAGATGATAAACAGAATAAAATTTCTTCCAAGAAACTATTAAAAAGACCCAAAAGGGAGAGAAAATTTAAATATTGTGTGTATCTTTGTATGTATATATGTACATATCTGTTTGCACACCCACAGCATATGCATGCATATATCTACAAATACCCCCTTTTAACGTTTTTTTTTTTTAATGTTTTCCTGTGGCGGCAGTGGAAATGAGTATGTTTGCAGGAGTCAGTTCTTTCTTACCACATGTGTTGTTAGGCTTGGAGCTTTTTCTCACTGAGCCATTTCATGGTCCCTTGTTAGAATATTAGAAAAATTATCCAAACCACTCTTTTTATACCATGTTTCTCTTTTCCATTCAGCCATCAACAGGCATCTAGGTTGCTTGCACTTGTCCTTATTATAAACAATGCTAAGTTTTGCCTTTTTACAAAGCTTTACAATTTTCTTAGCACATCCCAAAACATTTTTGATTGGAACTGAATTTAATCTATCAGTAAATATGAGACCATCCTTATGATATTGAGTTTTACGATTAAAGAAAACTATGTCTGTATACTTTCTGTGTTCTGTTCCTTCCTGTATTGTAAGTTGTTCACTAATTTTCTCTTTAGCTGAGTCTAATATACTTCTAAAATTATTAAACATTAACCTCTGATCACTATATTTTCATTAATAGAATTTCTATTTCCCTCTTTTTCAGATCTGCTTCCCTTCCACTTTTTACTTTCTTACTTCCAGCCCAAGTAGCCAAGTTCTCCTTATACATGAATGTCTTCTCACTTTTATTTATTTTTTTTTCCGAGACAGGGTTTCTCTGTGTAGCCTTGGCTGTCCTGGAACTCACTCTGTAGCCCAGGCTGCCTTGCAGAGCTCTGCCTGCCTCCGCCTCCATGAATCTCTATTCTGCACACGATGACTCTCACAGCTGCAGTTCCTACGGCTGTGTCCCACAGTCTACTGTTTCTTGTACACAAGGTCTTATTTCTTCAGGTTTTATGATCTTTGTTTGGAAGCCTCTCGTTTTCTTTCGAAACACGTCTGTAAATTCTTTGAGGCTTGATGATTTTTTTAAAGATCCATTTTATTTTTAATAATGTGTATAAGAATGCAGGTGCTCTCAGTGGCCAGAGGCACAAGATCCCCTGGAGCTGGAATCAAAGATGATTGGGCAACCCAATGAGGGTACTGAGAACCAAACTCAGGTCCTCTACAAGATGTTTCTTAAACACTGAGCCATCTCTCCAGGCCCCCAAAGGTAATTTCAACAGAAGAGGTTTGTTTGCCTCTTTAGGAGTCTGAGGGTAGCAGCAGTTAAAGACTGCATTAAGGTATGTAACCTGAGGAGACAGGAACCCTATCACAGATCCTTCTGGTCTCACCAGCTCTAGGCTGGCCTTTCACTCAGACCCTCCCGTCTTAATCTCCCAAGTGCTGGGTTACAGGCTTGTGCCACCACGCCGGCTCACAAACAGTACATCCCCTTCCTCTGGAAGGGCCACCACTTCAGACAGAAGGGTTTGCTGACAAGACTGGGGGAGAGGGACAATACAGTCGCTTCACCTTCACAAGCGGCTCTCCAGAGTCTGCTCTCACTTCTCTACTTCCCATCTCCTCTACCTTGTGATGGTTAAAACTGAGGAGGTAAGCTCTGTGGTTTTGCAGATGGGTGTCCAGACCAGCTCTGCATGCCCAAAGTCGCTTGGGTTTTCAGCCGTCTCGTCACTAAGAGGGGCATTTCTTCCTCTGTCTACATTGGCAGCACACATGTTCATCCACTACCTAACCTACTGCGTTTCCTCAAAAAGGATTCTCTACAGTGTTTCTGCAAAGCCACGTAAACATATTTTGATGATTTTATACAGAAAATGTTTTCCATCAAATCACTTCAGCTAAGTCCTGGGCCTGATTCCTTCATCTTTCCTCAAAGAGCAACAAGGAAACCACCCCCTTGCTTCCCAGGCTTTGGTCTCCATTGCCTTCTTCTTATTTTTCCTGCTCAGTATCCAGGGTCTGTCACTTGAGTTGCTCATGTGCTCACTCTGCACTGGAACCCCTCAATATATGTCAAGTGCTCCAGTCCACCTGCTGTGGCAATACAGCCCTGTCAAATAAGGCACAGGACTATGCCCGGACCCAGAAGCTCATACCCACTGTGTCCTACATGAATGGCACTTCCTAGGTAGATGGTGATTCTGAGCCTGTCCCTTCCACCTGGCAAAAAAACTCAACTTGAGTTCTCACTTCTCATGGTTCTTAACATACAGAACATAATATTCCACACCACTGTATCACACACTATCCCATTACTTTTTAAACTAAGTGGACAGAAAAACCTGTAAGTAATAAAGTCTGCCACATGAACTAATACTCTTATCATGTACCTGACCCCGTGAGAACACATGGCTGGAAAGCAGATGAGCACACCAGGCACATAATCAGCACTGAGATGAGACCAGCAGCTGGACCCAGCTGCTGGCCTCTGCAGTTGGGCAGTGTTCTTCACAGCCTGTGACCTGCTAAAAAGCAGGACAAGGAGGATCAAAGACCTTGGTGCCCCGTTCCTGACAGTAAGCAACTGAGGCAACACAGAGGTATTGGAGGGAACAAAAAAATCTTTCCTAGTTGCTAAATGTTAGAAGCTAAAGCCACCTATGTATACTGCAGAGAGAGCAGAGAGGCAGAATTCCTTGTTCAGGCCAAGAAATAGGCTGCTCTGCTCCTGCTGGAAAACCAGACTTCCCTAAAGTTCTCCATAATGCCATTTCATGAGAGTGTGGTACACAACAAAACAGGCCAGCAACGGGAAAATAGCAGTGCTTGAAAAGTTTCCTTCAAAGCCAGGCATGGTGGTGCACACTTTAGTCCCAACACTTGGGAGGCAGAGGAAGAAGGATCTCTGAGTTGAGGATAGACTGGTCTACATAGCAAATTTTAGGACAGTCAGGACTAGAAAGACCCTGACTTAAAAATAAATAAATAAATTTCCCTACATGCTGAAATAAAATAGTGCCATTCTATGTAAATAAATGTGTTTAATAACTGAGACATGACAAACTATGCCCTTTCTACTGGATACATATTGAAATCTTTCACTCCTCACTCTCACATTCACCTCTTCAATACCTGGATTAGAGTAGGCAGCACTGGGGAACTCGTGACGCCAATCACGGCATTGAGCGTTTCCACTAGCGCCAGCATCTGGCAGAAATACATCATGTCAGCCACGGTGTGGAACGTGTCGTAGAAGGACTCTAGGGCACAAGCATACATGACCGATCAATCCACCGTGAGTTCTAGCAGAAGCCATTCTCAAACTTGACCATGCCTTACAGGAAAAGAACTTGGGAGGGAAAACAGACATGGAGTCAGGTTCATGCTTCTAGCCTAAGCCAGGACAGGCTTCAAAATTCCCACAAGAAAGAGCTCCCTTTATCTCTAGACTGTGAACATGAAGCCGCCATGTCCCCTTCTCCTGTTAGGAAAACCAAAAGGCAGACCCAGCTTTCATTCTCTCACTGTCTATTGAAAAAGAAATCAGTATACAAGGCAAAGTGCTAATCCTTTTCAGACCATAACCTGTTCTAATCTAAATCTCTATCATCTACATTACACGAGCGATGAAAAGTTCAGTCACACACAGACGCAGAGGTAAAAGTATCTACTAAACTTAGGTTTCAGGAAGGTATAGCCATGGCTCAGCAGTTAGAAGCACATATTGACCTACAGAGGACCTGAGTTTGGCACACGGCACCCTCATCGGGAAACTCACAACCACTTATAACTCCAACTCCAGGAGATCCACCTCCCTCTTCCTGGCCTCCAAGGGCACCTACATTCACTTGTACATATGTATACATGCATGTGCATACACACATTTTTAAAAATAAAATCTTTTAAAGTTTATTATTATTATTATTATCATCATCATCATCATCATCATCATCATTTTTAATGTGTTTGGCAGCTTGCCTGTGCATCACTTGCATGCCTGTTATCATAGGAGACAGAAGAGGGTATCTGATCACCCAGAACTGAACTTACAGACAGTTGTGAGCTGCCATGTGGTTCCTGGGAATCAAACCCAGGTCATCTGAAAGAACAGTCAGTGCTCATGACCACTGAGCCATCTCTCCAGTCCCTAAAAATAAAATCCTTAAAATTAGATTTCAAAAGCCTTAACTGTGTTTGTAGCTTTAGGGCTAATAATTCTGAGAATCTATCCTAACTAAAAAGAAATAATGGTTTTTAAAGTCCTTATTAATACAAGGTTGTCCTCTGAAACATTTCTAAGTGCATTACTCATACGTGGTCTAAATATCTAAGAGTACAAAACGTTTAGGTAAATTATTTGATAAAAATTAAAATGTCCACTAGTGCTCGTGTGAGGCTCGCACATGGGCAGCACTTTCTGAGAGGCCTGTCTTCACACCAACCCTCCTGGACATGCTGTTTCTGCATTCTTCCTTGCGGCATCCTCAACCAAGGACCACTGACATTCTAGGCGGGACCATCCTCTGTAAAGCATATTGCAGAAAGAGGGGGATTCCTGGCCCCTGCATACTGAGTACAAACAGTACCCCTAAATCACCGAAACAGCGATAACTATCTCCAAATGCTCCCAATGAAACCAAAACCAAACCCCAACAACAAAAAAGAAAAGAGCCAGGCAGTGGTGGTGCACACCTTTAATCCCACCACTCAGGAGACAGAGGCAGGCGGATCTCTGTTGTGGGGTATTTGTACACTGTGTGAAGATGTATTGCTATGACTGGTGTAATAAAGAGCTAGATGACCAATAGCTGGGCAGGAGAGGACAGATGAGATTTCTGGGGAGAGAGAAGAGGAGGAGAAATCTAGGTGCGCAGATTACACCAGCCAGACACCAGGGAAACACTGAAAAGGTAGGGCACACAGTACAGAGTAGAGGTAATCAAGCCACGTGGGAGAACGTAGTTAATAAATAAATAAATAAAATCAGGTTAACTTAAGTTATAAGAGCTAGTTGGGAAAGAGCCTAAACTAAGGCCAAGCTTTCATAATTAATAGTAAGTCTTCGTGCCGTTATTTGTGGGCTGGCGGTCCCAACAAAAAAGTACCATTATAGATCTCTGAGTTTGAAGCCAGCCTCATCTACAAAGTGAGTTCCAGGATAGCCAGGGCTACATAGAGAAACCCTGTCTTGAAACAAACAAAATACTCTTTATGACATTTAGCATACATGCATGCCTGTATTGCTCCACACATGCCATGGCGTGCATGTGGCTGTCAGGACAATTTCCGAGGTCAGTTCTCTCCTCCCACCATTTGGTAGTGGAGCTAGATTTTCAGGCTTGGCAGCAAACACCCTTACTTTCTGAGCCATCCTGCCAGCCCTGTACCAGCAGTCTTATGAAGAACACTCAGAATTCACCCACCATCTTAGGTTGAACAAGGCAAGCATTTATGTAGCTGAAGGTCCCTGCTTTCCTTCCATGTGGCTTCTGATAAAGTCATACTAATAACAGAGCTCTGAGAGTAACCACACCTGAGCCTTCTTCGTTCTCATGTGACCACACAGAGGCCTCCAGCACGGGCAACTGTAAACCCTGTGGCTTCCCTAGCCTGCCACTGTGCTGTGCAAAGTCCAGTGCTGGGACTGCAAAGACAACGCACAGTTCCTCCTCTTTCAACGGACTCCCCAGCTAAACAGCTCGGCTGCCCTGAACTGCAGATGGAAAATCCAGGGCCAAACAGCAGGATGCTCTATAAGAATTCATCTTTCTTTTCAAACAGTTTACATTTTCTATTATAGTCACATTTTCCCCATACCTACTTTACAAAAGAAACTGAACTTTTTTTTTTTTTTTTTTAATTTTTCAAGACAGAGTTTCTCTGTGTAGCTTTGCGCCTTTTCTGTAACTCACTTGGTAGCCCAGGCTGGCCTCGAACTCACAGAGATCCGCCTGGCTCTGCCTCCCGAGTGCTGGGATTAAAGGCGTGCGACACCACCGCCCGGCAAAACTGAACTTTTAAATCATCTACATTCAAGCTATTGGAAAACTGCCTTCTAATCTTTTTGAGTGTACTTGTTTGCAAGCTGATTTGGCTTCTTCCCCTTTTAGATGGTTATAATCCAACAAGAAAAAAGCAACTTACACATTAATTTTACCCTCTCATAAGTGTTGTTCCATGCTACTGTTAACTGTATATGCTTCACGATATCACACTAGTGAATATTCCACAGAAATTCCTCACTGATAAATAAAGACACTGGGGAGTTTCTAACTGAATGCTGTGTGTGTCACATCTGAAGAAACTGCCTGTAGCTTGTTTCCATGGAGCATGTCTGCAGGGGTGAAAGCTCTAGGACCGCTCCTGTCAGCCTGTCTCACCAGGAACTGAGAAATGAGTGCTGTGGGCATGTGAGGAAGGGCAGGAAGAGCAAGGTGACTGTCAGTACCAAAGGCAGAGACAGCTACCTCAGACATTTCATACTGACCTTTTCCCAAAATAAAGAAGCGCACCGTCAGGTTGACGAAGATCCAGGAGAAGCCCAGGAGCTGCACAAGGTTGTACATGAACAGGTACCCTTTCTTCAAGCTTGTAAGAGCTGAAAAGCAAAGCAGCCAGTGAGCTACTCAATACAACCCCAGAGAGAAGCTCTCGAACCCCTTTCTTTCACCTGGGTGGTTCCAAGCTCCCCCACAAACACCTGGCCCATGTCTTCCTAGCCTGGGCTCCGTCTCCCATAAAGAAGATAACATTGAACACTGCCTGCCAATGTGCATGTTCGCCAACCTCCTTTCATAGACTTGGCCACCTCAGGAGAAAAGCACCACCCCTGGCAATGAATATAGGGAAATAAAGTTCCCTTCAGCTCTTGCTCTAGTTAAGATAATCTACAGGTTCCTCTTCTCTGCAAGTTTTTAAAGATTATGCAGGTCAAACTAGCTCGCTAATAGAAACAATAAATAAAAAACGAATTCTGACATGTGGTCATAAATTCACATAGCCAGTCCTGGCTGAACACGGTGTACTGGACACCAGGAAGAGCACTATGGGGACATGAAAAAGTGAAAGTGTAACACTGCCTCTAAGAGTTTACAGTTGGTTGAAAAGCCACAGCTTTTCAAAGAACACCTTCTGAAGATTTACAAGTGGGGGGGAAAAAGATATTAGACAGGGAAAATAGTAGGCGGGTCTCCGGATACAACAGGATCTGAGTTGTACCTCTAGAGACGGGCAGGATGAGGATCCAGCCAGAGGCAGGAAGATGTCTACAGAGCGAGGGTTGTGAAGGGTGTGGCCTTACAGCCCCCTCACAAGAGAGGGGAAGAAAGGCTGAGTCTCAGGCAAAGAGGAGGAGCTCAGCTTTTGTAGCTCCACGCCAAATGTGACATCAATATTCTCATCAACACTTGGCTGATGTCCAAACCACCACATTTAATAGCGTGATCAAACAAAACAGCCCATCCTATAGGGCCAAAAATTACCAGACTTAACACAATCACACTTTTCTTCATAACACAAAAATGTACACTGCCTTCCCCAGCATGAAGAACCCAATCATCAGGAAAGTATGAATTTTGAAAAAACAGCTAAAACTTTGTTTAGCATCCTAAAATCCAGATATGTTAAAAAAAAAATTATTATGTCTGAAGTTTAAAACGCTAAAAAAATTTAATGTAAATATCAAAGGTGGCCTGTAAAAAACAACTTTATTATTGGGCCAGTCATGTTGGTGCCCTACATTCTAGAGGCAGAGGCAGGAGGACAGCTGTGAGTTTGAGGTCAGCCTGGTCTATATAGTGAGTTCTAGGCCAGCCAAAGGCTATTTTGTGAGACCTTGTCTCAAAATTTCAAACAAACAAACAAAAACCTGTTGCTGTTGTTATTATTAGGGGGCGGGTGCACGCGGTGTGGCTCAAGTGTGGAGGTCAGAGGACAACTCTGGGAAGTCAGTTTTCTCCTTCCTCCTCTATGTAGGTTCCAGAGATGGAATCAGGTTCTTGCACAGCAGGCGTCTTCATCAAGGTGGCTTCTTATGTTCTTTGCCTCCACTAATCCTCTTTAGAGACTGTCTTTTTATTCTTTGAAGACTATTTCTCTAAATTAGTGGCCACTCAAATCCCTTTTAAAACTCATTTTAAAATACACAACAAGCCAGGCAGCGGTGGCGCACACCTTTAATACAAGCGCTTGGGAGTTAGAGCCAGGCAGATCTCTATGAGTTCGAGGCCAGCCTGGTTTACAGAGCAAGATCCAGGACAGCCACCAAATTACATGGAGAAATCCTGTCTCGAAAAACCCAAACACACACACACACACACACACACTCAGAACCTTAATGTATAAAAGACAAGATCTGTGTCAACTAAAGTGGAGCTTCTTGAAACACCTACCCTCCAAAGCATTTGTGGGAACCCTTGAGGTACCAGAGAACACAATCTGGAAACCACTCTCTAAAGCTCTCCTTCCTCACTTATGGCACGCCAAATAATGACCTTGCAAAAGTTTGATTCGGGATGAGCACTGGGCCTCATCTCGTTCGTTCTGTTGTTCACACAATTGTCCACAGTCCTGTAGGAGTCTTCCACTAGAGCACAGTTCTTGAGGACGGTGCCCACAATGAACTCACCCAGCCCCACCTAGAGCTGCTCGGTGCTCTCCAGGCAGTGTGTGGAACAGGCGGCTGCTGCACCATCACCAAAAACATTATATATTCACTTACAGACCTTCTTTCTAATAAACATTTGGTTAGATAAAATGAATTTTTTTCTAAGATTCGGAATAGCTGGGCAGGATGGCACACGCCTTTAATCCCAGCACTCAGGAGGCGGAGAGAGGCGGATCTCTGGGAGTCCAAGGCCAGCCTGGTCTACATATTGAATTCCAGGCCAGCCAGGACTACAAAGTGAGACCTTATCTCAACAACAACAACAACAATAAAAAATTAAAACTCTGAACAGGGGCTGGAGAGCCAGCTCAGTGGTCAAGCCCGGCTACTGCAGAGGATCCTGGTTTGGTCCCAGCACCCACATCGAAGCTCACCAGTGACTTTAACTCCAGTTCCAGGAGATGCCACACCTTCTTCTGGTCTCCTCGAGCGCCCCACATGCACATGGCACACAGGCACACATGCAACCACTTTCCATTTCGAGAGCTGATAACCATAGGCATCTATGGCACAGCCCTTCAGACTTCAAGTGAGAGGAGACCCCCAGGCTGCAGGTTTGGGTGCCATCTGCCCCTACTCTGTCCAGGAGGCCAAGGTTCTTGTCTGCTACCTTAGCCTTGGTTTACTCAGACAGGCCAGTCCCAAAGAGAAGGGAGCCATCTTTAAAAGTGAGGCTTTAATGTGTATGCATAACTTGAAAACTAAACCCAGATTCACTCAAGCATTCATCAGGGTGAATTCCCCACTCTCCTCTCCTGCCACATCCACCCTCACCCCCCCACCCTCCCACCCCTCACCCCACCCCGCCAACTCCCTCACAGGCTGACTGGTAGCCACCTCCAGCCACTTACTTTCAGGGGAGCCTTCGCTCTCTAGTCTGAGTTTATTGAGGCGCTCTTCCTCCTAGAATTTAGACAGAAAATTTCCAAGAATACAAGTGAGAATTCCTGTATGCTTACCAAAGGCCAGGGGCCAGGAAAGAGATCTGAACCCCTCAGGCCACCTCCTCCCACTGTGTTCTAGGTTCTGCTGAGGAGACTGTCCCAGATCACAGCTTTAGCCTTGAGCATAGGGATGATCCTGTACTCTTAGAGCTGTAAGGGACACCCTTTGTAGACTTGTTAGAGCACCAAAGGAACAGCAGCTTCAGGCAGGAGGTGCCATTTCAGACTTCTTTTTTTTAAAGATTTTGTTTATTTACTTTTAATTAGGGGTGTATGTGTGTGGGTTATGTGTGTGTGTCTGTGTGTCTGTGTGTCTCCATGTGAGTGCAGGTGTCAGAGGAGGTCAGAAGAGGGCACCAGATCCCCTGGAGCTGGAGTTAGAGGGGGCTGTTAGCCATCTGATGTGGGTGCTGGGAACAGAACTCAGATCCTCTGCAAGAGCAGTACTTGTTCTTACCCACTGAACCACCTCTCCAGCACCCCCATTTGAGACTTCTACATTTCTAGTATAAGGTGTGGGTGTTTGTTTTTTTCAGAAGTTAAGATCATGTCCAACTTCAATGTAAACTTACGTTTAGCTTAATATACAAACAGACACAAAGTTATATTTCTAAGTATATGTATGTGTGAGTATGCACACCTGTATTTCCTCACTGTCAGCTGATCTGGTTGCTAATATCACTCTCCAAAAATAAGACAGCTTGGACTAGAGAGATGGCTCAGTGGTTAAGAGCACTGGCGCTCTTCCAGAGGACCTAGGTTAGGTTTTTAGCACCCACATGGTGACTCAAAACCATTTGTAACTCCGGTTCCTGGGTTCTGATGCCTTCTTCTAGACTCTGTGGGCACAGACCTACATGCAGACAAAATACCAATACACATAAAATGAAATAAAAAAATGTAAAAAAAAAAAAAAAAAAAAAAAAAAGATGGCTCCTTAAAGAAACAGTCATTCTAGGACCGAAGCAAAGGACATATAAGCTGTACCTGAGGTAGAGTACAGAGTGCCAGAAAGTAAGAAAGAGGGAAGAGAAAAGAAAAGAAAAAACCACCCTACAATGGTGAAGCTTTCTGAAAGACACACTAGGCCAAGTGATAGAGCCTCCACTGGCCACAGCTGGAATGATTTGAGCAACAAAAATAGTGTTAGATTATAATCCTATGCATACAATAGTGGAAATGACTGAAAAAAGAAATGAGAGAGAACAGGAGAATGTTTCATGTAGAAAATTTTCAAACAAATGATATGGAAACATATCTCCCTACTCTGAAAGTGTGATCCACATAGTGACTTCTTTCCCAAGAGTACAGTGAAGAACAGGGAGAGGACCCTGATAAGCACTGCCTTGGCCAGCAGTGCTCTGCTTTTGAATCTATGTATCCCTGACATGTGATAAGAACAGTATTTTACCTCTCCCCATAGAAACCATCACCTTAGCCTGGCCCTGGGGTAAACACCGTATGAATTGAACCCCAAGTGAAGCAACCTACTACACTTCCATGATGAGGACTCTACAGTCATGTTGTCAGGCCTTCAAGTCAGTCTGTAATGTGTCTAGCAAACCCTCATGATTTCTAGCTTCAGTATTGAGGGCTTAGCATGCTTCCTCACCTTGGCTCTCAGCTCCATTTCTGCATCAGATTCATCCAGCCAGCGATCAAAGTCAGGGGCCAAAAACAGTGGGCGCTTCTCCTGCTTGGTGAGCCTCTCCCACCACTGGCTCACCTTCTTCTGGACTGTGATGTTCACCTGCCTCTGGGTCAGCCTGTACACCGGCTAGGGAGAAAGTCAGAGTGTGAGGATTCCTTTCCCACGCACTGACTGCACCATGCTGGTGTGGCTCCACGGAGAAGCTGCATGGTGCTTCCTCCTTTTCTTCTCTGCTTCTGCAGAGGACATTGCATAGGTAGACTACATGGAGCACAGTCTAGAGCAAGGGCTGCTGCAAAGAACAGCTGGTAAGAACTGTAGTGTCTTTCTCTGATTCTGTTCTAGCTTTTCACTCTGTCTCCATGGCAAGCCCATGACATGTTCTCAGGCCCAATGCCGGGGCTGACTATCTGAGCTCTCTCAGAACAAGTCCCTGCACAAGGAAATTCATCAACTCAAGCCCCCAAGCAAGAAGTATGAATCCAGAACCATCAGCTTCCTAGGGCAAAAAGAAGGAAACTGCTTTCATACTCCCAGCATTTTCTTTCAAGACCAGCTACCTTCATCCTTTCTGCTTACTATGATCCTTGCTGCCAGAGTGACTGAGGCTCATGAAAACCTCATGGTGAGGGGTTCAACCACCCGTCACCCTACTCCCCGCTGCCCTCACCAGAACTGGAAGAGATCCAGAGATTTCACCTGAGCCCTCATCTAACACATGAGAAAAACGGAAGTCCACATCACAAATGATGTGCAAAACCAGATGCAGCTCAGGCCTCCCAGCATTCCCATTCCTCTCTCTAAGGCCGGAGCTCTGTTCCAAATAGAACGGTATTGCTCCCCTTTCCTCTCCATCCTCAGATCCTGCCTTTCGTTTCACTCAGCTACTAGTATGCACTTTCTAAATGGAAAGACTATGAGAAAGCAGAGAACATACCTCCGGCTTCACGAGGTCTAAGAACTCCAGGTGAAATTCATAGACATTGTCTCCTTTGGCACCATGTCCCTGGGCTGCAAATAAAAGGATGTGGAGTTTTGTGAATTTGAGCAGAGCAAGGCCACCCAAAAACCAGCCTGCTACAGTGCTTTGAAAAAGCCTGGGAACATGGGAGTATGGAAGCATAAGGACAGAGCGACTCAACAGATGGATAACCAAACCATGGGCAAACTTGAGTTCTGTGTGTTTACTTATGGTCTGTTTTGGACTATTTCTGCTACCTTAATACAGTCTGGAGAACACCCAGCACAATAACAGGGGGAAAAAGGAGGAGAAGACGAATAAGAAAAGAGGAAGGAGGAGAGAAGGAAGAAGTTAGAGGCCCAAGGAAGCACATAGACAAAATTTAACCCTCACATTTACTACACATCTACTGCTAGATTTACATTCTAAATCCTAGGAGAAAAAAGTCAGGTGTGTGTGCCACCCTGACTGGGTTAAGGCAGGCCACAGGACTGGGATGTGGAGTTCATAAGTATATGCCAGCATGCACCAGGCCCTGGGTTCAAATCCCAGAACAGAGACAAACAGAGTCAGGGAGGGGGGAAGGAGAGGGAAACAGAGAGAGAGGGAGAGAGAGATGAATGAGAGAACTACAGAGTACATGGAAATGCTAAAGGATCTCTCATAGACAATTCTCATTTAAAAACCTTCCAACCAGGGACACAAAAGGAAGGCAGGAGCCGACCTGTCCTTGAGCAGTTCCAAATGCAACAGAGCAGAGGATGGGCAGATCTGAGGGGACAGTCCCTGAGGGGGCCACCCCATCCCTGAGCCAGGATAAGGATCTTTCCCCAAATCAAGCCATCTCTTTGCCCAGGTGCCGGAGACCACTAGACCCAGCACCTCCCACGGGACGCCCCTCCCCTTCTGCTCTCTGCCGGTTTTCACCTGGTTCCCTCGAGGTTTCTCTTCCCTCCTCTGGTCAAACAGTACAACCTGTCTAATATGTGCTGGTGGCTATTACACACTAAGACCATGCTTTCCTTACGGAAGAACAGCTCAGAGGCTAAACCCTAAAGCCTGCACTACCCCACACCTCTACCTTGGAAAACACAACAGAGCCAGACTGGCTTTGAAAGTACACCAGGGTGGGTGGAACTGCAGGTACAATGGAAATTCCACTGTCCAATAACCCCAGGAAGCCAGGCACGGAAGCTCATGTACTTGAGAGGTAGACGACAGTAGGATCAAAAGTTCATGGTCATCCTCAGCTACATAGCAAGTTTGTAGCCAGCCTGGGCTATATGAGATGTCATCTTTAAAAAAAAAAAGGCAATAACTCTGAAAAAAACTAGAATGGCAAGAAAGGAAGGAGACCCATCCACTGTCTGCCTGTGAACACAGGCCCATTTTCCTGGGCACAACAGAAAGCCTGCTCAGGAGCTACAGAGAAAATATGGGCTAAATCCTTGGAATCAGAGATCATCAGAACAGCAAGGGATTATATAGGCCCATAATCCAGCACTCACGGGGCTGGGACAAGAAGATCTAGAGTTTAAGGCTATTCTGGACTACATAGCAAGACCATGTCTAAAAGAAAAAAAAAAGAAAGAGATAGAGATAGAGATAGAGATGGGAGAGGGAGAGGGAGAGGGAGAGGGAGAGGGAGAGGGAGAGGGAGAGGGAGAGGGAGAGGGAGAGGGAGAAGGAAAGAAAGAAAGAAAGAAAGAAAGAAAGAAAGAAAGAAAGAAAGAAAGAAAGAAAGAAAGAAAGAAAGAAAGAAAGAAAGAAAGAAGGAAGGAAAGAGAAAAGACAAGTTCTCCTGGGCTGAGGATACAGTTCAGTGCAGAGCACATGCTCAGCATGTTGGGGGCCTTGGGACTGATCCCCACATTCCTCAGCACACATGTAATAAGTTGTCTGTCTTTGTCTCCATTATAACTGTTTTATTTTTTTCAATAAATTGAAAGTTTAAATACTTACCTTATGTGTCTGAGTGTTCCTGCATGTATGTCTATACACTGTGTCAGACAGAGGTTCTATTTCAGCGTGGGTCACAGATGCAGTCACTGACGTGTGGCAATACTTGGTTAGAAGGGAGTCATCTAGATGGCCCAAATACTCTGATTTTTAAAAACAAATACTGGGGCTGGAGAAACAGCTCAGCAGTTATATATAAGTCTTGCTTCTCTTGCACAGGACCAGAGTCCAGTTCCTAGCACCCACGTGTCTACCCATATGTAACTCCAGTTCCAGAGGATTTGACACACTCATCTGGACTTTGTGTCATACACAAACACACAGTTTGAAAATAGAAATATGTTCGCAAAGTATGGTGACACGTGCTTTTAATCTCAGCACTCAGGAGGCAGAGGTAGGCGGATCTGTATGAGTTTAAAGCCAGCCTGATCTACATAGTGAGTTCTAAGCAATGCAAAGCCATATCCTGAGAGGCTGTTTAAAAACAAAATAAATAATAGATGGATGGATGGATGGATGGATGGATGGATGGATGGATGGATGGATAAAATAATTATTTTTTAAAAATTTTAAAAAGAGAAACTGCCATCATGCCTCGCGACCTCTGCAGAGGGCTACAGTCATCTGCCCAGATACTAACCTTTGAAATGCAGCACATTTTCCGTGATGCTGATGGCGGGGTTCTGTGAAGAGAGACAGGGACACAAGAGACATTTTAATGTGGAGAAATTACAATAAAACAGGAACTTCCTTCCCTCCTCCTCCTGGAGACTGACCTCCTACCCTGTGCCTCCCCACTAAGAGTGTGGAGGGGGTCTGTTCTCTGCAGGTTCTGTGTCTATGGGTACCTAGATGACTGCAGCCTCCTCCAAGGACTCTGAACTGCTCTAACTGCAGAATGACCAGGCTGTGAATCAATCCATTATGATGGCTAGGCAGGCAAGAGGCTATGGGAGGTGGAGGGAGGAACAGACAGAACTCTAAGGCTGCATCCCCGATCACCCAGCGGAACAGATGAGTCACTTCCTGTGAGAAGACAGCAAGGAAGGAGATGGAGAGAATGGACAGGCAGTGAAGGGTTATTTGAGTTGAGAGGGAAACAAGGACAATGGGAACAGAGTGGTTGGGAACACCTGCACCAGGTGGGAGCCCTGTACCAGGTGGGAGCCCTGTACCAGGTGGGAGCCCTGCACCAGGTGGGAGCCCTGCACCAGGTGGGAGCCCTGCACCAGGTGAGAACACCTGCACCAGGTGGGAACACCTGCACCAGGTGGGAGCCCTGCACCAGGTGGGAGTCCTGCACCAAAATGGAGAAGACAAGGATTACAACAGGGCTGTGCTCACCACAGTCAACGAACGCAAACACACTGCTGCAGTCTGACATTCTCAGGCTCTACATTCCCTCAACTTCCAACTGAAAAGGGGGACCAGGCTCCAAATTTTCCAGACTTCTCATTTATCCCAGAAAGTGCTTTAAGGCACACTGTCAGCAGCCTAAGGTAACACTAAAGCCTTCTTCCTGAGATAAAAAAGTCCATCTCCTACCAACAATTCAGGGGAGCTGTGTGAGAGGTGGGGCAGTCCCAGGATAACTGACACATCTATTTTTCTGCTTGACTCTCAGCTCTCTGGACTCTCTCACTCATCAAAGGAAACCACCAAGACAGAGAGGAGCCTGGAGTGGAGGTGCACCAGATCAATGGGTACCTACATGCATGCTCTGTGAGAGCCAAGAGCAGCAAGAAAAAGAGTCGAGTGAAGACTGAGTGAACGGCCAACTTTAATGAACAACCTCCTGGGTGGAAGTGTAGACTTCACACAGAGGGGCCAGAATCTGGGCAGTCGCTGAGACAGGAGGACAGACAGAACTAAAGAACCTCATCCAAGACAGAACTACAGGCAGTTATGCACCAAGGCAACCCAAGATACAGCTTTCCAAGTACACTCCTGTGCCCTGACCACGCCCCCAACCACCCTCAGCATCCAGTACTCCACAGCTCCAGAAAATTTGAAGGTACAAGCCCAGCGGTGGAGCATATGAACCCAGCTTAAACCGAGCATCTGTTCAGTACACAGACTCCAGAAGCTGAGGACACACGAAGACCTTGCCTTGACTTGTTGGAATTATGCAAGACCAACAATATCAATCTTAATTTCAGACCACTCCCAAGAACTCACTGGTGGAAGTTGGGTTGGGAACTGGGCCCCTCATCTTCTGGTATTGTGTTTCCAAAACAGATAAGAAGAGAAAATAAAGATTTATCCCAGAAGGAAAACTGGACTAAATGTGTAACCGCTTCCATAAGTATGGCAAGGATGACTCTGTATTCTCATGTCAACCACTGAAAAGGGGGAGGGCTACATTTCTGAGGTATGGGGGATCATTAGTAAGAAAAATAGGAACTTTTTGCACTTTTTGTCTTATTCAGTTTTTCACAGTGTTAGAGACCAAACTCAGAGCCCTGTGCATGTTGGGGGATGTTCTACCACTGAGCTATATTCCTCAGCCCAACAAATAAGTTTCTATATAAATATTATCATGGAAGGCTAAATAGTTACGGGATGCCTTAGAGGTAAGTTTACTACATAGGTCTTTCCTTATGTTCCACTACCCTAATTCCCTTGGGCGGGGACCAAAAGAGGCGTGGGTGCCTGGTTTCCTAATCTCAGGGAGACAGATAGGTCCAAGCAAGGCTGACATACCTAGCCATACCACAAGCTAAGTAGGTGGCTAAAGGTTTTTTGTGAGCCAGAGATGTCAGGTGCTAACTGAGCCAAAATAGAGCAGGTCCTGCCCAGAAACACACTGTGCATGTTAGGTTCAACCTCTCCAAAGATGATAGTCATGGAAGCATATCTTTCAGTTTTAAAAAAGGCTTATATAGGGCTGGAGAAATGGCTCAGCAGTTAAGAGCACTAGCTGTTCTTCCAGAGGACCCTTGTTCAATCTCCAACACCCACATGGTGACTCACAACCATCTATAACTCCAGTCCCAGGGGATCTGGTGCCCTCTTCTGTCCTCCCCAGAACAAGGCATGCATGTGGTGCATAGATATACACACAGAGAAAACACCATAAACCATATACACATAAAACAATTAAAATAGTCGGGTGTGGTGGCGCACACCTTTAATCCCAGCACTCAGGAAGCAGAGGCAGTTGGATCTCTATGACTATGAGGTCAGTCTGGTCTACAGTGGGAGTTCCAGTATAGCCAGGACTACATAGTAAAACCCTGTCTTCAAAAACAAATTAATTAATAATTAAAAAGGCTTATGCCAGAAACAAATTCAAAATCCAAAATTGAGAGAGAGGGGAGAAAAAGGAGATCCCGTGACAGTAATAATTTTAGAGCATATAACTTACATATGAGAGGTCTGTGTCACTAGGCACATGTAACTTTAATATTGTTAGAGCTACATGGTACACTGAACCTCTATCATTATGAGCCAATACACTTGCCTAAAGGTTTTTAAATGATACCAGCATAGCTACACTAGAGAGGAGCAGGAGCTGCTCTTTTTGACTGAATGATTGACTGATTGATTGATTGATTGACTGATTTATTGATTTGTTGATTTGTTGAGACAGGGTCTGTTTATGTAGCCCTGGCTGTCCTGGAAGACCAGGCTGGCCTCAAACTCACAGAAACCAGCTTGCCTCAGTCTCCCAAGTGCTGGGATTAAAGACATGCACCACCACCCTAATGTTGCACTTACTCCTACCAGAAACGGAAGGACCCTACTGAGACTACTTGAACATGAAGTCCTGAGATGTTCCTGACGCCCTCACTGTGTAAACCTGGGCTGTATCGCCTTCTATGAGCCCTTCTAACTGCTCAAGGACTTCTCTTCTACTTTGCTCACTGTTTGTTTGTTTTGATCTCACAGAGATCCGCCTGGCTCTGCCTCCTGAGTGCTGGGATTAAAGGCGTGAGCCACCACCGCCCGGCTTACTTTGCTCACTGTTCCAACAACCTTTTGGGAATTGGAAGGTAAAGGGAGCTTACGTCTGGTGAGCCTGACCTAAGTGATGCAGGGAAAGACTTCAGTGGCATGTCACACCTTTGACAGATCTTGAGTTTTGATCTAAAGGACAGTTTTTAGGGGAGAAATTATATGTCATGCCTCTGGGAGATTTTAAACTCTGATCTTAAAACTTCTAATACCCCACGCCTTGTTGGGCTGCCAACGCTTAAGTTCAAGTTCACTTAGCTGAGCAAACACTCAGGGCAAAAGCCTTAGTTGAGTTCCCAATTTCACTTCTGCCTATTTACTGACTTCTTGAATGTTGCTGTTCATTCCCCTGCCCCTCTAGACAGGACCTCACCACTGAGCCCTGAGTGGTCGGCCGAGAACTCACTATATAGCCAAGGCGGGCCCCAAAGAGTTTTTGATATTTTTATTTGATGCTTTTGTTTTAAACAGAAAGGCTGATTTACACAAGCCATCTTTTACTAAAAAGTAAATAAGCCTTTGCTTATGAAAGGCACATGGCTAGAGAAAAGAGCAAAAGATGGCCTTGAAGTCAGCCAGCTCTTGGTTCCGGTCCTACTTTGATCATTTTTATTTGATCTTCCTGTCCCCTTCAAATCCACAACCCTTCAACCTCCATAATTTTTAAAATAATACTGCTACTTAGCCGAGCGGTGGCGCACGCCTTTAATCCCAGCACTCAGGAGGCAGAGGCAGGCCGATCTCTGTGAGTTCGAGGCCAGCCTGGGCTACAGAGTGAGTTCCAGGACAGTCAAGGCTACACAGAGAAACCCTGTCTTGGAAAAAAAAAAAAATTAAAAAAAGACTTCTCATGGGCCAGTGAGATAGCTCTATGGGTAGGGTACCTACAGCCAAGACTGAGTTTCATCCCCAGAGCCCACATGGTAGGTGAGAACCAACTCCTTGGGTTATCTCCTGACCTCTAGACATATGCCCTGCACACACACATACACACATACACACACACACACACACACACACACACACACACACACACACTAACGGAGGGGGGAAGTTAAACAAACAAAAAAACCCACTTACATTTCAAGATTTTTCTGAGCACTGAGTTGGAAGAGCACACACAGGATGCTGACATTAGTCAGCACTCACAGCCTCTTCCTCCTCTTTTGGTTTTCAAGACAGGGTTTCTCTGTATAATAATCCTAGCTGTCCTGGAACTCGCTTTGTAGACCAAGCTGGTCTCGAACTCACAGAGATCCACCTGCCTCTACCTCTGCCTCCCAAGTGCTGGGATTAAAGGTGTGAGCCACCAAACCTGGCTTCTTCCTCCTCTTAAAACATCTAAGTGTCCATGCCTGCAGGACATCAGTTTTAATGCGTCTTTCTTCCCCTCACCTCCAACAGCTTCCTTCCTGCATTCACCTTCGTTACAGTACTTTCCACACCGTTGTGTAATTATTGTTTATTAACTTCCCTGATCCTTTGGACTTGCATTGATCCACAGCAGGGACCTGTCATGTTTGGCTCTGTATCCCTAAGGCCTCAGTAACTGTTCAAGGAAGTAAAGTAAAGCAATGCACAAGTGTAAAGAGTTCATGAACTTTCTACTAAGCAAGCCTTTACCCAAAGGGTTCCCCTTCTCATTCACATCATTGATATTTAGCTTTGCCTGTGTGTGATGAGAACCTGTGTAGAATAGTTAATGCAGCAGGCCTGAAGCTGCAACCAGGAACTAGTTCTGCAGGAAGTCACAGAGATGAGGAGCTGTGCAGGCGGAATCCGGAACGTGAAGACCCAAAATGACTTGGCCCAGACTCTTCTCCAGCTTTACTCCACATCTTGAGAGGGTGTCTTGAATTTACCAGTTACTGCTTTCCAGGGAAGGATTTCCCAATAACTCTTCTCTCCATGTCAGAATCCCACAATTTCACAAGGCTCATTTTTTTTTTCCAGTGCCAGGAATGGAACCCAGGGCCCTGCACATCCTGGGCCAGCACTTTACCACTACATGACACCCCAGTCCTTGCATGGCTTCTTTTTCAAAAAATCTGCTGGGTGGTGGTGGTGCATGCCTTTAATTCCAGTACTCGGGAGGCAGAGGCAGGTGGATCACTGAGTTCAAGGCCAACCTGGTCTACAGAGCGAGTTCCAGGACAGCCAGGGAGACACAGAGAAACTCTGTCTCAAAAAACAAACACAACAAAACTCTTACTGAGACACCAGCTTTTCCCACAGGGCTGTTCACTGAAACAAAGACAAAGGCCCCTGTTCGGCTGCAGGTGTGTTTCTGGGGGCCTCTAACTAGACAATGAGAGACACCTTTAGTGAGATCTGAGAGCTCAATAATTTAAAAAACACTCCAATGTACTAGAAAGCATGTACTTTAGTTTAAACAGCATCCCCTTTCCCCTTCTCCATCCTATAGAAAATAATGGTGCATTTTGAAACCAATTAAGTCTAAGGTACCATGAATTTCTAATTTTCAAAACCAAATACTGCCCTGAACTCTACTAGCTCATATTTCAAAATTGTTTATATGTGGAAATTGTTTATGTCCCAAAGGGGACTCTTGATTTGGCCCCTAAAATTATTCTAGTCTTAGCCATTTCAGTAAAACACCATTGGCTACTCTGTGCTTACACCAAAATCATTATGGCTAGTTGCTGCTTCTTTCCTTTCTCTCCCTCCCCCAAATGAAATCTGTCCATGTTTGACTGATAATGTATTTCTCTCCAAATATCTCACTTTGGAGTTCCAGCTCCACTCTCGTCTCCAGATGAGCCACCTTACTGCTCATCCATATTATTGTAACAGCCTCCTTTGAAAAAATGGTCAGCCGGGCGGTGGTGGCGCATGTCTTTAATCCCAGCACTCGGGAGGCAGAGGCAGGCAGATCTTTGTGAGTTCAAGGCCAGCCTGGTCTACAGAGCAAGATCCAGGAAAGGCGCAAAGCTCCACAGAGAAACCCTGTCTCGAAAAACCAAAAAAAAAAAAAAAAAAAAAAAAAAAAGGTCTTCCTGGGGCTGGAGGGATGGCTCAGTGGTTATGAGCACTACTGCTCTTCCAGAGGACCCGGGTTTGATTCCCAGCATCCACGTGGTGGCTCACAACTGTGGAACTCCAGCGTGCTCTTCTGGCTTCCACAGACACTGCACGCACATGGTGCACAAGCACACATGCAGACAAAACATCCGTACACATAAAGGAAAAGCACATCTTCAAAAGAGAAAAGCATGGTCTTCCAAACCAGGTCTGTCATCCTTCTACAGAGGTGGAGGCAGGAGGCACAGAAGCTCAAGGTCATCCCTAGCTACACAGCCAGCCCAAGGCCACCCTGTCTAAAAGAAAGAAAGGGGAATGTCCTTGAAATTTCACATCTGCCCCATTATAATCCACATAGCAGATGCAGAGGACCACCCTCAAGCACAGACAAAGTGCTGGGACACAAACGCAGGCCCTTGCCACGTGGTAGTCAAATACTCTACCACTGAGCTGTACCAGCAAGCTCCTGGGCAATTTTTAAAATACAGATCCTAGGGAGTCATCCTGCTGCTCAAAACTCTCAATAGTTCCCATTGCTCTCACAATGAAATGCAAGCTCCTTGCCATGGCAACAAGACTTTACATGACCTACATCTTTAAACCCTCCAACCCCCACTCCCTCGTTTCTTACACACCCCACACATACTAACGTCCTTTCTGCTCCCCAGAACCCTCCAAGCCCAGGCCTGTCTTGAAGTCTGTGCACTTGTCAGATGGTTGGATCTCTGGGTTTCTTTTCTTTTTTTCCCCCCCAGGTTGGGCTGCTTTGTCTATTTTTGTGTGTGACGTGAGGGATCAATCCCATGGCCTCTCAAGCACTCAAAGAACACTTTCTTCTTCTGAGCTACAACCCCGTCCGACTCCATGCCTCCTGCAAAACTCATTTTATCCTTCCAGTTTCTCTTGGCTCAAACATCATTTCTCCCATGAGGCCTTCCCTGGCTGCTTTATTTAAAATTGCCCCTACCATTTCAGCACTCTGTGTTTTCTCCATAACACTTATCTAGGTAAGTGCTTTACTCGGTAAGCTAGGCCCTGTCCGCCCACCTCAACCTGAAGATGCCACCTTTCTATTACATGTTTCCACCAAGTACTTAGTACACAGCCTTGTACCTGAATTATTTCACTCCAAGTTTACCACCTTATGAGTATTTTGTTTTGTGATCATGAACAGTTCAAAGTTTCTGAATTTTATTATGAAATATGTCAAGCAATTAACCAAACACTGAAAACTATAACATTGCCATCCATAACTAATACCCATTGGCATTCTGCTTTATTTGTGGCTTAAAAGGAAATAAAGCAGACACTGGGCAGGTGTAATTACTTAAGTACATCTTCAACTCAACCAGACTTTGCCAAACTGATTTCCAAAAAAAATTTTTACCAATTCATATTCACACTAGCTGTATTAAAAATGACTCACTGAGGGCTCACAAAACAACACAACACATAAAAATGCCTCATTTGGGCCAGAATGATATCTCAGTGAGCAAAGCAGCTTTCCCCCAAGCCTGACTGCACAAGTTCTGTTCCCTGGACCCAAATGACGGGAGGGGAGAGCTGACTCTGCAAGTTGTCCTCTGATCTCCACACATGCACTGGGTCTCAAACGCACGCGCGCGCACCCCAATGCAGTTTTCCCCCTTGAGACAGAGTCTCACCATATAACCCTGGCTAACCTGGAACTTGCTATGTGGACCAGGCTGACCTCAAATTCACAGACATCCACCTGCCTCTGCCTCCCAAATTCTGAGACTAAAGGAGGGTACCACCACAGCCATCCCCTCCCTGCAAGAATGTTTAATGTCTCGCCCCCAAACATCCACAGCATCAGCTGATAATGTCAGACACCTTCTGTATTTCCCAATCTCGTGTGAAAAAATACCACCCTATCATAGCCCCTGAATATTACTGAAATTAGGGTCATTGCAGGGTTCCTGGCATTCTTTGACCTGCTTTTATTATCTGCTTTTTTCTGCTAGAGAACACACCTGTTTGCATACTCTGCCCTTTAGGCAAGATGCTAGTCTCCTGCCAGGGTATTTCCGGCAAGTATCTTCTTCGAGCTTGTCTTACTCACCAAGCTTTTCCTTTAGGTCTTATGCTTTTGTTTCTTCAGATGTTCTTCTCTGTCGAATACTACAGTCTCCTCAGTTCTCTTCAGCAGCTTCACTTTATGCAGTCAGTTCATTCACGCACTTGAGAATGATTTTTGTGAATGACACAGACAGGAATCTTATCTTTTTGCCATTTGGATTAATAGTTCTCCTAATCCAGTTTTCTGAATGGGTCACACTTTCCCAAGTAACAGGTAAAGCCATCTTGGTCATATGATAAGGTTGCATGTGTGGACGGGTCTGCTGTTAGATGACATTCTGCTCCACTGCTCTGTGTGTCTGTCTCGCATCTACGATTTAGTGTCACAGTCATATCACCCCACTTGCTTGGGTGTCACACTAGAATTTACAAATCGCCTTTTTTTTTTTTTTTCAAGACAGGGTTTTTCCGTGTAACCGAAACTTTGCTAAATGAACACAGGCTTTAGCAACTATGGCAGCTGAGGCAGACCTGCCCGTTAATGCCGCCCTTCAATGGAAACACTATTCAAAGTCGCTATTCCCCTGCCGCCTCTTTGCCGCTGCTCACCTCAAGCACTACTATGCCACTGTGAAGGTGTTTCTGTACACGATTGATTCCTGTACACAAAAGCAGTGGGTTCTCATCAGTCACTAATTCTGCAACGCCGAAGACCGACGTGACAAGTGGACTATGTCCAGTGTCCTGGGGGGGGGAGGGGGGGGACAGGGAGGGCAGAACAGACCATCCCCAACACACACACTAGTATGCGGTTTTCAACCCTTTGAAATGTACTCATCCACTGCAGGACGCGCTGTGAGAGGCAAAGCGGCAGTGGAGAGCTAGCTAGCTATCCCAGAGCCCCGAACCGACGTTAAGGACCACCGAGAGTGGGTATCCTTAAATGGCTTGGACTGAGCAAATGAACTGCTTCATCTTGAGCTACACCCCGAGCTAGAGCTCATTTCCACACAACCTGAGGAGATTAATCGAGGAAACAAACAGAGGCAGCGCTCGACATTCACTAAATTCACAGCTAGACAGGCTACTCTCTTATTGGACATTACCATCTCACAGTCACAACTTCTGAAAAGAATACTCTGAAGCCTTAACAAAGTGAGGCAAAGCCTAATGCATAGTTCTGTATAAACATAATCACCTGGTCACATCACCACCAAAAAAAACACCAGACACCCTCCTCTCTTGGCCAAAGTGAATGCTATTTCTCAACAGTTTAATACTTATATTTGTCTCTCCTCATGGTTTGTTTATTTGTTTGTTTGTTTGTTTGTTTCAGACCTGTCTGTTTACCCACAGCATCTAAGCTACAGTGAGTTCCCTCTTCCATTTGTGTTCCCAAGCACCAACGCTAAAATCCTGTAATCAGTTTTAACACTCTCTCAATAGACACTCTCTACCCCTGGATAGTATCTGAAGGAGAGTAGGAACAAGGAACTTGGTTTTAGCTACAGGTGGGCTCTCTGGAAAGTTCTCCCAGTAACAAGTAGACAGCAAGTCACCTCATTTCTGGAGGTCATCTCCAACCCAATGAAAGAGAGGCCAAGGATTCCTTTAATGCCAAGGACCTGTTTCAACACCAAACCACATTACCAACAGACATCTTCATGAACAGACCTTTTCGGCTTTGTGTAATGTGCTTTCTTATGGACAGAATGCCTGGGAAAGTCGTCTGCGCTTGACTCACTCGGCTCTATAAATCTGTAGTATCTTACACACAGTATTGATTGACATGTTTTAAAATTAATCAATGCCTCAGAATAGCAGATGTGAAGCCCCAGAAAGATAAAACCTCCATGTGGGGTGAGAGACTTATTCTTCCCAGTATTTCTTAAAATGGACTTTGCTCTCCAAAAGAAAATTTCACCTTTTTCTTCACATTCACCGATTTCGCTGTTAACATATTTCAAACATGTATCTCTGGGCATGGTGGTGCAAGTCTTTAATCCTAGCACTCAGGAGGCAGAGGCCGGTGGATCTCTTTGAGCTCAAGATCAGCCTGGTCTACACGAGTTCCAGGCCTGCCAGAGCTACATAGCAAGACTGTCTCCAAAATATAAATAAAAAATTAATTTTTTTTTCTATTTTAGCAAAGAATCCTGTGGCAGAGTAAGAGAAAGACAGCACAGGGAATTATTCATCCTATTATAGAAAAGCATAGTTCAGGTTGGCATAACACATTAAATGGCACACCACGAAATGTTACTGCTTACTCAAAGACATTCTGGCCAGCATTATCTGCATCGTTCACAAGAGGAAACAATTTACATTCCAGAAGCAAAGATTAGGCTCAACTGGACACCCAGTACCTAGATCCCGAAAGAAAAAGGGCCCGCTGAATTGATGAATCCAGACAAGTGTCTAATTATGAGCAACAGACAGTCAGTGGAACGAAGGATGTTAGAATACCCTGGATGTCAAGGAGACTAGGAAGTAAGGATGACTGTAGAAAGAACATTCCAGACCCAAACCACTAGCTCCACAAAGACCAGAATACTGGATGGTCTGGTTAGAGACACGGAAGTTCCCAAGGATTTGATTTGCTCGCATTAATGGGCAAATGAGATGAAAATTATGCTTCATGTAACAAGATAATTTCTTTACGCAACTCGGCAAAGCGGAGCTCACACAGCCTTAGAGAGAGGATGGAAATCAATCATTTCCTTGGAGGGGGGCGAAATGTAGATTTCCATCACTGAACGGTTGGGGGGTTGCCCCCCGCCCCCAGCTCAGTGGCGGGCCTTGAGAACGTCAGTGGGCCGCCCCAGCTGGACCTCGGAGACCAGCGCTGACGTCCAGTCACGGCCCAACAGGCCACTGTCACGCCGCACCTCGGACCCACGGAGCTCATCCCACGTCTCAGAGGGCCTCGGGCAAGCCGCGAGCCGGCGGCCATGCCTCCAGGACCCGGCTGCGGCTCCCCAGGGCGCCTGCCAGGAACAAAGCGGAAGGCGGGGGGCCACGCGCGGAACCCCCCCGATGGCACCTGCGGCCCTGGGGGAAGGCCGGGCACCCCACTCGCGGCGCCCACAGGCGCACTGCAGGAGCGCATACAAGCAGGGCGGGCGGCGGGTACCCCGGGGCCGCGATCCCGCGCGCAGCCGGCAGCCTGGCCTTTACCTGCACGTCACTCAGCTCCACGCGCAGATACAGCTCCCGGTGTCGCTGAGCCCAGTAGACGTGCGGCGTCAGCACCTGAGTCTCCATGGCCCACGCTGTCGGGGGAGCGGGGAGGCTCGGCTTGCTGCGCCTCGTTACTTCGGCCTGTGAGCCGCCGGAGCTGGCCGAACGCAGGCCGCAAAACCTCCACGCTCCGCAGCCCGCAACCCGGCTGTCTCGAGATGCCCCACGCTCGCGGCCCCGCGCTTGCGCAGTGAGGACGGGGGAGGGCGGTGCGAGCCGGGCGGGGGCGCGGACGGGGGCGGGACGGAGGTGGGGGGGGGGCGGACCCTGCCACGTGATCCGCGGCGGGCGCTGCGGCCTTGGGCTCGGAGGCTTCCTGGCACTGCCCATGCCGCCTACGGCGTTTCAGGGAGGGTCCTTGCACAAGGGTGCGAAAGTGAGAGGCTCTAATCTACCAGTGAAAGGGCGGGTCGGCGTAGGAAGAGGCTTGTGTGCAGGGATCCCTTCCAAGTTTTCCAGATGAACTCAGCGTTTAATGAGAGCGCACTCCTTCCCGGGGCTTCACAGCCACACAGGCAGACAGAATAGACCCCTAGGTCTGTTAATAGAACAAACACCTGTCAGCAGTGATTGATGTGTTGCTCTCTGGGCTCTCCAGTACGATGGCCACTAGTCACAGGATGCTGTTGAACGCTCAGGACGTGGCTAGGCGAGGCTAAGAAACTGATTTTTTTTTTTTTAATGTACTGGTTAATGTAAATAGCTATTTATAACGAATGGCGGCTATTCTGTTTGTTGGACAGTGAAGTCTTTCTTAAACAGGAAGCCTGCGAGCAGGTGTGGTGTCGCACACCTTTAATCACAGCACTTTGGTGGCAGAAGCAGGTGGATCTTTGTACCTAGAGCTACGTAGTAAGACTATCTGGGGGGTGGGGGGGAGGAGAAGAAAAAGAAAAAAGCCTGAACTAAAAACACCAATGCCTTCAACAAAAACATAATGGAAAACATTTCTCCCCCTCCTCGTGTGTGTGTGTGTGTGTGTGTGTGTGTGTGTGTGTGTGTGTGTCCGAGCACACGTGTAGGCTAGAGGACAATCCCAGGTGACTTCTCAGGAATGTCCACATTGTCTTTGTTCTCTCTTCCAGACTCTGTAGAGGAGGATTACTGTAAACTTCTAGTCCTCCTGCTTCCAGGTCTGGGATTGCATGCTGCACATTTTTGAGACAGGGTCTCTCATTGGTCCAGGGCTTGCCAAGTAGGCTAAACTGGCTCATCAGCTAGTCCTAAGGATCCACATCCCTAGGCTCATTTAGGTACTGAGGTCATCTCCCCAGCCCTCCATCTGTGGTCACAGAAATGCTGCTTTCCCAACTGAGCTGTGTCCCCAGGAGGCAGTTAGCTCAGTGAGTGGATAACACAACATGGAGAAGTTAATATGCAAATGTGCTGAACTCACTAAGGTAGGAAGTCAGAATAGAACCATGGTCAGACATGTGACATGGTACCCTTGAGAGCCAAACTGTGAGAGGTGAGAAGGAATTGCCAGAATCAGCGCTAGGGAGGACAGTGGGAGCACAGGGAGGGTACTGGTGCAAAAGTGCCGCCATCTGGGGAAGGGTCTGTGAACTAGGGAGGAAGGAGAGAGGGAGATCGGGAGCAGAGTGCAGAGGTGAGATTAGGAAACTGTTTGCTTCATAGATGTACTTCGGTTGCATCCCACAGACAGACAGGAGCCAAGAAAGTTTATTAAACTAGAGGGTCATAAAATACATACCCAGAAAGGCAACCTCTCTGTGCCAAGGAATCAGTAATTGGCAAACCAGTTGGCAGTTGATGCAATCTGCCAGGTAGAAGATAAGGACAACAGTAACCCTGTGAGCCTTGAACT
This sequence comes from Peromyscus maniculatus bairdii, assembly GCF_049852395.1. Lineage (NCBI taxonomy): Eukaryota > Metazoa > Chordata > Mammalia > Rodentia > Cricetidae > Peromyscus > Peromyscus maniculatus. Next base: position 62,451,067 of record NC_134858.1, read on the forward strand.
TTAAAAATGAGGTATTGGGTCAGGTCGGGTGGTGGCACATGCCTTTAATCACAACACTCAGGAGGCAGAGGCTGGCAGTCTGGCCTACAAGGCCAGTCTGGTCTACAGAAAGTTCCAGCACAGCCAGGGCTGTTACACAAAGAAACCCTGTCTCGAAAGAAAAAAAAAAAAAGATTTACATACTTCAAACAGAAGGTACTGGACACAAAAGGCAGACCAAGCCAGGGGCTACCATTTCTGGGATTAAACCAGCTACAGAGCTCTGCGGCAATTCTCCCTGTAGTACACAGACATACAGGCATACAAAACATCCATACACATAAAATTAACTTTAAACATTCTATCTGGCTCTTTCATTCAACATAACACGCATAAGATTTAGTGGTTTGAGCCGGGCGGTGGTGGCACACGCCTTTAATCCCAGCACTCGGGAGGCAGAGCCAGGCGGATCTCTGTGAGTTCGAGGTCAGCCTGGGCTACCAAGTGAGCTCCAGGAAAGGCGCAAAGCTACACAGAGAAACCCTGTCTTGAAAAACAAAAAACAAACAAACAAAAAAGATTTATTGGTTTGAGAGTTGGTTCATTGTTTCTTGTGTGTAGTAATTAAATGTATGCATGTAGCACAAATGATTCCTTTTCCTAGTTTCTTTTTATATTTTGAGATCAAGTCTCCAAGCTGGTCTCTTTTGAGAGCAGCCTTGGCTATCTTGGAACTCACTATGTGCACCAGACTGGTCCCAAACTCCGAGCGCTGTGACTAAAAGTGTACCCCCACCCCCAGCTGGTCCTGAGGCTGGGACTGCGGGAGTGCCACACCACACCAGGTCCATTCTCATCTTAACGGACATTTGTGGTGTTTCTGGTTTGGGGCTATTATAAATAACATCGCTGTGAACACTTAGATGCCTGTCTTTTGGTGGATATAGACAGTTCTCCTGGGTAAATACTTAGGATGGTAATTACCAGGTCACAAGGTAACAAACACTGATGAGCAGTTTTACAGAGTCTCAGTAAAGTTTACATTTACTGGCAATGTTTGGAAATCCTAACTGCCACATATTTTTTGTTGTTGTTATTTTCAATCAGTTTGGCAATTTTGGTAGATGTGGATTGAGATACAAAAAATCCTTTTAATCTAGCATATTTGAAACCTGAGACTTATTTGCTGATCTCTAAGGTGGAAGTTACTGAAACATGAAATGCATTTTATTTTGGCTACTACAGACGGAAGGCACAGAGTCATCCTGGGTTGGTCACCACTGGTATACTATAACATAACCTCTGGGCCAGAATTTCTGTGGCCATCAGATAAGAGACTTGGATGTGTTGCTCTTCAGTTTTTCTCCTCCTCCTCTTGTCTTCTTATCATCATCATCATCGTCCTCAGTCCTGTATCTATATCTGCATCTCAGCAGTGTTGAGGCTCCATCCCAAGGACTCATGGGCACATGAGACTGGCACTGTCCTGCAACCCCGGCTCCTGGCACTGTTATCATCTGTTTCTAGGGTTTTCTGCAGAGAAGCACAGCTGTTATGGACCCATCTCTCCAGGAAATCCTACAGAGAGAGAGAGAGTGTGTGCTTAATAGAGAGGATTGTAACTTAGTTGGTAGAGTGTTTGCCTAGCACACACGAAGCCCTGAATTTGACCCCCAGTACCACATAAATCAGGAATAGTGGTGAACACTTGTAACCTCAGCACTTGGGATGTTCAGAAGTTCAGAGTCATCCTTGGTTACATACCTGGTTCAAGGCCATCTGCCAGTCAAATGAAAAAGAAACAGGACTAGTCTGAGTGTCCTCTAGACACAGCCTTCCTACCCCTGTTTGGTCCAGGCCATGTCTCCCTTCTCAGAGATCAGTCACTGCCACTGCAGGAAGCTTTTGTTTTGTCCTTGACGCCAATGAAGCCTGTGCCAAGGCCTAAGCCTAGCTTCCTGCTGTTGGCAAGAGATCCTAGGTGGCCTTCACGTTCACCTTTTTACTCTTCCAGTGCTTGAAGGACTTTAAGAAAAGGAGCTGGTGAAGAGGGGATGTACCTCAGTAGAGCACTTGCCTGGCATGCACAAAGCCCCAGGTTGGATCCCCAGAACCATATAACCCAGGCCTAGGGGCCCACTCCTGTCATCCTGGAACTTGGGAGGTGGATGCAGGGCTGGAGAGATGGCTCAGAGGATAAGAGCACTGGCTGCTCTTCCAGAGGGTCCTGAGTTTAATTCCCAGCAACTACATAGTGGCTCACAACCATCTATAATATGGTCTGATGCTCTCTTCTGGCAGGCAGGTGTAGGTGTGGACAAAACACTTGTTTCTAATATATATATATATATATGTATGTATATAATTTTTTAAGAAATAGAGAGAGAGGTGGAGGCAAGAGGATCAAGAGTTCAAGGTCATATTTGGAGTTTGAGACTAGCCTGGATGCATGAGACCATGTCTGAAGCAAAAGAAGAAGAAAGGGTCAGATGGAGGTGCTGAAGTCAGCGATATGGAGCTTCACCCATGTGTGAACCCCTCTAACCAGTTATCCGTAACCAAAAGCAAGTGTGTCTGTCTAAACCACTAGGGGAGAGAGATTAACTGGACTAACCCAGGCATCTAGTGGGGAACAATCAGATCATATACCTAAAACCTTCCGACTATGCCAAGAGGGTGAGTACTGCACCCAGTCCTTCCCAAAAGGACCAACTGACCTGTTACAGTTCAAAGGAAATCATGGAGTTGTCCGCACCTGAGCTAAGGGCCTCCTTCCAGACCAGCCTTGCCTGTGGCGGGTGACCTTTTCCTCATAGCCTCTCCTTCCCACCTGATAAGTCTGGTTCACTGAGCTGCTTAAATGATTGCCAAACACAGACACTTGGCAGACATTTGTGCATAAGTAGTGCAGCAGTAGTAGGAGTGAGTACGTGGTAAAAGGATGCATCTGTTTGCATGTCTTAAAACAACACTGTGAGTACACACATGAGAGCGATCAGTTCGGGGTGAGAAGGAAACCGGATGCCTGGTGGACTAGGATAGGAGAAAACATTTCACCTTATACCTTATACCTTTTTCCTTTGGTTTCTCGAAACAGGGTTTCTCTGTGTAGCCCTGGCTGTCCTGAAACTTTATCTGTAAACCAGGCTGGCCTCAAACTCATAGAAATCCATCTGCCTCTGCCCCCCAAGTGCTGGAATTAAAAGAATGTGCCACCACCACCCAGCTACCATGTACCTTTTTATACCTTAAAGATGGTGTGTGTGTGTGTGTGTGTGTGTGTGTGTGTGTGTGTGCGCGCGCGCGCATGTTCATGTAGGTAAGTGTATGTAGGGGGGAATATGGATGGTATATGTAAACGTTACAGGCATGTGGAGGCTAAAATTTAACATAGGTGTCTTCAGCCACGTCTCCACCTTATCTTTCCAAACAGGGTCTCTCACTGAACCTGGAGCTCATGATTTGACTATGTTGGCTGATCAATAAGCTCCAGTGATCTGCCTCAGCACCAGGTTTACAGATGTGTACCACTGCATCTGGCTTTTGCAAGTACCAGAAGTCCAAACTCAGGTTTCCACACTTGTACAACAAGTACTTTAAAGCTGAGCCATCTCTCAGGCCTCCTCAATATTTTGTAAATGTATGACAGTATTGCCTATTCAAAAACTTAACTATATAAAAAAAATCAGGAGAAAACCCATGTTTTGTTATTGCAGTTTGGCACATGCTATGTCCCTAACCTAGCCACTGTTTCCTGTAATTACTAGCTCTCAGTGTGTGCATTACATGCTGATGATCATTTCCCCCAGTAGATGCTCTGCTTTGGCATCTTAAAACATCTAATATGATGTCTTTCAGAAAGGAGATACTAAAACAAACTTGTTGAAGATTACTGGCAGATAAAAAGAAAAAGAAAATGTTGATGACAGTAGTACCCAGTGCTAGAAAAGCTTTGGAGAAATTGGCACACCCATGCTTAACGTAACTATGGAAAGTGTAAATTTGCAGTTATTTTGCAAAGCAACATTGCAATATACAATGAGAAAAACAGAATATTTGTATGGTTCAGCCTAGAGATTTACCTTTTGTGGACTTCAGCCTAAGAAATTAGTTTCAAGGAAGAAAGATGTACTAATGTCTATAAACACCATAAAAAAATGACCAATCCAATTGTAGTACTAGAACCCAGCAGAAAGCCATAGTTGGGAAGGTAGCAAATTCAACACTAGTGACAATGAAAGTGTTTATGATTTGTTACAAAATCTAATGCTATTAATGCTGTGCAGAGGCAAGATACCGGAAGTAACTTCTGGTTTGTTTTTCCTCCTGTATAACTGTGCCTCTTAGATTTACTGTGCACTTGACACAATCCAGAATCCGCGGGAAAGGGAGTCTCAAGGAGGAATTTTCTGGATTGTGTTAGACTGTGGGGTATAACTGTGGGGATTCTCCTAATTGGGTTAGCTGAGGTGGGAAGACCCACCCTGAATTCGGGCAGCATCATGCCACGGTGGGCTGGGCCCTGGACAGTGTGAAAAGGACGGAACCAGCTGGACATGACATGCTGCATCCACTCTCCCTCTGCTCTTGACGTGGCTGTGATGTGATTGATAGGCTGCTGCCAGTTCCTGACTTCTCTGCTACGATGGGCTGCAACCCGGAATGGGGAGCGAAAACAAACCCTTTCTCTCCTAAGCTTTGTCAGAATGTTTTATCACAGCGATGGGAAAGGACACTAGAACTAGAGAACTAGTAGGAGGCAGCCACTGCTCTCTTGGCGTTGTAATGGTGGGACCCAGGAGCAGAGATGCCAAATTCTCCCTGTAGTGGATTCAACTTCACGTGTAAGACAAAATATCTGGAAGGACAAAACATCCCAAGAGTCAGCACACTGTGGACGGGGACAGAGAGGCCGACCCATCCCCAGACGAGGAACTTTGGAAGACACTTGAAGAGAAACCTGTTTGGCTCTGAGATGGGAAAGAGGCAAGCCTGCTTCCAGAGCCAGCTTCTCAGGGAGCGCAGAGAGCAGGTGACAATTTACCGATATAATGTTCGTGACACACGACTTACCCATGATTGACCAAATGTAGGCTTTCTGTTGCTACATGAGTGAGTTATGTAAGTCCAGGTTGAGTTGAGCTAAAAAACTAAGAAAATTAAATACATGTGGCTTGAAAATGTTTCTCTGCCCACATGTAAAATGAAAATACAAAACAAAAGGCAGATTAGCAGAATTATTGATATGTCTTTTTGGGTTTTTTTTTGTTTTGTTTTGTTTTTTTTTGGTTTTTCGAGACAGGGTTTCTCTGTGCAGCTTTGCGCCTTTCCTGGAACTCACTAGGTAGCCCAGGCTGGCCTCGAACTCACAGAGATCCGCCTGCCTCTGCCTCCCAAGTGCTGGGATTAAAGGTGTGCGCCACCACCGCCCGACTTGATGTGTCTTTTAATTATGTCTGGAAGCTGTGTTTAGACTGTCGTCAAATTGGGAGAGCGATGCTTGTTGCTGGAGAGCGTGCATGGAGGCCTCCTAGCATGCCTCTCAGTTCCCAAAGTTTTATATTGCATTGGTCTTGGTCAAGTTCTACATCTAGGAAGAGATCAGTATAGTATGTGTGTGTTCATGTGACTGTATACAACATGTGTGTGCTTAGTGTGCATGCACATGTATATGTGTGTATGTGAAAGCCAGAGGTAGACATTGGGCATCTTCCTCAATTGCTCTCCACCAAATTAATTAATTAGTTAATTAATTCTGAGACAGAATCTCCCAGTGCAGGACTCAAATGGAAGCCATGGAGTTGCCTCGTACTAGATTTTTTTTATCTGAGGGGGTTGGGGGGAAAAGACACTCACACACTCTTGATGGTTTCCTTCAGACCTTTCATTATTCTTCTTTTGCATTCTCTATTCTTTATTTTTCTGGTGATTTCCTTCTCTCATTCTTGATGTTTTCCTTCTAACTCTCTCATTCCTGATGTTTTCCTTCTAACTCATTTTAACTCTCTTATTCTTGATGTTTTCCTTCTAGCCCATTTTAACTATCTTTATTCTTTTTCCTTCAGCTTATATACTCTAGCAAAATCTTTCAGGCAATATAAAACTTACAATGTGGTTACATTCTGTTTTTTAAGTGAATGATTACAATGGATACAAAACAGTAAAAAAACAACAACAACAAAAACCCCAGTGTGTTTTCCATATCCCTTAAATGAATAAACATTTTACGTGTTACAGGTGAAAAACAAACTATCCCAAGAACCCACATACATTCACACCCAAGCAACTTATTATAGATTAACTGTGTAGGCAAGCAAGATATTCTTCTCAGTCAGGTCTTTTACTGGCAGGCTGCATTTTGTAGTTACAAAGAAAGGGCCAATTACTTTATTACTTATCTTGAAAGGTAATCTTAAAGGAATTATAAACCTAGGCTTTTATATATGAAAAAGAATCAGTCATCTCTACTTTAAATCTTTAGGGTGCATACCCACTCATCAGGAGATTGAGGGCAGAAATGGGTATAAGGAGTTAATCATCACCCTTTGGTCATCAACCAATCCTAGCAAGATAGGCGAGTCAGCTAATGATAATTGGGCTGCTTTGTTCTTGTTCCCTGACCTTAAAGAATTGTGCACTCAACTATGTGCCTTTCTAAAAGTTTAGATTATCTTCTTGCATTTTTCACTTCAAAGCTATTTGACAAAAACATCTTAGTCTAACTTTAAATTATTTTCAGAGCTTTGTTTCAGCTGTGATGCACTCCGAAAGCTGTGAACACATCTCCCAACATTGGTTAAAAGAATTTAAGCTAGCTGGGCTAACTGGGACTCAATTGTTTTTCTTAATCATTAACCTAAGCCACAGTCTATAAGGCTCCTCAATAGAAACTCATGTGTTGTAGCAGTGTGACACTTCCTTGTTTATATTTTTAATCATCAAAACTCTATTTAACATTATTATTATCAATTAGATGGTACAGCTATGAATCATCTTCATAATAATCCACAGGTAAAAATGTCCTGTAGAATGGGATGTTTCCATGAGATAAACACACTACATTACAGGCAGTGTGGATCTCCCCACACCCATTCACACCATGCCAGATACCAGAGGAAGATGGCAGGGGCAAACATGTAAAGGCACAGGAAAAGTAAAAGACACTCTGGGGTCTGTGGTCTCAGAGCCTTGCCTATCTGAGATTCGCCCATCAGGGATTTTCCTCCTGGTGAACTGAGGCCCTGAAGTCAACTGCCACCTGCTGCTCCTCTGTCATGGCCACTGGCAGTCCAGAAGGGTCTTGTCTAAGGAGGATGGCTCAGGCCCCAGGACTGGCTTTGTGCTTTCCATCTTCTCAGAGGGAAGGCTTTTACTGTATCACTCACATCACTCTCATTAATAAATCAGAAGACACATGGAATGCCCATTGTGCATAAGCATTTCTAATTCTCTCAGTGTATTATTTCACTCAGCGATGTCCATCTGAACGGTGTTACTGTTCTCATGTTACAGCTTAAGGAGAGAAAACTGAGACAGGGTTGACATCACTGTTATAGAGAGAAGAGCCTGGATGTGAAGCCAGGAATGCCTTTCTACAGGAGTCTGGCTCCTTAATCTTGGTCACCGGTAGAGGCCCCGAATGAAAGGTTGTCAGAGTCTAGACTACAGACCCAACACCTCAAACAGGCACTGGCTCCAGGATGTAGTCCGGATCCCACAGGAAGAGCTCTCAATTCCGACCACTCACACTTGCCCTCTAGTTGATGTTTAGCTTCAGTCTTACAGGGGTGGACCTGTACCAGCCCTATTGTGCTATCTTTAAAGGTGGTTTTTTTTTTTTGTTTTGTTTTGGTTTGGTTTTTTTTTTTTTTTTTTTTTTTTTTTTCGAGACAGGGTTTCTCTGTGTAGCTTTGTGCCTTTCCTGGATCTCGCTCTGTAGACCAGGCTGGCCTCGAACTCACAGAAATCCACCTGGCTCTGCCTCCCGAGTGCTGGGATTAAAGGCATGTGCCACCACCGCCCGGCTCTTTAAAGGTTTTTTAGAAGATGTATTTATTTTTATTTTTATGTGTATGAGTTTATCTGCATGTATGCATATACACTATGTGAGTCCCTGGTACCCATGGAGGCCAGGAGGAGGCATCAGATCCCCTGGCACTAGAGTTACAGGAGCCATTGTGTGGGTGCTAGAAACCCAGCCCAGGTCCTCTGAAAAAGCATCAAGTGTTCGTAACTGCCGAGCCACCTCTTCAGCCCCATTCCTTGCTGTGCTCTCATTCATGTGTGATCTTCATGTTCTAGGTAACATGTCTTTTCCTGATCAGTGCCAAGATTTCAGGTCACATAACGCCAGCTAAGCTTTGTCAACACACACAACAAAACTTGGCAAGGCCTAACTTGCTTGGCCGGTAGACAGACAATGAAAGACTTTTAGACTTGGCCTCTCACTCACATCTTCAGATGAAGGGTGCACAAAGGTATCGGGCAGCTTCGTGGGGTTTTGTTCTGTTCTTTTCTTTTTTGGTTTTTTGAGAGAGGGTTTCTCTGTGTGGCCCGGGCTGTCCTGGAACTCAGTTTGTAGAGCAGGCTGGCCTCACCTAGATCTATCCGCCTCTGCCTGCTGAGTGCCGAGACTAAAGGTGTGGGTCACCATGCTCGGTGCCTCTCAGGGTTCTTGCCCTGCACACTGACACAGACAATACTGAAACAAAAGGGAGATGTGAGTTATGGGACACCTCATCCCTGAACAGCCAGGGACCACACTAGACAGTTTTTATACTCTTGGCAAGGGAGACAGAAAGCCACGTAGGCCAGAGGACACTGCAGGGAGAGAAGCATCTTGTGAAGTTTCCCAGGGGAAACTGCCAGGAACTCCTCCACCTCACAAACCTCCTACCCTCTCTACTAAGACCCAGATAAGCTCTGGCTGGGCCCTTTGCTCTGTAGCTGTGTGGGTGCCGGTGATGGTGCCAAGATGCTGTACTGAAGACAATGTCCTACGGCCTCATCAGAATCTGAGGGTTGTCTACAAGCCTAATTACCTTTGGTGGGAGGGGAGGCTTGAGGCTGGATCTCTCTCTCACTCTGCTGCAGGCCTTTCTATATACACCAGGCTGGCCCCCTCTCACTGTTTGAGACAGGGTCTCACTCTGCAGCAGGCCTTTCTGTGTACACCAGGCTGGCCCCCTCTCACTGTTTGAGACAGGGTCTCACTGTGCAGCAGGTTTTTCTGTGTACACCAGGCTGGCCCCCTCTCAGTTTGAGACAGGGTCTCACTCTGCTGCAGGCTTTTCTGTGTACACCAGGCTGGCCCCCTCTCACTGTTTGAGACAGGGTCTCACTCTGCAGCAGGTTTTTCTGTGTACACCAGGCTGGACCCTCTCACTGTAACCTCATACTCAGAGCAGTCCTCCTGTCTGGCTTCCCAGGAGCTGAGCTGCAGGTTCGAGCCACCACACCTGCTGCTAAGCGCACACTCTACCACTGAGTTCCTTTCGTAAGTGAGAGTTTGTTTGTTCCTCTTAACCGCGGTAGAGAAGAGAGAAAATAAACAACTGAAAACTCCGAGTCTGGCTCCCTCTCATTAAGTGGCCCAGACAGGTCCTGAACTTACAATCCTCCTGCCTCAACTTTCTGAGTACTGGGATTACCAGCCTGTACTACCAGGCCTGTCTTCTAACTGCACAAAAGTCAGGAAATTTGTCCTTTTTCCCTCACTCTTTGTGGGCCCAGGTTTTAGAATAGTGTCAGCACATAGTAGAGAATCCATGAGTGTGAAGGAAGTACAAGACAGCTCATAGTATTCTGATAATGAATTGGGTGTTAAAGTCTTAAAACCTGCTCTCAGGTCAGAAATTTCCTAAGGGATACTTAGAGAAAACCTCTGTCCATCCTTTCAGGGAGCTCAACATCAAAAAACTCAACATTAAAAAACTCATTTAGCCTTAAGGTGGGTCAGTACACACTGTGCAGTGGGACATGGTGCCTTGGGTCATTAGTGCCATTACAGTAGTCCCAATGACACTCAACTCCCACACACAATAGTAACAGAATGGGGGGGGGGCTCGGCTTCTCCACCGATCTGGTCTCCTCCTCCTCCTTTCCCACTTATCTTTACCCTTAGCTAATGTGTGGTGTAGATTAGGAAAGAAATTATGGGTCAAGGGACCTGCCTCCGACTATAACAGCCACCCTTGGGCCTTATTTCTCCATTTCTAATGTATCAATATCATAGACATTGTTCTCTTTCATTGCAACTAAATGACAATGTTGTTACCTGTTTTACAGAGTGGACCCTGGCCCCAAAAAAGACTGAATGGCTTACTGAAATCTTTTACATTAAAGACAAATGTCTCTATCCAAATTCAGGTTTTTTTCCATCATAACTGTGTAATGCTGTTGTCTCCAAAGCCGTAGCCTCTGTCATCTCAAAAAGGCAGGAATTTTTACCTTTTGGCTTCCTGCTTTTGTGTATGTGTGTGTGTGTGTGTGTGTGTGTGTGAGAGAGAGAGAGAGAGAGAGAGAGAGAGACAGAGAGACAGAGAGAGACAGAGACAGAGAGAGACAGACAGACAGACAGACACACAGAGGCAGAAAGCAGAGAGGCAGAGACAGAGAAACAGAGAGAGCACGCTCTATGCAGAGGTTGAATGACATCCAGAGGGAGCCGGTTTTCTCCTTCGGAAACCTTGTGGGTCCCAGAGATTGAACTCAAGTCTCCCGGCTTGGTGGCCAGTGCCTGTACTTGCTGAGCCACCTCACCAGCCTGTAAACAGGAGTTATCTACTTTGAGTTGGCAACGTCGATATGTTGACGGTATGATGGGGTGAATACTCGCTGATTGAGCAAGTCCCTGCCATCACCTTCTCTGGGTTTTTCCTCTGGTCCGGCAATCTACTTGACGCACCTCCTCCGGCCGCGCGGTGGCGCTGTGGGGCCCGGTCGCGCGCAGTGGCGAGCGTCATCCTTCTTGGTCCGGCCGCTAGCCTTCCCCCGTCGGAGGGCGGGGCTCCAGGAACCGGAAGTGCCGAGGCCTCTGCCGCCGTCTCGGTCGCCGCCGCCTTTAAGCCCCTTCGTCCGCCGCCTGGGTGCCGCCGGTGCCGCCGCCGAGGAAGCTGCTGTGGCCCAGACGGGAGCGGAGGCGGCGCGGCATGAAGCGGCGTAGGCCCGCTCCATAGCGCGTCGGGACGGTTCGGGCGGGCCCGGGGGAAGGTGCAGTATCCGCCCGCTCTCCCTCCCCTGCGCCCGCGAGGCCGCGGTGCTCCGGCCGGGCCGCCCTCGGGCCGCTCCCGTGGGGCAGAGCGGGTGGCTGGGCCCCGCTAGCCGGAAGAGGAAGCGCAGACTCGGATTGCGAGGCCGCCAACGTTCGCTAGGCGCCCCTGAACGCTGGCCGCTGCCCGCTCGGACTCGCACGTCCGTTATCTTGATAGCGCCTGGCTCGGGTTGGGATGCCGGGGACGGTCCGGGCTTACGGAGGAGGAAACGGAAGTCTGCCAAGGCGAAGGGGTTCGCCTGAGGTCCGCCCGTGGCGGATGGGATTCGCCCTCGGACTCGCTGCTTCTCCCCAGCCGGTGTTCCTCCCTCCCTCCTGCTTCACTCTAGATCCATTCCTCCGCGCTCGCTGTCTCGCTGCCATTCTGTTCCACCCATCCATTCGCAGCAGGGTCCTTGCCCTTCCTGTCCAGCTTCCTCATCCTCTTTATACTAAGCCTTGGTGTTCCTACTGTCCTTCCTCGCCATATTCCCTACCACACCCCTCCTCCTTCCTCATTCATAGCTTTCAGGCTCTTTGCCTCTGATAAACTTTCTCAGTTGTAGACGCCGAAGTGAGAAATAACTAGGCTCCAGTGAGGTGTGCACAGTTTGGACGACTGATTGGCCCTTACCGTAAAAACTATGGGATGCCATTTCAGTGGACCACACCCCAAGAACCCCAAAGCTCTTTTAACCCAACATACCCATTCTTGGAGTCAGAGGCTTTGCACTTCGAGACGGTTTCTTGACTCACAGTCTGTTGCTATCTGGCATTATTTTTTACCCTCCTATTGCCACATAGCTTTTCAAACCTTTCCATCACCTATGTGGAATGGGGAGCTTGGAGTCTAAACTATTAACAAATGAGATGTAATCACACACAATTCTAAGCTAGATTTATCAACCAGCTTAGTGATTATTTTTCCAGAAAAGCTACCCATCTCACTTGGAAAAGAAGGCCAAAAATGGGATGCGCTTAAAATGAATAGGGCATCCTCTACCGTGTCAAGAATTCTAGCTGAGTATGGTGGTACATAGGTGTAACCCCAGCATTTGGGAAGCTGAGGCAAGAGGATGTTGAGTTCAAGGCCAATCTTGGCTACAGAGTAAGACCCTGACAAATTAACACAATTTAGATGATTAAATTCAAGTTCCCTTTCTGCAAAAGAAAAAAAAATGCCTATAATGCACATTTTTTTACTGTACTGAATTTATTCTCTCACCAACTCAATATGACATCATATAAAAGGAACATAGGCACATAGAAATAAATATCTTTGTGTGTGTGTGTGTGTGCTTGTGGCTCTACACACACGTCTTGGGGATCGTGTGGAAGTCGGAGGATAACTTGGGAGTCCGTTCTCCCACACTACACTTTGTTGAGGCCGAGTCTCAATTGCTGCATACTCCAGGCTAGCTGACCCTCCAGCCTGGGCCCATTCTACCTACTCCTCCCTTACCACATTAGGGCTGCTGGCTTTACCGATTCGCCAACGCTTCACTGGCTTTCAGGGGATTCTCAGGCTTCTGCCGCAAGTGCTTTTCTCTTTTAAGCACTTCCCTGGCCCTAGAAATAAATTATATCTGCCACTCTCAAGGCCTTACAACTGGCACCTCACATCTATTTTCAGTTTATCATTATTTTCAATTGTGGCGTGTGTGTGTGTGTGTATGTACATGTGAGTGCAGTTCCTGTAGAAAACAGGTGTTGGATTCCCCCTTAGAACTGGTCTTGGAGGAGTTTGCGAGCAGCCGGAAATGGGTGCAGGGAACCGAACTTGGGGCCTCTGCACTAGCATTGCTTGCTCTTAACCACTCAAGCCATCTCCAGCCCACTTAAGCAGTTTTTCAAGCCCTTCTATAATTTCCCCTTTAATTTAGTGTCTGGGCGTCAAGATTTACATTGTTGTTAGGACTTAACTCCTCAATTTGAGCCATGCATTTCTGGAAAAAGTAATTTTAGGGCTGGAATTGTTAGCAAAGGTCTATAAGTTCAGCACTCAGGAGATTGAAGCAAGAGGACTGAGAATTCAAGACCTGCCTGGGATTTGAAAGACCTATCCAGAAAAAAAAGTATTACATATATCTGTATACTCATACACACAAACATGGTTTTGATAAATTGGAGACCCAAAATAATTCAGGCATTACATGTTACACTGAAAGGAAATCTATCTGTTAAAGACCATTTGGGGGTTTGGGGCTTTCTTTTTGGCCATATATGGTCTATTTTAATGATCAACAATCTCTTATCTGGAAGCAGGATTGGATGGTGAGAAAAGGAAAGATTCCTGTGAGAAGAGATCAGGATGAACGGAGAGCTCTGTGTTTAAAGTTGGGCCAGGTGAAAATGATCTCTTTGAAAGTAGAGATCTGAGCAGATGAAAATACAACCAGGTAGGCACCAGGGAAAGGCCCACAGGTGAAGAGGTTGGTGGGGCAGTGAAATACATGCACTGTGCTGGGAATGGATTGGATCCTGTTTGAGAAAATTTAGGCCATGTGTTTTGAGAATGTATTTGTATATAGTGTCACGGAATTCTGGAATTTAGTTACACATTTGTGCAAATTGCACAATATGTATTGTAGAAAGGACAGAATAAATATTTGCTGTGAACAGAGTGGCAGGATGTCATTTGAACTATACAGTGTGTATATATGTGGAGACAAATAGCACAATCCATTCAGAAATTCCCAGTTTTTAAATAGGAGCTGATGTGAGTTTTTACAAAGAAGGATTCTAAAGTTAGTAATGACTCCAGCTGAGCAATAAGGCTCCGGAAGTCTGTACTGAGCTGTTCTGTTCCTCAGCCTTGTACTTGCAATGGATGGAGTGGAGATGGGATTTCACACATGAGAGAACTGAGTCAGATTAGCGTAGATTCTTTTTAGTTCCTTGCTCCATCAGAAAACTAGGTCCTTTGACATACTCTTGATTGAAAATAGGCCTCCACTAGCTTCAGGTGGCCCAACAGCCACTACTCCCACATACTGCCACTTGAAACTCCGAGTCCCAGTGGATCTAAAAGCTCAGTTCTCTGCCGGATTTTCATTAGTGGAGCCTTGGCTACCCAATGATGAGAGTGTTATCTGATGTAACAGTATTTGGACAACTCTGCTTTGTCACTGTTCTATTAGAAGTGACAGTATCATGCACTGTGACAAGGAAAACTGTGCCATGTCCCATGTGCACAGTTCCGCACTGTTGCGTACCAGTGATACAAATGAGATGGACCGACTCACAGCCCACACCTTCGGTAACTTGCTAGAGGGAAGGTAACTTCTTAGCATGGATTGATGTTAACCTGCAAAGCTGAGCTTTAAAAGAACGACATCATCTTAAGTACACAGCCATGTATTGATTGTTGAAGTAGTTAATGATTATGTAAAACATGGTTACCTAAGTAGTTTGCTTTCTTTTGTGGAACTGGGATTGAACTCACCACTGAGCTACATCTCTACATGGTTCTATGACAGCTTTTTTGTTGTGGTTAGTTTCCTGTGATACTCTGCTCATGTTAGTTTAAATATCAGAAAAGATCAAGGTGGAAAATTTGGGTTTGTAAAATAAGTACAGTCAGTTCTCAAAGCTCTTAAATAATTATAGTGTTGAACTGGTAAATTGGGTTCGGACTTATAAAATGCTGATGTGAACACCATATGTTTTCATTAACTGCTTTGACTAATTAAAGCCACTTAAAGGTAGTATATTTTTCTTTTTTGAACAGGATAGAAGTTACATAATCAGGAAGGCTAGTCTTGCAATCATCAGTAAAAAATTAAGTACTTGATATTGTCTAGAGAAGAGCAAAAGGTTTAGAATGTATCAATCTGTAAGTGTTTAGTTGTTTGGAGTCCTTCCCTGCAAGAGAAAACATTGTATTTTCTCAGGTTACTGCCCTAGTCATAAGTTCATTGTTTGTAGCAATGTTGTTACTATTCTAATTTGTTACACTTTAGAAACAGCAATCAGCATTTGTTAGAAGTGTTAACTTTTTAGAATGCAAAAACACTTACCTCCCTTGGCACATAGCTTCGGGATTGACATGCTCTGGGTGGAATGTAGCAGCCAACTGGCACATGGCCTGTTTCCTTCCAGTGTGGGAAAGGAAAAGGAATTTTGGCAAGAGATACCCAAAGGAGAGCCTTTTATAAAAACTTCCCGGAGGGATTTATAGTCACTGTGAAATTGACATGACCTCAATTTTTAAAAAAAAAAAAAATCTTTTTGGAACTGAGCACAGAGGTGGGGGTGGGGGACACCACTATTGCTTTTCTTATCAGGTTTCATTGCAGCTGTGTTGAAAGGCTTGTTACTTGTTTGTTTGTTTGGGGTTTGGGCCCTATCGTTGTGACAATGTAACGGAAGACATCCCTGTGAATGGCTTCTTGTATTGTGTTTTCCCAGGAAAATGCAACATGGCAGCAGCAATGGAAACAGAACAGCTGGGTGTTGAGATATTTGAAACTGCAGAGTGTGAGGAGGGAACTGTTGAATCACAGGATCGACCTAAACTGGAGCCGTTTTATGTCGAACGATATTCTTGGAGTCAGCTAAAAAAGCTGCTTGCTGATACCAGAAAATATCATGGCTACATGATGGCTAAGGCACCTCATGATTTTATGTTTGTGAAGAGGACGGATCCAGATGGTCCTCACTCAGACAGGGTCTATTATCTTGGTGAGTATGAAGTTGCACTTTCAGAGAGGAGGCGTTTTCTCAAGTCAGAACTAACTGTAATTCACTCAATTTCAGTAGTAAGCAAATATGAGGCTTGTTTCCTTTAAAGGAAAAAAAATCACTTTTAATTTGAAGAACTTCTGTTCAGTGGATATATTAATTTTGATTCATCTCATTAGCTATATTTTGACTTACAGGCAACAGATAATTGACCATGATCTTTTTGACAAAGTCAAATTTAAGCCAAGAATTGATTCTTCCTAAAGCTAGTTTGAAATGCCTTTCCTTGAGAAGGGTCAAATAAGGACAAACTGTCCACCCTTCAGCATGTTTCCATTCTCAGCACCTGCAGCTCCCATCATTTTAAACCAAGCCTCGGTCTCTTCTGCCCACGTTTAAGATCTGTCTAAATTGGCCGGGCAGTGGTGGCGCACACATTTAATCCCAGCACTCAGGAGTCAGAGGCAGGCAGATCTCTGTGAGTTCGAGGCCAGCCTGGTCTCCAAAGCAAGTTCCAGGAAAGGCGCAAAGCTACACAGAGAAACCCTGTCTTGGAAAAAAAAAAAAAAAAAAAAATCTGTCTAAGTTAAATATAGTAGTCCACTGTTTTAATGGTTTGAACTCAAGGCCCTGTGCATGTTAAGGACACACATCCCACCACTGAGTTACACAATAGCCTCTTTGAGCATTCACTCCCACCCCCCTTTGCCTCCTGTATGTTGTAATTACAGACGTGTGTCATTATGTCCAGCTCCTAATTCTCTTTAAAAAATTCTATTAAATTTATTTGTGTATGTGCGTGCACACATGTGCATGTGCACGCACATACCACAGCACTCATGTGGACGTCAGAGGGCTCCTGTGGGAGTTAGTTCTGTCCTTCTTCCATGGGGCTCTCAGAACATTGAACTCAAACCGGCCGGCTTGGCAGCAGGTGCCTTTCCCTCCTGAGTCATCTGGATGACCTCTCCTAAATTACTTTTCTGTTTTAAAAATAGGTTCCCACTGGATGTGGTGGTACACTCTGTAATGTCAGCACACAGAAGAGACTTCTGCAGGAGGTTCACAAGTTCAAAGGCAGCCTGGGCTACAAATAGCAGGTCCCTGCCTCAAAAGAAGTTCCCTCCTTCCGAGTTGCTGCCCATTTAAGTTTCAGTCATTCATTAGCATTACGTGTGTGTGAGACATTTTCTAGGGAGTCCACAGCATGATTGAAGATTGGTTCTTTTTAACTTTCAGAATATTCTAGTGTATAATCATATACTAGATACATTAAACTTCACCAGGCCCCTCATAATGTGTGTGTGTGTGTGTGTGTGTGTGTGTGTGTGAGAGAGAGAGAGAGAGAGAGAGAGAGAGAGAGAGAGAGAGAGAGAGAGAGAGAGAACAGGGCTACTTTTAATGAAAAGTCGAGGCAGTAACTGTCACTGTATTAGTCATTCCTGAAAGTGGAATTGCTTGAACCAAGTGTATATTCTGAATTTTTATTGATACTGCTGAATGTCTCCTATAAAGAGGCTGTAGAGTTTATATTTCCATAAACATTGTCTCTATAAGATCTCTAACTCACTGTGTAACAGATGCTGGCCTTGAACTCCTGACCCTCCTGCCTCCACCTCCCACATACTGAAATTACAGTGGAATACCACCATAACAGTTATGGTACTTTTTTTTTTTTTTTTTTTAAATCAGGGTCTCACTATGCAGACCTTGTGAAACCAGGCCAGGTCTTACCTGGCTGGCCTTGAACTGAAGGTGAAGAGATCTGCCTGTTTCTTCCTCCTCCTTCCAAGTGCTGGGATTAAAGACATGTGCCACCACACCAGCCCAATTGTGAATCTTTTTTTGTTTTTCTCTTTCTCTGTGTAGCAAAGATCTGCCTACTTCTGCTTCCTGGGTGCTGGGATTAAAGATGTGAGCTACTACCACCCAGCTAGTACACTTTTATTTGATACTCCAAAGATGTTGTACAATCACAGAACTTTTATAATGAAAAAAAAAACTGGAATTAAGTTGAATTTTTTTTTGTTTCTAAGTACAATTTAGATAATTAAGAAAATAAAGTTATGAAAGGAGAAATTTTCTAATCTGAAAATCTCAACTGAAATCTCATCTGTTATTTACCAAAACTAACAACAAAATAAAAAAATGAGTTGTTTTAATTCTTATGTTGTCTTATATGCTTTGATAAGTTCTGTCTTTAGATGAACTAAGATCTGAGTATCAAGGCTGGAGTGATGACTCAGTCATCTGACTTAAGTGAGGTTAGGAGTACTTGCTGCTTTTCTGTAGAACCCAGGTTCAGTTCATAGTACCCACATCGCCAGGTGCTTCACACCCTCCTAGAAGCTCCAGGGATTTTGTTGAACACCTACACACATGTGGTATACATTTATGCATACACACATGTATGAGTGTGCCCATATGCTCATACACACACATATAAAAATCTTAAAAGAAGTTTTAATATCAGCGCAAAGCATTTTTTTTTTTTTTTGTGACACTTTGGGGAGTTGTTTTTATGTTTACCTCTTGCCTAGTTTTTTGACTTCCATCTGCACAAACTGGCCTCTCACAATCCTGAGACTTTGTAGAGCTGAGACTGTAGACGTGTGCCCTGACACCATAGAACCTTTGTGAGCTGGTTGTTCTTTTCCTTACTTAGTGTTTTTGAGACAAGGTTTCAGTTAGCCCAGGTTGGCCTCAAACTCCAGATTCTCCGGCCTCTATCTCCTGAGCTCTGGGACTGCAGGTGATTGCTGCCATGCCCAGCTTGAAACATTGCTTATATTCAAGAAAATTTCCAAGGCATAAAGCATGTGCACACCCTACTTACTAACATTATTTTGGTTCCCGTTGAATGGAAACACTGTTAATATGTAGAAGACGTTGTGTATTTGTGACTGTTATTGTAGTAAGGACAGTATTACAGAGTGGTAATATGTGTGGGTTTGTTTCCCCCCCTTGTAGCCATGTCTGGTGAGAACAGAGAAAACACACTATTTTATTCTGAAATCCCTAAAACCATCAACAAAGCAGCAGTCTTAATGCTTTCTTGGAAGCCTCTTTTGGACCTTTTTCAGGTTGGAACAAATATTCTTGTTTCTATGATTTAGTATATATTTCTTCATTTATTTCAGGGCAAAAATTTATCTAGGCCTTAAATGAAAAAGAATTAAAATATTTCATTACTTTTACATGTGTGAACTTTAAATTAACCAGTTCTCTGTATCTAAAACTATAGGATATTACAATCCAAGTTTCTGGTGTTTTGTTTCACTTATTTTAAACATTTTAGATTCCTTTTAGTTTGGGGGAATGAATGCTTGCCTGTATGTATGTCTGTACCATGTGCATGACTGGTACCGTAGGTGACAGAAGATGGCGTTGGACCCTTGGAGCTGGAGTTACAGATAGTGGGAGCCATCTGATGTGGGTATTGGGAATCAAACTCAGGTCCCGGAAGAACAACAAAGGTTCTTAAACACTGAGCCATCTCTCCAGCCCTATTTTGTTTGTTTTTTGAAATAAGGTCTCGCTGTATATCCCTGGCTGGCCTTGAAGCTCCCATGTAAACCAGGTTGGCCTCAAACTTCTGGTAATCCTCTCATCTCTGCCTTCTGAAACTTGGTACACGCCTGTAATCCCAGTACTTGGGAGGTATGGAGGTAGAAAGGTCAGAAGATCAAGAGTTTGAGGCTAGCCAGTACCCCACCACACACACTCACAACAGTCTGTTCTCTTGGCTTGCCTAGAGCATGCTGGCTGCTATATTCAGTCCCTACCAAAGTAGCTGGAGAGATCCCTGCTCTACAACTAACTGTATGCAAAACTACTGAATTATGCTTGGACTGTTAGGGCCTTGACTACTAAGATGATGGATTTTATTCTTGTTTTCTAACATATACAACAGTGATTAAATGGTTCTTCACTCAATTTCAGGAGAGTTTCTGAAATTAATCTGCTTAGAGTAGCTGGTAACTTCTGAGTCATTCAGGGCACAGACTTAAGCACTGGAGAGGTGCTAGAGTTTCAGCGAATTGCGAAGACCAGTTCTCAGAAGACTGGGATGGATGACTTTCCTTTTTTCTTAGGCGACACTAGACTATGGGATGTATTCTCGAGAGGAAGAGCTCCTCAGAGAAAGAAAGCGCATCGGAACCGTGGGAATCGCAGCTTACGATTATCACCCAGGAAGTGGAACATTCTTGTTTCAAGCTGGTAGTGGAATTTACCATATCAAAGATGGAGGCCCACATGGATTTACGGTAAGTTGCAGTTACTGTGTGTTAACTGTTTTGGGGTCCTAAAGAGAATTTGTACCCAAACCAGAAAGGAAATTAGCAAGTAAAGCAAAAGAGTCAGTTTAACCACCAGCTAAGAAATTAATACTAGTTTTTAATTTTAAGAGTTGATAGTTTGGAACTGGTAAGAACGGCTAGGCAGTTAAAAACACTAGCTGTTCTTCCAGAGGACCAGGTTCCATTTCCAGCATCCACATGGTGGATCACAGTTCCAGGAGATCTAATACCCTCCTCTGGCCTCTATGAGCACTAGGCATGCAAGTGGTACACAAATGCACGCAGGCAAAACACCCATACACATAAAGTAAACAAAAATAAAATCTTAAGACAAACGAAAAACAGATGGGCACTGTAGAAATGGCAGTTCAGTTCCCAGCACCCGAATCAGACAGCTCACAGCTGCCTGTAACTCCAGCTCTAGGGCTCCCCCTGGCTTCTGTGGGTGCCTGCATTCACATGTACATAAACATAGACACAAATAATTAAAAATGTTAAAAAAAATAAAAATTTTTAAAAGGCTGGTAGCTTTCCCAATGACATAAAGATACAATTTTTTAAAATTTTATTTTATTTCTCAGGTTATTGTCTGGGGGAGAGGTGTGTGAGTGCAGGTGCTCTCAGAGGCTGGAGTTGTAGATCCCCTGGAGCTGGAGTGGCAGGCAGTTGTGAGCTGTCTGATATGCATGCTGGGAACTGAACCTGGCTCCTCAGCAAGAGCAGTGTATGCTCTTCAGCTCCAAGATACAAGTTTTAAAATGCTCAAAATCTTTTCTGTGTTGGGAGATACAGAAAATAGCATTAATTTCCATTTTCTTTAAGTGCTGAGGGAGATTTTGAAAGATGTTATCACAGGGTGTTTTATTTTTTGGTTTCCCTAAGTATTTTAATACATTTCAAATATTAAGCTAATTATTTTAATAAATTAATTTATATTTGGTTTTATTCTAAGTAGTTCTTTATGAACTATTGGAGCTATTCTTTTGGTAGAACTATATTGGTGTTAGTTATCATTACATTAACATTTTTGGGAAGGTCTAGAGAGATGGCTCAGTGATTGAAGAGCACCAAATGTTCTTTTAGAGGGCCCACGTTCAGTTCCCAGAACCCACGTGACAGCTCACAGTTGTGTGTAACCCTAGTTCCAGGGGATATAATGCTCATTTCTGGCCTCATCAGGCACCAGACACATGTGTGGTGCACATACGTGTGCAGACAACACACCCATATACATAAATGAAAATAAAACTTTTTAAAAAGTTAATTTTCCATTTATTTATTTAGTGTGCATGCGTGTATGTATGCATGCCACAGGGTGTGTGTGTAGGTCAGAGGACAACTTGTAGTACTCTGTTCTCTTTTTCCACCATGTAGGACCCAGGGATTGAACTCAGGTTGTTTGTCTTAGCAGCAGGAGTCTTTACCTGCTGAGCCATCTTGCTATGCATGCCTCATTATGTTTTTTTGTTTTGTTTTTGTGTTTTAATGAGCAAACTTACTTTTATTGGTAAAATTAATGTTTAAATGTTTAATGATTTGTTCAAAATTGTGTTTGAAAATATTCAACAAGAGCCGGGTGGTGGTGGGACACATGCCTTTAATCTCAGCACTTGGGAGGCAGAGGCAGGTGGATCTCTGTGAGTTCGAGGCCAGCCTGGTCTACAAAGTGAGATCCAGGACAGGCACCAAAACTACACAGAGAAACCCTGTCTCAGAAAAAAAAAAAAAAGGAAGGAAGGAAGGAAGAAAAAGAAAGAAAGAAAGAAAGAAAGAAAGAAAGAAAGAAAGAAAGAAAGAAAGAAAGGAGGGAGGGAGGGAGGGAGGGAGGGAGGGAGGGAGGGAGGGAGGGAGGGAGGGAGGGAGGGAGGGAGGGAGGGAAGGAAGAAAGAAAGAAAGAAAGAAAGAAAGAAAGAAAGAAAGAAAGAAAGAAAGAAAGAAAGAAAGAAAGAAAGAAAATATTCCACAAGCTAGACATAGTGGCACATGCCCTTAATCCCAGCACTCAGGGGGCAGAAGCAAGTGGATCTCTGTGAATTCAAGGTCAGCCTGGTCTATTTTGTGAGTTCCAGACTAGCCAAGGGCTATAGTGACTCTGTCTCAAAAAAAAAGGTTACATTGTCTTGGTTTGTAATACAGTGTTTATTATCTGTCACCCTTAGCTCTTCCATTCATCATCTAAAAAAGAGTTCTTAGTAAGTGAAGCCAATTGAAAGTATATTTTTCCTGGGATGCAGCTGTTATGGACATTTTAGTTAGAAATGCCATCTGTCTTACAGGAAAAACAATCTGGAAAAAAAATTAGTATTTGTCAACCTTATTGCTTACCTTAAAATGTTGTTTACTTTTCTAGCAACAACCTTTACGGCCCAATTTAGTGGAAACTAGTTGTCCCAATATACGGATGGATCCCAAATTATGCCCTGCTGATCCAGACTGGATAGCTTTCATTCACAGCAACGATATCTGGATATCGAACCTGGTAACCAGGGAAGAACGGAGGGTCACCTATGTGCACAATGGTAAGACAGATCTTCAGCCTGCTTTGCTGATACATCTCTGGAAACCTAATTTTCATTTTACTTCCCACTTTGAAATTAAAGCAAACTGGGTGATCTTTATCTTTTTTTAAGATTTTATTTAATTTTTTTAAAATTTTATGTGCTTGGTGTTTTGTCTGCATTCATGTCTGTGTTAGGGTGTTGGGTCCCCTGGAACTGTAGCTACAGACAGCTGTGAGCTGCTATGTGAGTGCTGGGAATTGAACTCAGGTCCTCTGGAAGAATAGCCAGTGCCCTAAACCACCAAGCCATCTCGCTAGCACCATGATCTTTATTTCTAAGTTCAGGTGTTTAAAAATTGAAAGGTAAGGAGAAGGACAGAGAATGCATGGTCCCTTAGATAATGCCACTCTCTTCTCAGCCACTTTCAAGTACCACAGTGCATCTCTGCTATGCTTATTCTTTTAGCCTAGAAGGACTGCTACCAGTTCCCCAAGCCCTTCTCATTAAGTGAAATTTTAATAAGAAAATTAGACTTGGCAGGTGGTGGTGGCATATGCCTTTAATCCCAGCACTCAGGAGGCAGAGGCAGGCAGATCTCTGTGAGTTCAAGGTCTGCAAAGTGAGTTCCAGGGAAGACTCCAAAGCTACACAGAGAAACCTTGCCTCAAAAAAACAAAACAAAACAAAAAAATTAGACTTGCTTGATGATACAAACAGAAAAACCAGTTACACATTATCAGAAATTGCCTGAAAAACAATCTCCCCATTTTGGAGAGCCTGTTTAGCTACTGTTATAATCGGAAAAATTAGAATGTAGAAGAACCATGTACATCGTGGAAATATTTAAGTAGGCATTGTTGAGTGGCAAACGGGGTCTGAGGCAATAGGAATACAAGTTCAATGCTGTCTCAGAAAACAACAGCCAGGCACAAGGTGTCTTTAATTCTAGCACCTGGGAGGCAGAGGCAGGTGGGTCTCTGAGTTCGAGGCCAGCCTGGTCTACCAAGTGAGTTCCAGGACAGCCATGGCTATACAGAGAAACTGTCTCAAAAACAAAAAAACCAAAAAGTTTCAAAAGGTAGACTTGAATTTGTCATAGATTGATTGCTGGACTGAGTTCATAAGGAAGAAGTGATGTATGGGAATGAAGGCCTTCCTGCAGCTTCCTGCCATCGATCGTCTCCATCCTCACCATCTCTGGCACTGCTGGGTCATTGCTGTGCATCTCAATCATATATTATGTGCAGTTAGGCCTGTGATAGCTGTGTCTGTAATGGACACATGCAGACATTTTGTGATATTATTATTGGTCGTTCCCTAAGCAATGTAGTGTAATAACTGTTTACATTGTCTCCAGTGTAAGGCAGTAATATCATTAAAGTCTACCTGAGGGCACTTGGGGTCTGTGGAAACACTGTGGTGTTTTATGGAAAGAGACTTAAGCATTTGCAGCTTGTGGTATTTGGACAGATCTTAAGGGAAGGAATCTTTAAGTGATTCTAAAGGAGAACTGTGGTAAGGGTACGGATTGAATAAGGTGCTCAGGCCATCAAGCAGCTGAATAAAGAGTAACGGCAATCCAGAGAAGGTCAGACGTGGAGGCCTAGAGAGCACCAAGAGAAGCAGTGGTTGGGGAAGACCTCCCCGAGATCAACGTAACTGACCTTAAGTGATGTCTGTATGTTAGCAAAGTGTTCCAGAAAGGAAACTGTGTGAGAAAGGTCTGATTCTGAAAGGTGCTGAGGCCTTTGTGAGGAGCTAGAAGGGCTCAGTTGTCCAGTACTGGGGAGGCGGTGGCGGTGTGTGTGTGTGTGTGTGTGTGTGTGTGTGTGTGTGTGTGTGTGTGTGTGTGTGAATGGAGGAGTCTTTAGCAGTCAAGCTGGTGGTTATAGTTGTACTAGACGTAAGGATTTGGATGCATGACACCAAAGCTTGGCAGCTGCCATCACGGAATCACAAGAGTGTTGAAAATTGAAGCCCTTTTTCATCCTGTCAGCAAACACTGAACACTAACTATCACTTGTGTATTTGAGACTGGGACTGCAAAGCTCTCATTAAAAACTATTACGCCGGGTGGTGGTGGCGCACGCCTTTAATCCCAGCACTCGGGAGGCAGAGCCAGGCGGATCTTTGTGAGTTCGAGGCCAGCCTGGGCTACCAAGTGAGCTCCAGGAAAGGCGCAAAGCTACACAGAGAAACCCTGTCTCGAAAAAACCAAAAAAAATAAAAAAAAATAAAATAAAATAAAATAAAATAAAAACTATTACAAGAGCCCGGTGGTAGTGGCGCACACCTTTAATCTCAGCACTCGGGAGGCAGAGCCAGGCGGATCTCTGTGAGTTCAAGGCCAGCCTGGTCAACAGAGGACAGGCACCAAAGCTATACAGAGAAACCCTGTCTCAAAAAAACAAACAAACAAACAAACAAACAAACAAAAAATGTCACAAATAGGCATTTTAAAGTCTTTTTTTTTTTTTTTGAGACCGACTCTCTTTTTCTCTTTGTAGCCCTGGTTGTCTCACAAGTCACCATGTGGACCAGGCTGGCCTTGAATTCTAGAGATCTGCCTGCTTCTGCCTCCCAAGTTTGCTGGCACTAAAGATGTGTACCACTATGCCTGGCTTGCTTTCTTTTGTAAAATTGTTTTCCACAGAGAATTTGTGAAGATTGGAGAATTTAAAGTAGAAAGTGCTGGAACTCTAGAGGATGTTCTAGTTTTTACTCTTCTCTTTACTATTCATGTAGGTATGTGGTATATTTATTTTTTCTAGTGTTAGTGGTTAAGAGCCCAGGCAGAGAATACAGAATAATACAGAACCAGGCTATCTGAGTTTTAGCTACCATTCATTAATTCTGACCTCATCAAATTAATTAATGTACCACTTGGTTTCTACATTGTAAAAATATGAATCAACTTAGTATAACCACAGGATTTTCAGGAGGCCTTAATAAGTTAATTTTTATGCAGTGTTTAGAATTGTGACTGAAACATCATAAGGGCTGTGAATTGTCTGTTTAGATAGAAAGGGATGGAGGAAGGGACATGCCAGCTAGTGTGTTAATCACAGTAGGTTGTGATGAAAGCCTAGAAAGGGAGTGATCTGTCAGGGTGCATGTGTGTTTATCTCTGCTCAGTATGATGGAGGAATTTAGAAGTACTGGTTCCTGCCCCCAGTTACCCTCTGCTGGGAAGACAAGGCAATACCAGTTTCCCAGTTAGTAAGGAACTTGTTCAGAGCTAGCCAAGTAGCAGGGATACAAACCAGTGCAACCTGTCCTCACATCTAAAGGAGAACAGAACAGAGAGAGAGTTGGAGATGTAGTTTACACTAATTGAAGGATCCAAGACCCCCAGCACTGCTCTTGACTCTTACTAACTCCATGTTTCAGAAAGCTCTGGACACAGTGTTGTCATTAGCTTGGTGCTGAAACTCATGTGGTAGCAAAACCTGACCTGAACTAGCTTGAGAGTATTTATAACATTTGTCCTGCTCAGCATGCCTGCCTTCAGTTTGCTTCTAGAATGCTGGGATTAGATTACAGCTTACCTGGCTGTGCTGCTGCTGCTGTTACATAATACATCATAGATGTGCACTGTGTGAAGAGTCTCTGAATTCCAAATACTTGGCTTGGTTTTTGGATAAGAGAGTATTGGTTCTTATTGCACATTCGTCTCACACTGTAGAATACAAATGATCAAAAATGGTAAATTAAAGCCGGGTATAATGGCACATACCTTTAATCCCAGCACTTGGGAGACAGAGGTAGGCAGATCAAGGCCAGCCTGGTCTATAGAGTGAGTTCAAGGACAGCCAGGGCTATACGGAGAAACCCAGTCTTGAAAAAATAAAATAAAATAGAGAAAAAGAAAATAACATTAAATCTTACCTGTGCTGGGCACAGTAGTATATGCCTACAGTCCAAGCACATAGGAAGCTAAAGTAGGATTACTTGGAGTTTAAGACTAGCCTGGGCAGCATAATAATACCCTGTCTTTAAAAAAAGAAAATAAAGCCGGGCGGTAGTGGCGCACACCTTTAATCCCAGCACTTGGGAGTCAGAGGCAGGAGGATCTTTGTGAGTTCGAGGTCAGCAAATCATAATGATATATCACTGTTCACCAAGTAAACAAGCAAAAGTGAGAAAGATTGAGAACACCTACTGTTGGCAAGAGTGTAAAATAATAGAAAAGCATCCCCACAAGGTAAAACCCACTCCACTAACCAGCCACTCTACTCCAAGAGCCTCTCCACTCCAAGATATTCACTCCAAAGAAATGACGGCGCATGTGCATGGAAATTATTGTGCACGAATAAATGTTCGCATCATCCATATTCACAGTAACGTGTCAGCCCACATGTCAGCAGAAGAATGGATGAAAGACCCACAGCATCACCCAACATGGGCCTACACCTTTAATCCCAGGACTCAGGAGGTAGAGGCAGGCCAGTCTCTGAGATGAAGGCTAGCTTGGTCTGCCTAGTGAGTTCTAGGCCAGCCTCGGCCTGTCACATAGCAAGACTCTGTCTGTCTTAGTTACTATTCTACAACAACAACATGGTGAGGAGACACCATTGTGGGGCGTTTACCCACCACCCCCACAGCTTCCCAGAGTTTTCTTGAGTGCGAGCAGCAGGAAATATTAGATAGAAGGATTTATAGCGGAGAATCTTGCGGAGATAAACAGATAGAAAATAAAGGATAGCCTCGAGAGGGCCTGGAACCTATTCCAACGGGCCCGGACTGTCTCTGGTCCAGGGTTTTTATAGAGACACCAAGGGGTGGAGCAAAAGACCTCCTCCCCCAGCACAGCCAAGTACAGGCCATCTCAGACACCTGCACTCAGGCCCGTGGTTCTGATCATCCTCTATTCAGACCTGCTGGGTAAAGCCACAAGGAACCCCAGAACGGGCTCCAACAGGTCCCCCCTTCTTAATATATAAAAAAATAACTATTAATGGCTTACAGCAATCTCCATAGCTGTTACACCTCCCAGTATGGGAGTAGAGGATGATATAAATGGCATTTCTCTTTTGAATTAGGTCCAAGGTGACCACAGCAGTCTTAGCTGCCTCAGGCCCTTTCTAAACCAAAACTCTTAAGGCGACTACAAACTTAAAGAATCCCTTAGCTTCATCATTACCATTAACAGGTTAACATAAATATTGCTATACATAGTCACAATTCTCTCAATCTTACAACTCAAAGCAAACTCTTAACAGAACCATTAGAATTAGCATATATGGTGCTATATATAGTTAACAATTTTCTCCGTCTTACAACTTTAACTCACTCATTCGAATTTTCTTGTTAACAGAACATAGGAAAAACTTCGATGTATTCACATCAAACTTAAACATTTTCTTAACTCCACAAAACCAGGGTGCATTAATATCAATAGGTTTCTGCGAACATAATTCAATCTCATAACTCCTCCTTTTCTTTATAATTTTTTAAACAAAGTCTCAAACCTAGTTAGAGGAACCCAAACTTATCTGTTTGAACAGTTCCATTTGTAACACAAAACCAGTTCCATAAGTAATTCCATTTTTACATAAACAGTTCCACAAAACAATTCATAAATCTCCAGTTAATAAAGCATACACGCATACACAAAATTGCATCTTGATTCTAAGTAGAAATACATTTCTTCATTTAAACAGTTTCATTTTTAACCCAATTCCAGAAAACCGTTCCTAGGTCATTACTATAAGTAAGCTCAAAATTGTCCCATTGCAATGAAATCTCTATTGTTCATTCCATTTAAGTACCAAAATTCAAATGATAAATATTGGTACTAGTCTTCCAAATTTGAAGAAATCCATAACCAAAATGTTTTTGTAATTTTATCTCATTTTAAGTTCAAAAAGTTCAAACAAGAAATAAATTCTGGTATCAGGCTTTCACTTCCAAATATGAAGAGATGTTTTACAACCAAAACTTTTTGCTGTTAACAATCTTTGTTCAAACAAGCGTCTCTGCAACTTTTGTTCTCACAGACAGACCTTTTTAGTTATAGTAAGATTTTAAACCGCACCGTTTTTGCTGTTAGCTCAGGTTTTTCTGTGCTGCGTTGATATTCCACGGATCTCAGCTGCGGATGCCTTGTGCTGGTTCTGGCGTCCGCTATTCTTAGCTTCTTAGCGGCTTCTGGAGCTTTTGAAACCATTCAGACTGCCTACCTTGCAGTCTACTAGGACACTATCTCCTGTGTCTCAGGTGTTTTCACCATATACATTAATAGACTCACACTTAACATTTACACTTTTTCACAAACTCACATATAACATTTTTTGCCTTGCAAAGCATTTAGACTCATATTCAACATTTACACGTTTTTACAAACTCACATACAACATATTAACATCTACTTATTTATACTTTATAGAACTACTTTAGCAAATATATTTCCTATTAATTCTTATATACTTATATTCATTCCATCTTATTTCTTATTTAAACTTACATTTACAACTAGCATCTTACAAGCTTATTACTACATGTCTTAAGACTACCTTAGCTACTTCTTGCAAGCTTATATTCTTAAAGGAACTCTATAGATCTATTTTACAAACTTATATAGGCTACCATTAGCATATATCTAACTTAGCAAACACCTAAAGATTTCTTAACACAGATATAACAAGACAGAATTTTATTCGTCTCTCTACTTCTTACTCTTAATTATCATCACTATCTCTATTATAAAGATTCTCTTAACTAGACAGGAAGTACGTACATCATTTCTAAAGTTTAGAGTTCATAGTCAGCTTTGTTATAAAGCACTGGGATTTAGTGAGTGTTGTCATTATAGAGTTGTGATACTTGTTGCTAGGGGTTTGTAACCTTCTCGGGATGAAGCCACACTCCAAAGTTGCCAGTTCTCTCAGCCGTTCCGGACCGGCAGAGATGCACTGTCAGCGGTAAACGGTTTTTAACTAGAGGCTGTCCCTTCACCCAAATTCATAGTAGTTCCCCTAAATGCTTCAATTCAAACAAACGTTTCTATCACAGCAGTACTTTTGGTTTGTCCTACTGAAAAACTTTACGCTGAGGGTGAAATTATCTTATTTAGCTTCTGTAAAGCTCTTAGTCAATACTGCACAGCTATTAGGTGATATTTTAAGGATTTTAAAGTGACTTGTTTGCTCTTATAGGTAGCTTTTTTGTCATCCAATTACCGTAAAAACTTTGCACAGCTATTAGGCTAAATAAGGCATTTTACCAACGGAGCCCCAAACCGCGAAGCACCTAGTTCCATATTCTTTCAATTTTTCATTGGAACTGACACCCAAACTCTTAGACGATTTTCCTACTCATTCTTTTAAAAGCTGTATTTTAAGTTTACCATGAACGTATTTTCGAGCTGACAAAAGTGTTTCAGGGCAATGAATGTCGCCATCTTTAGCGGAAAAACTACCTTTCCCAGAATGCATTTCCCTTATATCAGTCCATAATAATATCAGTTCCATATCAGTCCCTTATATCATTTCCCATATATCATTTCCCATAGTTCTTTTTGGGTCTGAGAGTCAACTGGTTCTCTTTTACCAGACTTGCTTACAAATTCTTGCCTGGGAGGTTTGAACAAAGTTTTTTGCTTTTGCAATGGGAGATTTGAACAAGCATTTTACATTTTCAGCTATGGCACATTGGGAGATTTCTATTCTCTCAACTGGCTTTAACAGGTGTTTTAACTTCATCAGACATTGGCCCCCGAATCAGAACTACACCTGCCTCGTTAGCCGGCATTGAGGCTGGCATTTCTGATAGCAACTTTCCTCGGGGCTTGTGCTTGCCTTAGCCAGTCAGTGAAAAACAAGATCATTTGCAACAGAGCTTTTTCATAGCTCCTTTAGAGATTTTTTCCCACTGATTTATCTCATTTTGCTTGTTCCTCCCCCCCAGATGCAGAGCTTCAGCTATCTGTCTGCAGCTCTGTTCCTCTGCTAGCTGCCTTTCGAGGTAGGGGCTTTTTTTTCTCCCCCTAATCAGCCTCAAACTCTAGCAGCTTTGTCAGGTCATGCATTTTCTGGGGAGGAATCTGTCCCCTCTGTTTCTTCAGAGTCTTTCTCCCAGACAGTTCTCAGTTTGGTCTCAGATTATCCCATCTACCCCAGAAACAGTTTCCGACACTACAGCGGCGGCTTTCCCTGCTCCTGAAGGTAGGGGATTTTTGTCCGTTTCTGTTTTCGGGGTCTGTGTGGTTTGCGTACAGACTGAAAATCTAACAAGAGAGGTTTTTTGCTGTTTCTAAACTCCCATTAGGACAGGTGCTTTGCCTCATCAGGCCTTCACCTGGCCCAGTCCCCCAGTGGGTTGCATTTGCTTGTCTGGGTGCTCAAGGACAGAGTTTATGCCAGAGGCAATTACCCCTCAGGGCTACACTCCCTCATCTCACGGAAGTCAGTTAAAACAAAGCTTTTCTCAAAAAGATGCTTTCTCTGACAGAAAAGAAAGCTTTACTTCCTGGACAGTTCTGTTCTGCCCTGGCTGGGCTCTTTCCCCAGACAGCGTTCTGACTCGGCAGCACAACTGCTTCAGACACAGTTCAGCTTTACTGTTTTCCCAGAAAGGTCCATACTCTGATAGGAAAGCTTTTCTCAGATTCCTTTTTGCATTTGTGGACCTATCATCCCCGGGACTTGTAGGAAAGTAGACAACTGTGCCGTTCCCGCCAGCTTTAGCTTTGTTTATTCATTAGCAATCTTCCCCTGGGTCCTGCACCTTCCTGCCTCAGCTCTGTGCTCCAGGAAGTTTACAACTGCAGGAACCCTAGTATCCCCGAAATGCACTCCAACTCAGAGATGCTGGCCAGTCGCCTCTGGGTTTTTGCTCAGAAGCGAGGATACAATGCTAACAGTTTCAGGGAATCTTTGCATAGGACGATTAGGAGCACCTTTTCATTCTGAAATGCTCACTCAGACAAAACCCTTGATGCCTCAGCTCGGCTGTAACTGTGAAGCTTGGCTTTTGCTTTTCTCAGGTAAAGTTTCCTGCCCTTTGGGCTCTCTGTAGCTCTTCACCCTTACTCTCCCCAAGCGTTTCCCTCAGGGCACTTTGACCCACTGTCTTTTACTAGCTTGAAGAGACAGAGCTTAGAAGGGGTTTTTAGGAACTTGTCCCTGCCTCCCACATTGCAGGGAGAATTGTTCAAGCTTGAAAGAACTTAGGTTTTGCTGTCTTAAGTTTGTTGTTTTCCCTTAGAGCTAATCACAGGTGGTCCCCATACTAATATCTTCAGGTGATTCTACTCTCCTCTTTCTAAGAGAGGTTAGAGGCTTTAGTTTTTAAGTTTCTTGAGAGAAAGATTAAGGCTTTTTAGAGAGATTTTTCCCCCCAATTTTTCCAAGAAAAGCTTTAGTTTAAGAGAAAGATTTTTTACCCCAGGAGAAAGACCAACTTTTCCCAAAACTTCCCAACTTTAAACTTTGACTTCTTACACCCCCATTTTTGCCTCAGGGAGAAATTACTTTCTCCTGCCGCTTGGACTTGGCATTTCAGCTGTCCCCAGGTCAAAAGCTTCCATAGGAAACTTTTTCTTCCCCATAAGCTCAAAGAAGAGCTTTTTTACTACCCGAAAAGCCCAAAGAAAGATTTTTTTCCCCAGTTTGCTTTCAAAGTCCCCAAAGTTAGAAAATTGAAGAGTTTTTCTGTCTAGTTGCCTTACTTATTTTTTCCTACACAATCTTACACTAAGTTTTTCCTAACTATATTACTACCCTATATCTTATACTTATCACAGATAGAAATTGAGAAAGGGATAGAAGATAGAAAATTTTGACAGAAGAGAATTTCGCTGCAGCATCGGACATCCTTCCAGTCCGCTTTCCTTTTCTCTCGAGGATAAAACCCCTGCCTCACCAAAAATATATATATATAAAAATATATATATTCCATAACATCGGCATGCCTTTCCACTGGCAGGGCTAACTCAGCACTTTCACCAAAAACTCTGTAATAAAACTATTATTTTCCTTTATCTTTAGTCCCTATTACTTTGTCTTAAGTCCCTGTTCATTTGTCTTTAGTCCCCCCTTTTTTTGTCCCTTTTTTCTTTAGTCCCTTTTTCCCCCTTTCTTTAGTCCCTTTTTTCCCCTTTCTTTAGTCCCTTTTTTTCTTTAGTCCCTTTTTTTTAGTCCCTTTTTTTTCTTTAGTCCCTTTTTTTCTTTAGTCCCTGTTCGGGCGCCATTCTGTGGGGCGTTTACCCACCACCCCCACAGCTTCCCAGAGTTTTCTTGAGTGCGAGCAGCAGGAAATATTAGATAGAAGGATTTATAGCGGAGAATCTTGCGGAG
Organism: Peromyscus maniculatus bairdii; assembly: GCF_049852395.1. NCBI lineage: Eukaryota > Metazoa > Chordata > Mammalia > Rodentia > Cricetidae > Peromyscus > Peromyscus maniculatus. Next base: position 62,484,080 of record NC_134858.1, read on the forward strand.
ATAAACAGATAGAAAATAAAGGATAGCCTCGAGAGGGCCTGGAACCTATTCCAACGGGCCCGGACTGTCTCTGGTCCAGGGTTTTTATAGAGACACCAAGGGGTGGAGCAAAAGACCTCCTCCCCCAGCACAGCCAAGTACAGGCCATCTCAGACACCTGCACTCAGGCCCGTGGTTCTGATCATCCTCTATTCAGACCTGCTGGGTAAAGCCACAAGGAACCCCAGAACGGGCTCCAACACACCATGACCAAGGCAACTTAGAAAAGGAAGCACTTAATTTAGGAACTTGCTTGTAGTTACAGAGGGTTAGTCCATGGTTAACATGGCAGGGAGTGTGGGGCAGGCAGGCAGAGAGACTGGGCCTGGGATGGGCTTTTGAAACCTTAATGCCCAACCCCAGTGACACTCCTTCTCCAATAAGACCACACCCCCTAATCCTTCCAGACAGTTCCACTAACTGGGGACCAAGCATTCAAACATATGAGCCTGTGGGGATCATTTTTACTCAAACCACCCCACTGTCTTAAAAAAAAACAACACCCCCAAAACAAAAAATCCATATTATCAATGGACTATTACTTAGCAAACAGGACTAAGTACTGGCAAGTGTCAAAGCATTGATGATTTTCAAAAACAAGCCACATTCAAATTACACTGTAAACTTTTTGCCATGATACAAAAATCTTACATAATAATGACTTTGTGATTTGTTTAGGTGGTTATTGGTGCTAAGGGTACAAAAGCCAAGCATATACCAAGCTCTACCATTGACATGCCACAATAGAGTGCGATTATTTGCCCAAGGTCATACAATAGGTAAATGGTGAGGCCCAAATTAGAATTCAATCTGTTTGGCTCCACAGTTGACCACTATAATCAGCTACCTTTCTTTAGGAGTGACAGAATCATTTTGCTTTGTCCTATTATAAAAAAAAAAAAAAAAAAAAAAAAAAAAAAAAAAAAAAAAAAAAAAAAAAAAAATTAAATTAAAAAAAAGAGTTTGGGGGATAATTTTGCCTTTTTTGTTTGTTCAGAGCTAGCCAACATGGAAGAGGATCCCAGATCAGCTGGAGTTGCTACCTTTGTTCTTCAAGAAGAATTTGATAGATATTCTGGCTACTGGTGGTGTCCACAAGCTGAGAGAAGTAAGCAAGTTCAAAGTAGTATGTTACAGGTTACTCTAAGTATTAAAGGTTTGGACTGTCGATTGGCTGAGTGTACAGAGCGTAAAGCTGGGACAGTAGATGAAAAGTGAGGAAGATTAGGCTGCACTTGTAGCCATTCAGAAAATATAGGCCTTGTCCCCCACTTGGATTCTAGTGGAGACAGTTCCAGTCTGCCTCAGTAGCTCAGGTGCTGCTCGCCAGTTTTTCAGCTGGAAAGCAGCATTATGACAAGATCCACACTCATGACTTGCTTTTAAACATATGTGATTGATAGGGGCTGGAGAGATGGCTCAGAGGTTAAGAGCACTGGCTATTCTTCCAGAGGTCCTGAGTTCAAGCCCCAGCAACCACATGGTGGCTCACAACCATCTGTAATGAGATCTGGTGCCCTCTTCTGGAGTGCAGGCACACATGCAGGCACAACACTGTGTACTTAATAAATAATCTTTTAAAAAAACATATGTGATTGAGTAGCAGCTGCATGAACAGATGAGTATGTGCAAATGAGTAACTTAAAGCAGTGGCCCACACTCTAGTCTAACCTCAGTCCAGTGAGAAATTTGCTTACAATTGTGTGGCCTAATATAAAGTATACATATATTTTATAGACAAAACTGGAAAAAAATTATGAAGCAGTATTTCTTAGGTGTTATGTACTTTAATACTTTCTTTCCTTTTTTATCCTTTAAGATTTATTTACTCTTAATTTTGTGTGTGTGGATGTTTGCCTGCAGGTATATACCACGTGTGTGCCTGGGCCTGCAATGGCCAGAAGGTATCAGATCTGAAGACGTGGAGTTACAGTTGGTTGTGAGCTGCTATATGGGTGCTAGGCGCCCAGCTAGGCCCTCTAGAAGAGCAGCAGGTGTTCTTAAGTGCTGGTTAGGACCCATTAATAGGTCTTATGACATCACTATTGGTTTATAATACAGCTAGCAGGCTGAACATTTTTTTTTGGTTTTTCAAGATATGATTTCTCTGTGTAGCCCTGGCTGCCCTGGAACTTGCTCTGTAGACCAGGCTGGCCTCGAACTCGCAGAGATCCACCTGCCTCTGCCTCCCAAGTGCTGGGATTAAAGGCGTGCGCCACCACCACCCTGCATCTGAACATTTCTTTAGAGGACAATGGAAAATATGTATTTTAATCCATGTCTTAGATTTGGACTTTATTTTAAAATGTAGACATTTTCCCGTAATTATACAGAAGAAGATTTTGACATAAACCATTCAGTACAACTAAACTCTTAGCATTTTGTAGGAAATAATTATGTTTTATTATGTCAAAATTCTTCAGTGTTTCTCTTGTATGTAGGAATATAAATATGTATATATTTAAACACACGCACATATTTTCCCCTCCCAATGGGTAACCTTTAAGTCCTAGTGAAAGGGACTTGGGAGTCATCCTGCAGTTGTAAAGATGAGCAAGTTTTCATGTGTAAGAGGTGGCACAGGGTCCAGCAAGCTGGCTCAGCAGGTAAAGGCGCTGCTGCCACTCAGTGACCTGGGGCCCACATGGTGCAGAGGGGGAACTGACTGTGAAGACTTGGCCTCTGACTTGCACATGTAGCCCACCTTAGGAAGGAACTATTGAATTAAATTTATAACATTTTCTAGAAGATGCTAAGGGATTTCATTGTGTTGAATGATTTATATCACAATCTTGTTCTGTATAACTATGGCAAAAATTTATATTTTAAAATAAAATGTCCAAATCTCAGATATGACTTTTAAATAATATTTTTTATGTTCCATTAAAAAAGTATTCCGTCTTGAAAAACTAAAAAAAAAAAAAATTCTTCAGACTTTTATCTATAAACTATTAATAAGGCCTGTATACACATACTCAAACACACACACACACACACACACACACACACACACACACACACAGAGTGAGTAAATAAATGTTGTTAAAAATTGTTTTGAGGGCAGCACAGCCTGGGAGTACAGCCCAGTGGAAGAGTACTAGCCTATCGTGTTCAAGGACCTGAATTCAATCACTATCACCACTAATTCTTAATAGTAGTCTATCTTATGCATAAATTATTTCCTTTAGTAAAAAAAAAAAAAAACAAAAACTAGTTTTAGAGGAAATAGTGAATGTTGAGTATTCTGTAATAATTATTCTAAATGTCCAATACCTAAATTCCTTTTAAGCTCCTAGTGGTGGTAAAATTCTTAGAATTCTCTATGAAGAAAATGATGAATCTGAGGTGGAAATTATTCATGTTACATCCCCCATGTTGGAAACAAGAAGGGCAGATTCCTTCCGTTACCCTAAAACAGGTACTGTATTCCACTGTTATTATTTGTTCGTTTCCTCCTCTAGGTGTGGTGGCTCATGCTTGTAGTCCCAGTTCTTGGAAGCCTGTGGCAGTCGGAGGGTTGTTAGGTGTTCCAGGCCAGCTGGGGTTCCAGATGAGATCTTGTCTCAAAAACAGAAACAAAATCTGCAGTCGTTCAGATGTATAGTCGGTTTGATCATGAGCAGCCTTTGTAAACATTGTTTGTTCATTAAGTATAGCTTTTGAACATTTAATTGTTTTTGGAGGTGGGTTTGCCTACAATACTAGGAAATCAGCAAGAAGGTATCCCTTCCTGTCAAAGACTTTTAAGTGGTTTTGTTCTTAATAAGTAGGTGGGATTTTTTTGATTTGTTTTGTTTTGTTTGTCCATTTTGCTGTTTGCAACATTTCAATTACAGAAATAGTTGGCAGCTTCTCTTTGTTTTCATACTGACTCTTTCTAGTTTTAGCCTCTTTCATGTTTGCTGCTCATATGAATTTGAGATAGCTTCTAACTTGCACAGTAAAGCCCTGGCTATATACAATATTCCTAACAACTAAAATCTGAAGGACACTGATCTGAAGAAGTTATTGGAGTAACTCTAGACATTATTGTTCATTTATGTTTCTTTCTAAAGGCACAGCAAACCCAAAGGTCACTTTCAAGATGTCAGAGATACTTGTTGATGCTGAAGGGGGGGTAAGTGTGAGGCGCTGAACACTGTCCTGGTTAGCCGGTCTAGGAGGCTCTTTGGTGCACATTTTTATTGGTTAACTTGTTGAACTTGCTGAGACATTTGTGGTTCATGATTTATAGGTTGACCTAATTTTCTTCCTTCAAAGCACTCATATTAGGCCTGTGGGGAGGGATATATAAGAACCTGTGTTAAATTCCCAGAACCCATATAAAAAAAGCTGGCCGTTGTAGTATGTACTTGTAATCCCAGCACCGAGCAATGGAGACAGACAGATCCCTGGGGCTCTCCAGCCAGACAGCTTAGCCTGCTTATTGAACTCCAAACCAATGAGAGACTGTGTCTCAAAAAAAAATTCTGAGGAGAAACATAAGTCATCTGGCCTCTACACACATGCATGCACCACACAAACATATTTTCACTCCTTGCAAATAGTTTTTGCTCTTTGTCTTGATTAATTATTCAGTCAATATAAAACAGTGGTTTACCTTCTGTGTTGGGTGTACACCACATCTGTGGTGGATTGAATAACCCATATTTCTCCTGTACTGCTGCTTTCTGTTTGGACATGCTCACAAGATTAGTTAAAATGCAGATGTTGGGGGCAGGAGCTGGAGAGATGGCTCAGCAGTTAAGAGCATATACTGTACTTGTGGAAGACCCAAATTCCATTCTGGGCACCCAGGTCAGGAGGCTTGCTATTATCTATAACCCCATCTCCAGATGATCTGATGTCCTCTTCTGATTCCTATGGGTACCTGCATTCATGTGCACATACCCACATATAGATACACACATACACATGCCTAAAAATAAATCTTTTTTTTTGAGGAGGGGAGGGTCTTGGTTTTTTGAGACAGGGTTTCTCTATGTAGCCCTGGCTGTCCTGGAACTCACTCTGTAGTCCAGGCTGGCCTTGAACTCACAGAGATCAGCCTACCTCTGCCTCCCAAGTGAACAGCTGGGATTAAAGGTATATGCCACTATGCCCAGTTTTAGACTTTTTTAAAAACATTGCTTTACTGAGATATCATTTACATACAATACAGTTCATTCATTAAAGCTTAAAATTCGGGGTTGGGGATTTAGCTCAGTGGTAGAGCGCTTGCCTAGCAAGCACAAGGCCCTGGGTTCGATCCTCAGCTCCAAAAAAAAAAAAAAGCTTAAAATTCAGTGACTTCATGTAACCACAGATTCAGGCCACCCAAGTCCATTTTAGAGCATTATCATTACTTCAAAGAGAAACACCTTGCCCCTTATCTATAATCCCTTAGTTCTAAGCAACCACTTCAGACTTGCCTGTTTGGGGCGTTTGTATGAATGAAATCATACAATATGTTGTCTGGCTTCTTTGTTTAATGTTTTCAAGGTCCATCTATTTGCATATGTGCGTGCGTGCGTGCGTGCGTGCGTGCGTGCGTGCGTGCGTGCGTGTGTGTGTTAGTGTGTTACAGAGAGAGCTAACTCAATCTTGCTACCATTCTACTCCTGAGCTGTATCTCCAGCCTCTGCACTTCATTTCTTGTTCTTTTTGTGTATGCGCTGGGGTGGGGACAGTAAATGCATATGCATGGAGCCAAAGGTCAGTGTCAAGTGTTCCTTGATCAGTCTCCACTTGACTTTCGTGTGTGGGTATTTTGCTTGTGTGTTTGTCTGTGTACACATGTGTGCCTGATGCCTAGAAAAGGGCATTGGATACCCTGGAGCTACAGTGATGAGTGCACATGGGTGCTGGGGATTGAACCTGGATCCTCTGGAAGAGCAGCCAGTGCTCTTATTAACTGAGCCATCTGTCCAGCCTCCATTTTATTTTTTGAATGGTCTCTCACTGCACCTGGAACTCACTGATTGGTAGACTGGCTGGCCAGCCAGCAGGCTACAGGCTCCTGTTTCTGCCTGCCCAGTGCTGAAACAGCACAGTGCTGCTGTGCCTGCAGTTACGTGGGTACTGGAGAGCCAAACTCAGGTCTTCATGCCCGTCAGGCAAGTACTGCACCAACTGAGCCATCTCCCCAGCCTCCTGTATTTCTTTTTATTGCTGAGTATTATTTCTTTGTGTGGTATACCATATTTTATTTACCTACTCATCAGTTGATGGGTATTTGGGTTGTTACCTTTTTTTCTTTTTTGCTCTTAAAAGGAAAGCTGTCAAAGCCAGGTGTGGTGGGGCACGCCTTTACTCTCAGCACTCGGGAGGCAGACACAGGCGGATCTCTGTGAGTTTGAGGCCAGCCTGGTCTACAGAGCAAGTTTCAGGACAGCCAGAGCTGTTACACAGAGAAACCCTGTTTCTAAAACAAAACAAACCCCCCAAAAAAGGAAAGCTGTCATGAAGCCAGACAGTGACACGTGCCTGCTGTCCCAGCACTGTTTATATGCAGGAGGCTGAGGCAGGAGCATCACAAATTTGAGGCCAGCTTGGACTTTATAGTGGGACTGTGTCTTTTGAGAGAGAGCAAAAAGGAGGGGTTGGAGAGAGACTGCTAGGAATATGTGTGCAAGGGTGTGCCAGGGTTTATGGTTTTGTTTCTCTGGGGCACACCTGGGACAATGGTGGGGTCATGGGACAATGCTCTATTTAATCTTTTGTGGTACTGCCAGGCTGCTTTGAAAATTATATTCCCACCAGCAGTGTATGAGGTTTCCAGTTTCTCCACATCGTCCTAACACTTGCTGTTGTCCGTGTTTGTCACAGTCATCCATGTAGAAGCTGTAGTACATTATGGTTGATTTACATTTCCTGTGGGTGTAGAAAGCAGCAACACAGGAAACCCCTGACTGACTGCTGGCCTGACTTCTACCCTTGTACCCATGTCTGAAAAGATGTAAACTAGTGAGCATGTTATTTTCTGTCTTCTATAACTATTCCCTTTTCTCTTTACTAGATTATAGATGTCATAGATAAAGAGCTGGTTCAACCTTTTGAGATTCTGTTTGAAGGAGTCGAATATATTGCCAGAGCTGGATGGACTCCAGAGGGAAAATAGTGCGTATGTTAAATTGTCACCTTCTTCCAACTAATTTAGGGCCCAGAGCTTTAGAGTGTCTGTGCTGCAGGCTTGGCTTTCCAAGTAAATCAGCTCCCTGTTATGTCCACTCAGGCATTTTCTCCGAACTCTGTGAACATTCAGATTTGCAGTCCCATAAACATAAGGGTATTTTATTTTGGTTATAGGAATAATTGTTGGGTGTGGTGTCTCACACCTTTAATCCTAGCTCTCAGCAAGCAGAGGCAGACAGATCTCTGTGAGTTCAAATCAGCCTGATCTCCAGGGTGAGTTCTAGGCCAGCCCAGGGACACATAGTGAAACACTGTCTTTAAAAAGAAAAATAAGACAGGCGGTGGTGGCACACACCTTTAATCCCAGCACTTGGGAGGCAGAAACAGGTGGTTCTCTGAATTTGAGGCCAGCCTGATCTACAGAGCGAGTTCTAGGACAGCCAAGGCTACACAGAGTAACCCTGTCTAGAAAAACTAAAATAAACATATAAAATAAAATTGATAGGTACCAAGGGAGAGAACAAATGGTTATTCATTTTCCAGGAGCTTGCTTCATTCCTGATCTCTCCTCATTCCCTGCACAGCGCCTGGTCCATCCTACTAGATCGTTCCCAGACTCACCTGCAGATAGCTCTGATCTCTCCCGAGTTATTCATCCCAGTAGAAGACGATGCCATGGACAGACAGAGACTCATAGAGTCAGTGCCTGACTCTGTGACACCACTGATCATCTATGAAGAGACAACAGACATCTGGATAAATGTATGCATTTCTGTTTCTTGAACTTGTATTTTCTCAGGATACTCAGGCAGATGAATGTAACATGAATTTTAAATGGTCTTACAATTTAAAAAAAAACAACCCAGGACCAGATATTAGGGTAAATGCTGAAAGATCAGAGAGACAAAGGAACAAGCCACTGCCACATCTTACCTCTAGGACCCCTCAGCCTGAAAAGTCCTCAGAGCTCCTGTCTCCTCCCGCCTTATATACCTTGCTCCACCCAGCCATATCATTTCCTATCTCAGCCTTCCTAGTACTGGGATTAAAGGTGTGGGACACCCAAGTACTAGGACTAAAGGTCTGTGCCACCACTACCTGGCTGTTTCTCTCCTAGACTGAATCAATCTCATGTAATCCAGGGTGGCTTTGAACTCACAGAGATCCAGACGGATTTCTGCCTCCCGAATACTAGGATTAAAGGTGTGTGCCACCACTGCCTGACCTCTATGTCTAATCTAGTGGCTGGCTCTGTCCTCTGATCCTCAGGCAAGCTGTATTTGATACACAGTATATCACCACGGATGAAGTTCTATAGCAGCATAACAAAATGTATCTTTAAATTCAAAGGAACTGTGAGTATTTCGAGTTGAATGGTGGCTCCAGAATGGAGTGGTTTATAGCAGAAAGTGGATAGCACTGAAGTGACAGCCCACTGGTAACTGCGGATCGGCCGTGCACACACGGGATAGAGAGCCCACAGCCTCAGCTCCAACCTCTGTGCTTCCAAGAGGGCTTTCAAGAGTTGTGTCTAGAAGCTCCCTTTTAAGTTACCAAACTATATCAAATATACTAGTTTTTAAATGAGTTTTGTATTTTCCATTTAGCATAAAAATTAGATATAAAATAAAAATGTTTCTCTGTCTCTGTAGTTGAAAGTAGGCTTCCCATGATTCACCCGAAACAGATGAACATCTGTTTTCCTTCAGCTGTTAGAATACTTCTCTTTGGAAAACAAAGTAAAGCATGTTGTTCCCCCTGGCTTGTGTATAAGATTTATACCATTGCATCAGCTTTATGTGCTTCAGAGATTCCAGAGCTGGGAAGCAGCAGCCTTGGCCAAGTTGTTTTTTTTTTTTTTGCTTTCTTTCATTAGGAAACGTTTACTTCTCAGTGTGTGAAATCTTTGTCTAAAGTAAAATAAATGTAAAAGGCCCAGACAAAACCTATTATTGTAAGTGTCCCATATCGCAAGCACTAACCACTGTCTATATTTCAAGTAATCCTTTCTTCTCTCATTTGGTTACCTCTATTTATTAATGCATATAATAAACTAAGCTGTTCATTTTGCAGATCCACGATATCTTTCATGTTTTTCCTCAAACTCATGAAGATGAAATAGAGTTTATTTTTGCCTCTGAATGCAAAACAGGTTTCCGTCATCTATATAAAATTGTAACCATTTTAAAGGAGAGCAAATATAAAAGATCCAGCGGTGGACTGCCTGCTCCAAGTAAGAAGTCGTACTTATTTATATAGTTAATCTTTTTATATTTTATTTGTTTTGCATAATTCATGTCAGAGCAAGCATGTGCAAGTAGAGGATAGCTTGTGGGACTCTCTTCTGTCCTTCCACTGTGTGAGTTCCAGGAATCAAACTCAGAGCATCAGACCTGACGTCAGGGACCTTTGCCCACTGAGCCATCTCGCAGCCATATTGTCTTTGTTATATTATTTAACACCAGGACTTGCCTCAGTAAACTTAATGAATATATTAACTGAAATACAAGTCTATGCATGTGGAAAGCAGAGCAAATTTTCAATGAATACATAAGTTATTAATAATTATAATAAGTGGATAATCTCTGAGTGATTAGAATACCTATTTTTATGGCACTTTTGCCTTGATTACAATTTTTAATTTATTTAAAATGAGTCCACATGTGCTCACTTCATCAGCACATGAGCCAGCATTATTTTTATATTTAAATAACTTTTTTTTTTTTGGACAGGGTTTCTCTGTGTAGTTTTTGGTGCCTGTCCCAGATCTCGCTCTATAGACCAGGCTGGCCTCGAACTCACAGAGATCCGCCTGGCTCTTGCCTTCCGAGTGCTAGGATTAAAGGCGTGCGCCACTGCTGACGGCTTTTTTTTGGGGGGGGGGGCGGGGGAGGAGACATCTCACTATCGCTCTGGCTGACCTAGAACTCATTATGCAAACAAAGCTGTCCTTAGATTCACAGAGATCTGCCTGCCTTTGCCTCCCAAGTGGTAGGATTGAAAGCTTGTACCACCACACTCGGTTTTAAAAACTTTGCAAAATATTGTTTATATATGGGTGCTAGAGAGATAGCTCAGTGGTTAAGAGCACTTGCTGCTCTTGTGGAGAGCCCAATTTCTGTTTACAGCACCCACATGACAGCTCACAACCACCCCTAACTTCCAGCTCCAGAAGTTCTTTCTTTCTTCCAGGGACATGAGACATGCATGTGGATACATATAAGCAGGCATTCACACATACACATTCAATAAAAATAAATCTAAGACTATATTCCATTTATGCCAGAAGAGGGCATCAAATCTCACTATAGATGGTTATGAGCCTCCATGTAGTTGCTGGGACTTGAACTCATGATCTCTGGAAGAGCAGCCAGTTCTCTTAACCACTGAGCCATCTCTCCAGCCCCTATACAGTGTTTCTTGATGAATACCTGCGTTGCTTCCATTCTTTTGGTGGAATGACACTACTGTGACTATGTGTGTTCCTCTCTTGATTTTTAGGTATATAGCTACCAGAAGTGCAATGCATGACTCATGTATTCTATTTAATTTTTCATCCTTTGCAAACCAGTAGGAAGGGCTACAGTTTTTTATATTCCTAATAGTAATATGCAAGGGTTTTCATTTCTTTCTGGTTTTGTTTGTTTATTCATTTGTATTTGGGGGATAGGTTTATTTATTTTATTTCTATATGTATGAATGTTTTGCCTGCATGTACGCCTGTGTACCACATGCCTACCTGGTGTCTGTAGAAGTCAGAAGAGGGGTTTAGATATCCAGAACTGGAGTTACAGAGGGTTATGAGCCACCATGTAGGTTCTGGAAACCAAACCTGGTTCCTCTGCAAGAACAAGTGTTCTTAACTGCTGAGCCGTCTCTCCAGCCCCTGGATGGTTTTCTGGGGTTTGTTTTTTGTTTTGTTTGTTTGTTTGTTTGTTTTTTGAGACAGGATTTCTCTGTGTAGCTTTGCACCTTTCCTGGAACTCACTTGGTAGTCCATGTTGGCCTTGAACTCAACCGCCTGCCTCTGCCTCCCAAATGCTGGAATTAAAGGCGTGCCCACCACCGTCCGGCTTGTTTTTGTTTTTTTAAAGACAGGGTTTCTCTCTGTAGTGCAGGCTTCCTTGTAATTTTCCACAGTCCTGTCTCAGTCCCCATGTGCTGAGATTACAGGTATGTACCACCACACCCAGCTCAAGTTTTAGTTTTTTATATCCTTGATGGTACTTGTTAGTTTCTGTTTTCTTGCTCTGATTTCTTGTAAATTTATTTATTTTCCTTGGTTTTCTAAAGACAGGGTCTCACAGATCTGGCTGTCCTAGAAATCACTATGTAGACCAGGCTTGCCTTGCACTTACAGAGACCTGCCTGCCTCTGCCTTCCAAGTGCTGGGATTAAAGGTGTGTGTCACTATGCCCAACTGTGCGTTTATTTTTTTAATAGCCACCCTAATAGATGTAAAGAGGTATCTTCCATTTGTGTTCTTTCTTTGTTGAACTCATACATATAGTTTTAGAGGTTGAACCTAAGACTGTCACTGAGTTACATCCCTAGCGATTTTTGGGTTTTATTTTGAAATGGGATGAGGAGATGACTGAGTAGCTGACATCACACGTGTGCCACCAAGCCCAGCTTGAAGAGGCATCTCATTATGTTTTGACACAGGTTCCCTAATGATGAGGAATATTAAGTAATTTCCATGTACATATTGGCCATTTGTATATCTTGTTGAGAGAAATACCTATTCAAGTCCTTTGGATTCTTCAGTTTTTCTGAATGGTCTTTTAGTACTGGGATTTGGAGAGCAGTGAGATACAACTTGAAACCAATCAAGTAAATACTATCATGACTATGCATTTTCTTTAAAGAGGTCATATATATCCAAAACAGAATTTCTTTCCGTGAGCTTCAGCGTAGCTTAGCCCTGAACTTTAGACTGCCATACTAGTAGTGCCTTTGTTGCTCAGGAGTAAGTTCACTCATAGATAAGAGCAAGGAACTAAGACAATACTTCAGTCAATAAGGTATTTAGGGGCTGGAGAGATGGCTCAGAGGTTAAGAGCACTGGCTGTTCTTCCAGAGGTTCTGAGTTCAATTCCCAGCACCCACATGGTGGCTCACAACCATCTGTAATGAGATCTGGCGCCCTCTTCTGGAATGCAGGCAGAACACTGTATACCTAATAAATAAATCTTTTAAAAAAAAAAAAAAGGTATTTAGATCTGTTACTGCTCCATTAACGCAGCCTCAGAAGGGGGCTGTCCCTGTCAGCACCTGTTTGCCAATGCTGCTTGGCCCTATTTTTTCCCTTTTCTTTTTTTAATTGCTCCATATCAGTTTGTTTTTGTTTTTTTATTTTGTAATTATTTTTCTTTCTCCTTATCTCTCTTTTAGAGCTATAATGTGAAACTCTTCTTTGTTCGTTTGTTTTGTTTGTTTTTTTAAGACAGGGTTTCTTTATGTAACAGTCCTGGCTGTCCTGGAACTCACTCTGTAGCCCAGGCTAGCCTCAAACTCACAGAGATCCACCTGCCTCTGCCTCCTGAGTGCTGGGATTAAAGGTGTGAGTCATCAAACCTAGTTGGATATTTTAGCTGTAATTTTTAGTAACCATTTAAAATAACCCAATACCATTTAATACAATATTATCAACCATTGTCTTTATCTAGTTCCAAAACATTTTCATCACCTCAAACCTAACATTGATGTTTTTGTTTTTGTTTTATTTCAGTTTTTTGGGAAAAAAAAAAGGTTTAGAAAACTTTCTACATTGTTTCATTTGCTTATTATCTGGAATAAAGTACTGAATTTTGATTGTATTCATCTTCAGGTGATTTCAAGTGTCCTATCAAAGAAGAAATAGCAATTACCAGTGGTGAATGGGAAGTTCTTGGCCGGCATGGATCTAATGTATGTCTCTTTATTCTATTGATAAGTTTGGTCAGCCTCTGCTTTGTGTACACAATGCAGGAAAAAAAATGAATAATACAATATATGTATGTATATAAGTATGTAGGACTCCAGTGTTTTACAATATTGTTAGGGCCTAGAAGAATACAAATTCTTACAAAGGAAGAATCTTACTTTAATCAGGGTGTGGTGATAAATACCTTTACTTCCAGCACTTGGGAGGCAAGAGAGGTGGATCTCTGTGAGGTTGAGGCCAGCCTGGTCTACCTAACAAGTTTTAGACCAACCAGAGCTATATCTTAATACCCTGTCTTTAAAAAATTAAAATAAATTTTTAGAAAATCTTATTTTAAATTATAAAGCTCATCTATTTTATGGCTGTAGGATAAGATACATTCCAGTTACTAAAGACTGCCATTTTCAATGATTTTAGTGTGTGTGTGTGTGTGTGTGTGTGTGTGTGTGTGTGTGTGTGTGTATGGGTGTTTTGCCTGCATGCATGTCTGTGCACCACATGCATGCCTAGTGCCCAGGGAAAGTAGAAGAGGGTGTCAGATCCCCTAGAACTGGAGTTATAGATGGTTGTGAGCCCGTGTGACTGCTAAGAATTGAAACCAAAGTCTTATGGAAGAGTAACCAATGCCCTTAACCACTGAGCCATCATTCCACCCCAAGATCACCATTTTCAAATATATTATTGCCGTTTAGTAAGGAAATAATTTGTATATTTAGGGCTTTTAAAAGTTGTGAGTTAGCATATAACCTGAAAATTATTTTTTAGGCATGATAGACTGTTCATGTTTTTACATTAGAAATTATATTTAGCATTCTTGAGGTAGAAATTTCTTTCGTTTACCTGTTTTTATTTTATCTCACATATTTAAACATTTTGAGCATCAGTTAATGGGGAAGAGTTGCTCCGAGCTTGTGGCTTTCTGTAACAATTCAATGAAAGCCTTTGACTCTGAGGTTTTGGTCAATGCTATGGATTGACCTCAGCCTGAAGTGCTGGGCGAGTGCCCTAGTGTTAAGCCACATCGCAGCTACTTTTGAATTTTTATTTTGTGACTGGGTCTTTGTTGCTGTGTTGCCCAGGTTGGCCTTGAGCTTCACTCTGTAAAGCAGGCAGGCCTCAGCCGGGTGGTGATGGTACACGCCTTTAATCCCAGCACTCGGGAGGCAGAGCCAGGCAGATCTCTGTGAGATCGAGGCCAGCCTGGTCTACAAAGTGAGTTCCAGGTAGGCGCCACAGGATTTAGTGGTGGCCTGAGTGTGCTTTCATCAAACTTAGAGGAGTAGTACCTGTCCTGACATCTTTAGAATCATGATGGCCTCTGCGGTGGTTCAGGCAATGAAAGAAAGATCAAGGAGCTGAGGAGCTGGCTCAGTTTGGTGAAGTGATTGCTGTGCAAGCCCAGGCCTCAGATGGGCTCTCCAAGCCTGCCTAACACCCACCTCCAACTGAATGTACACACACAGTGAGCATGCATGCTTGCACTTGTGAACACACACCTGAACATATGTGAGCATGCACATGAACACACACACACACACACACACACACACACAGATTCTGGTCCCACACTTTTTTGTTTATAAAATCCTTAGACTAGTGTTGGTAAGACACTCCCACCATGATGTGCTCCCTCAGCACAGGCCCAAATGACTGCAGACTAGAATCTCTAAAATTACACATTAAAATGAAGTCTTACTGTAGGCAACCTTTTAAGTCTGAGTTCACTAGGGCCTCATATAGCCATCTGGTTACTGTCTGTTTCACCTCTGTAGATGCTACTGCTGGTACCTGAGGGAAGAAATCTCATGGTGGAATGGTAGGTTCTAATAACAAAAATCATGCTCAGGTTGTTTCCTGAGCCATCGAGATGTCTCAGCAGGTAAAGTCACTTACTGCCAAGTCCCGCAGCCAGAGTTGCATTCCTAGAACCCACACAGTAGAAGGAGAGATGTGACTCCTCATGTGTTCCTCTGTTTGCCACATGCATGCTGTGGCACACATGCATGCACACATGCAGGCAGACATAGACACAAAACAAAACAAATTTTTTGTAATTGTAGTGGTTGGAGTTAAGAGCTACCAGGTCATATGTCAGTACCATATGATACTGACATAAACCCCAAAATGGCATGAGCAGACATACCCTTACTTGGGCAACCTAAATGACTCTCCTGTTCACCCCCGTGGGCATGAGTTTTTCGAGTCATGCTAATTTTTGTGATGTGTTTGTTCCTCTCAAATTCTTCCTCTATTTTCTGCATTTTTGCTTTGCTTTTTATCTTTATATTGCCTTTTTCTCCTTGGCTTTTACAAGTCACTCTGTTCCACTCAGACTTCTACAGCAACAACAGAGTAAAGCTTTCAGGCTCAAGCTCATATAACTCTTAGTTTTGAGGGTGATACTCAGAGTGTGGTCCCAGACCAAGGATGGAACATGCAAATCACTTGGGACCATGCTAGAAATTCAGGTTCCATTCTACCCAGTCCTCCTCAGAAACTGGTGGTAGGAACCAACAATCTGTTCAGCATCCCTGGAAAGTGTAATCCTATTGAATATAAGTTCTTACATTAAACAAAGAAAAAAGCCTTACCAATGGGGGTGAAGACAGTGTAGAAAGGCCTGAGTCCCTGCTCCTTCTGTGGTAAAACCAGCTTGACTGAAGAGATAACACATGCCTGTGGGGATTCTTGAATGTTTGTTTTCATTTAGGAATGGATGAATCTACTTTAAAAAGTTAATAATGAAAGGTGTGTGTGTGTGTGTGTGTGTGTGTGTGTGTGTGAGAGAGAGAGAGAGAGAGAGAGAGAGAGAGAGAGAGAGAGAGAGAGAGAGAGAGAAATTTATAATACTTTTACAATCTATCTTTTATCTCTATAAAACATTTTGAATTCTAATACATTTTCAGTAGGCTTGTATAATATTTTAAAGTAACAATAAAAGAAAACCGTTTCTTGTATAATATTTTAAAGTAACAATGAAAGAAAACTGTTTATTTAGATTACTGTAATTTGGCAAGAATATTGAGTGAATTCAGTTCTAGATAGTAACTTAAAAGATCTTATCTAGGGCTGGGGACACTGTATTGTATCCAATGTCAATGCTTAAAATAAATCTTACCCTTGCTTATTTATAAACTGCACTGTTGCTGAAGCTGGTTGATTCCAGTTTTTTCTCAACCTGATAGATAAAACACTTTTGCAAATTTGTATGAAAGGTCTAAAAAAGAACTAAGCTACCACTGCACTGGCTATGGAGAGAAATAAAGTTAATCTCTTTCCAGTGGGCAAATGAGGTACGATGTAGGTATTTCCCTCTGAGGAATTCTTACTAGAAGGAAACAATTCTCTTATTATAAGAGAAGTACACAATGCAGTCTGGTCAGGACATTTTCCCAATCGTGTATAATTCAGCCTTTTATCTTCTGGACAAGATCTATTTTCAGCCATAAGCCAAACCAAGTCACATTACTATCGGTAGCAAAGTAAAGACAGTAAAGACAAAAGAAGCCCAAGTCAGAGGAGTAGGGTGATTCT
The DNA here is from genome assembly GCF_049852395.1 of Peromyscus maniculatus bairdii. Taxonomy (NCBI): domain Eukaryota; kingdom Metazoa; phylum Chordata; class Mammalia; order Rodentia; family Cricetidae; genus Peromyscus; species Peromyscus maniculatus. Next base: position 62,500,692 of record NC_134858.1, read on the forward strand.
GTATGAAATGGGGGCTGTCTGTGTCTTGCTAGCCTCGTAAGCATTATGCAGGTACTGATTTGTGCTCTGACTTTTGCAGATCTGGGTTGATGAGGTCAGAAAGCTGGTGTACTTTGAAGGCACCAGAGACTCTCCTTTGGAGCATCACCTGTATGTGACCAGTTATGCAAACCCTGGTGAAGTGGTGAGGCTGACTGACCGAGGCTACTCCCACTCCTGCCGCCTCAGCCAGGTACTGTGTCCCCGTGGGGGGTCCTGTCATAGAAGAGCCCCGTGTTCACATCAAGTGTTCACATACATTCCCTTTGAGTAACGGGAAAATTGGTGACACTGGCCAGCAGAAGCCTTGTCCAGGCAGAGCACTGTGTGTTTGCATCAGCTGTCAAACTCCCGCTGTCTTCTTGCCCCAGCGTTGGTGTGTATGAGCGTGGGTGGCTTTCCTTGGCCTTCCTGTGGAAAGCTGTTGTTGTCTCTCTTTTCTCTAGCATTGTGACTTCTTTATAAGTAAGTATAGCAACCAGAAGAATCCACACTGCGTGTCCCTCTACAAACTCTCAAGTCCTGAAGATGACCCAGTTCGGAAAACAAAGGAATTTTGGGCCACCATTTTGGATTCAGCAGGTACTCCTTTCCCCTGAACCTAGGCTTAACTAAGATTGGTGCCAGAGTGCACTGTGCTGATGTCCTGTCCATGTCTCTTGGGCTGTCTTCCCATTGCTCAGCCCTCCCTGTCCCTGAGCGGCTGGGCTTCAGGTAGACCTCACTTCCTAGTCTGTAAACTGCTGAATGAGCTGGGTTTCTTTTCCTCCAAGCAGGAGCATGTCTAGAAACCTTTTGGAAAAGCAGATTAAGATAATGTATTCTAAACTTAGGAAGGCCCTTTGAGCATCGACATTGACCCTTTAGAGAATGACTAGTTGGCTGCTTTCTGTAAGTTTCAGAGTCTTTGCAGGAGCCATCTTAATAGTAGCCAGCTCTTGCTCCCTGTGAGAGCAAAGAACACTGCTGGAGAAAGACAGGCTCTCATTCTGTAGCCCAGGCTTGACTTTACTGTGAACCAGACTAGCCTTGAACTCAACAATCCTCCTGCCTTGGCCTCTAGGTGCTAGTATTTCAGGCATGAGCTGTCATGTGACCTACTTTTCAAACCTTACTTTCTGTACTTTTCACACCTTTTTTTTTTTTTTTTTTTTTTGGTTTTGGGTTTTTGGTTTTTCAAGACGGGGTTTACTCTGTGCAACATTGCGCCTTTCCTGAAACTCACTCTGTAGCCTAGGCTGGCCTTGAACTCACAGAGATCTGCCTGCCTCTGCCTCCCAAGTGCTGGGATTAAAGGCATGTGCCACCACTGCCCTCCTTTCTGTGTTAGTTACTTTATACATCGCTATGGCTGACTACCTGAGAATAGCAGCTGTGGAAAGGTTGATTTTAACTCACAGTCTAAAACGAAGGCATGGTGGCAGGAGCTTAAGGTGACTGTCACATTCAACTCGCTTTTCCCTTTTTATTCTGTTAGGGACTCCAGCCTAAAAAATACCATCCTCATTTAGAGTGGATCTTCCTAAATTAACTGAATCTGAAAAACCCCTCACAGACATGCCCAGAGGTTCATTTTCACAACTGACGAAATCACCTATCACCATCTTTTTAAATTTTTATGTGTGTGTGTGTGTGTGTGTGTGTGTGTGTGTGTGTGTGTGTCACAAGTGTGCCATAGAAGCTAGAAGAGGGCTTTGGCTCTCTTGGAGCTGGAGTTCCAGGCAGTTGTGGTGCCTGGTGTGGGTGCTGGGAACTGACCTCGGGTCCTCTGGAAGAGCAGCAAGTGCTTTTACCTAGTGAACCACCTTTCCAGCCCTGCAATTTCTTACATGTCAGGAATAGACCTTTTTATATGTCTTTAACTCACTTTATCTTCAAATTTATTTTCATTCATGGCTCTTGACTAAGAGATCAAAGCATCAGTGTGGGGTTGGGGAGACGGCTTAGTGGGTAGGAGTGCTTGCTGTCCACCATGAAGTCCTCTTCAGATCATCAGCGCCATAAACTCCAGGTGTAGCTGTGCCTGCAGCTCAGCACTGGAGAGGACCTAGGTGGATCCCAGGAGCTTGCTAGCCCATCAGCCTCACAGAAGTGCAACCTTCTGATGCAGGGAGTGTTTCCAGGCCATAAGGTAGAAATGGATGAAGGAGGACACCTGATGTCTTTCTTTGGATTTCACCTAAGTGCACAGGCATAGGAACCTGAACACGCATCTGCACCACACACACATCATGTGCAACACACACAAATAATCTTAATCTTAGCTCTCAGGAGACTGAGGCAGGCGGATCTCTTTGAGTTCAAGGCCAACCTGATCCACAAATGGAGTTCCTGGACAGCCAGGGCTATATAGCAAGACCCTGTCTAAAAACAAAACAAAACAAACAAACAAAAAAAGTAATTTTTTTAAAAAAAACTTAAACTAGTAAAGGCCCAAGTGTTTGTGCATATTTTAAAGTTGAGGAGCGCAGTGGGCCGGTCATATGGTAATAATCTCTGCTTGATGGAAACAGCACTGTGCACAGCACTGAGGGCCGTTTGATAGAGCTTTGGGGAGCCAGAGTCTGGAGATCACTTTCTTGTTTCTAGGTTCTGGTTGGCTTGATCAGAAACAAGTGTGTGGGGGCTGGGGATTTAGCTCAGTGGTAGAGCGCTTGCCTAGCAAGCACAAGGCCCTGGGTTCAAGGCCCTGGGTTCGGTCCTCAGTTCTGGGAAAAAAAAAAAAAAAAGCAACAAGTGTGTGTTGAGCCCCTGCTGTGAGTAGGCTGCACTGACTAAGTTAGATACAATTCTCTTTCTCTACCTGCAACTCACGGAAATGAGTGCCTGTTGCTGATCAGGTGTGTGCCTTGACACCAGTAAGTGAAGACTGAACTTAGCACTAGATACTTGTTTAGTTCTGCATGTAAACACCTCCTAGGTGCCAAAGGTTACTCAAAATTCAGTGTGTCTGAATCTGAAAAAGACAGTTTGATATTCTTTTGTTTTATTTTAAAATGTTCGTTTATTACAAACTGATAACCTGAGAGAGGGGTAGTAGTTGCTGGGGAGGAGAGCTGAGTTTTGATGCTTTCTTCTCTGAGTTCAGATTGCAGGGTGCCTCTGAGAACTCCTTTACAGGCTCTGTTGCTACCCACAGGTCCTCTTCCTGACTATACCCCTCCAGAAATTTTTTCTTTTGAAAGTACCACTGGATTTACACTGTATGGGATGTTGTATAAGCCTCATGACCTACAACCTGGAAAGAAATACCCCACTGTGCTCTTCATATATGGTGGTCCCCAGGTGAGTATATAAATTCATGTAAATACACATACATACATATATGTTTTAGGTGATTTCTACTTTATGTGTATGAGTATTTATGTCTGCATATCGATCTGTGCATCATGTGCATGCCTGATGCCTGCAGCGTTCAGAAGGGAGTGTAAGAACTCCTTGATACTGTTGGTACAGGATGGGGCTTAGCTTACAGTGGGAGGGGAGTGGCAGACTCTGATCACCCAAGGCCCACATAATCTAAGGTCAGAAAGGCCACAGAGACCATCTTAGCCTAGGGCCCAGCTCAGTGGTAGAACACTGGCCTGGCATGGTTAGGTTCAACCCCAGTGCCAAAGTAGGGGCAGCTTTTAATTTTTTGGTGAAGGATAATGATAGAAGTGGGGAGGAGCCAGGCAGCAGTCAGACCTCATTTACATTTTGGAAAGAGCACTGTTTGTGCCTGAAGGTAAGAGGAGGAGCAGGAAGCCAGTGTGGCAGCTGTTGCAGTGACGTTAGGCACAGAGAGCACACACAGGGCAGGGGGGCCTGCTCCCTCCCTTGCTCCCTCACACCACTAACCATGCTCAGCTCTTGCCAGCATTTAATCAAAAAACTAGCAAATCAGATTTCATAAAAATTAAAACTTTTAACCAGGCGCATCTCTGTGAGTCTGAGGCCAGCCTGGTCTACAGAGTGAGATCCAGGACAGGCACCAAAACTACACAGAGAAACTTTGTCTCGAAAAACAAAACAAAACAAAACAAAAAAAAAAAACAAAAAAAAAAGAAAGAAAGAAAGAAAAAGAAAAAAGCCCATAAATACAACAACAAAAAGCCGGTGGTGGTGGTGGTGGCACACACTCTTAATCCCAGCACTCAGGAGGCAGGGGCAGGTGGATCTCTGTGAGTTTGAGGCCAGCCTGGTCTACAGAGTGAGTTCCAGGACAGGCTCTAAAGCTACACAGAGAAACCCTGTCTTGGGGGAAAAACAAAAATAAAATCCTCACACATAGAGCCAGGCAATGGTGGTATACATCTTTAATCCCAGCACTCAGGAGACAGAGGCTGGCAGATCTCTGAGTTCAAGGCCAGCCTGGTCTACAAAGTGAGTTCCAAGAGAGCCAGGCCTACACAGAGAAACCCTGTCTTAAAAAACAGGGTTTTTTAACAAAATGCGATGCATTTTGTGCGTGTCCAGCTACTGCTAACCACTTCTTTCTGTCTGTGCTAGTACTCCTGCCCTGTCTCCTTCACGACTTCATGTCCTCTTTTCTATTGTTATTAATAACTCCAAGTCCAGTTAGTGCTGCTTATGTGTGCTAATTACTGAATGGACAGTTCACAGAATACAGAACATATAAATAGACTTTCCTCAGTTCAGCCCCATCCCCCAACCACTTTCAAATAATCACTCAGAGGCTTATATTAATTATAATTGTTTGGCAATGGCTCAGGCTTATTACTAGCTAGCTCTTACATTTAAATTAACCCATATTTCTTCTCCATGCTTTGCCACCTGTGGCTTGTTACCTCTCCTTTTCTCTGTCTTGCTTCCTCCGCGGCTGGATAGCATCTCCCGTCTCCGCCCTTCCCCTTCCCATCATTCTCAGGGTGGCTTTCTCGCCTAACTTCCTGCCCAGCTACCGGCCTGTCAGCTTTTTATTAACCAGTGAGAGTAAGACATGTTCACAGTGTGCAGAAGGATTATTGCACAGCAGATACGTGGCAACAACTGTGTGTAGGAGGGAATACACAGGTACCAGGGAGCTCCAGCTCGATGCCCTGGTGAGAGCGGAGCCCCATGTAGTATGATGGGCAAGGAAATGGCACAGCTGCTTCAGTAACGAGTTTGTCTCTAAATTCATGTAATAACTGTGTATGTTTGTGAGATACACTTTGTGTTTGTTTGTGAGAGAAGATCTTGCTTTATTACCCAGGCTGGCTAGAACTCCTTGGCTCAAGTAGTCTTCTTGCCTCAGTCTCTCCAGTAGCTGAGACTACAGACCTCAATGCACCTGGCCTCCCCACCCCTCTCTCATTATTTTGTATTTATGTGTGCATGCATGATATATAGGGGTTGCCGCGGTGCATGTGGAGGTCAGAGAACAACTTGGTGCAGTTTTCCCTTACCTGTAATGGGTTCCAGAAATCAAACCAGTCTTGCACAGCACATTTTTTACCCACTTAGCCATTTCTCCAGCCCCCCCCCCCTTTTTTTTTTCTTTTTTTGACATAGGGTCTCAATGTGTGGTTCTGGCCAGCCTGGAACTCGATTTATAGACCAGGCTGGCCTCAAACTCAGAGACTTTGCCTGCCTCTGCTTCCCAAGTGCTGGGATTAAAGGCGTGCGCCACCATGCGTGGCTCCCTCTCATTTTTATCAGAACCTCTTTTCAATATCTATCTTAGTGTTCAGCACTGTTGACTACACTCTCATGTTGCTCTATAGCCCAGAAACTTTCTGGGAAATGTCACTAGGCTGTTTCATCGTTGTGTAGGCATCATAGATACATGCTTACACAGACCTAGCTGGAACATTGGTGGGACTGCTGCTGCAGTGGAACTACATTGTTTTATATGTGAATCTTGTTTTGTGTATGACCCTGGGCACTGAGCCCAGGACCCTGCATACTAATTATTCATTCCATGACTGAGCTACACAAATAACCCTAAAATCTTTGTTTATTTGTTTGTTTTGTTCTGTTTTTCAAGACAGGGTTTCTTTGTGTCACCCTGGCTGTCCTGGAACTTGCTCTGTAAACCAGGCTGGCTTTGAACTCACAGAGATTCACCTGCCTCTGCTTCCCAAGTGCTTGGATTAAAGGTATGCACCACCACCACCTGGCCCTAAACTCTTCATTATCGTTTGCAGGAGGACACTTCAAATAATGATTAAAATATAGTATAAACTGGGCCTGGTAGTTCATACCTGTAATGCCAGCTTTGAGGGAGATGGAGGCAGAGTCATGAAGATTGAAAGTTCAAAATCCAGCCATGGCAACTTAGTTATACTCTCTCTTAAAAATAAAAGTAAAAGGGGACCTAAGGGTGTGTAGCTCAGTGGTGATTGCTTACCATGTGCAGGGCCCTAGATTCAGTCCCTGCATTGGCCAAATACTCACATACACAAACACATACTCCAGTGACCTAGTCATCTCTTAGCAGCCATTGTTTGGTGCATAATTACATGTGCTCTCTTTCGTAACATTGCAGGGCAGTAGCTTGTTTACACTAATATTACCCCAAACACAAGAGTAATGCGCTGTGTCCCTGGCCATGCAGTCCTTAGATGACAGGAGGCTCTTGGCTCCATCATGAGCCCATGGGACCACCGTTTCATGAGTGCCCTGAGCCGACTGAAACATCTTTTCACTAGATACAACTCCATTTCTAATAAAGCTCCTATAGCTCAAATGTTAAATGGCCATTTAATAAAAAATCCTGGTACCAGATACTGGTGTAAATGCTAAAAGATCAGAGAGACAAAGGAACAAGCCACCTCTTACCTCTAGGACTTCTCAGCCTGAAAAAGCCTCAGCTGATAGGCCTCTAGCCGAATGAGCCTCCTCAGCTGAAAAGGCTTCAGTTCCTGTCTCTTCACGCCTTATATACCTTTCTCCGCCCAGCCATTAAAAAGGTGTGTGTGCTTCCCAAGTGCTGGGATTAAAGGTGTGTGCCACCACTACCTGGCTCTGTTTCTCTCCTAGACTAAATCAGTCTCCTGTAGTCCAGGGTGACTTTGAACTCACAGAGATCCAGATGGATCTCTGCCTCCCGAGTGCTAGGATTAAAGGTCTTTGTTTAATCTAGTGGCTTGTTCTGTTCTCTGATCTTCAGGCAAATTTTATTAGGGTACACAATATATCACCACAACTACCAAGATGGTCACTTTGAAGTGTAGTCTCTAGGGTGATAAAGTAATTTAAAAATTATGATACTTTCACACTAATTTGTCTAACAGGAAAAAGGTAACTGGGCTGATGACAGTGTTCATTAAAATGCTACATCTGGCCAGGCAGTGGTGGTACAGCAGCTTTCTCGGTGGGGCAATCTGAAGTGTCTGAGCTAGAATGAAGCCTGCAGGTGTGGAGTTTCTGTGAAGGCTTGAGAGAGACAGTAAGCGTGGGCAGCGTAAACACGCAGAGACTTGAGTAAACGTAAAGATGTCTCTCTTGACACTTACCTTTTAAAGGCAGAATAGTAGTAAGTACATTCAGCTTTCTGGCTTTTGCAGTGTCTTTCCATCTCATGGTTTATATGCTGCCATGTAATGTCGCTGAAGCTGTGTTTCTTTTCCAGGTGCAGCTGGTGAACAATCGCTTTAAAGGAGTCAAGTATTTCCGCCTGAACACCCTGGCTTCCCTGGGATACGTGGTTGTGGTGATAGACAACAGGGGATCCTGTCACCGAGGGCTGAAATTTGAAGGCGCCTTTAAATATAAAATGGTGGGTGAGCAGAGAACATTCTCTTTTCCGGACGTTTTCATTTTCTTACACTTTATTCAAGTTGGGGGAGGCTCTGAGTGACAGTGAGAGAGAATGTGTTAGAACGGAGCAGCGGGAAGAATCGTAGTTTGGTTTATATTAGGCTCGCTCCTGTGGACCTGTACATACCTCCCAGGAGCTGAGGTACAGCCACTTCTGCAGAAGTGTGCCCTTTCCAGTTAGTACTCTCTCCTCAGCCCCAAGGCAGCCTCGTTTAGTTGCCAGAGTCCCACATGCTACTGAGGAATCACTAAGATTGGTTCTGTCCTCTGTGAAGAGGGAAACCGACTGGGTAGTTCCTTCCTTGTGACAAGCCTCTTTCTCTCTGCAGGAAGCTTTAATTGCTACCTTTTAGAGATGCCCCAGGTCCTTTCTGCTGCTTTGGGAAATGATGACAGTCCGATGTTCCTTTTGCACAATAAGGCAGTCCCTGTGGCTGCCAGTGTGTTGGACATGCTGAGTAAGACATGGGATGGTCTCCCACAGCCAGTTCTTTGACCTTATGTTGTATTCTCATGTAAGTTTTTTTTGTTGCTTTATTTTTTGGTTTGGCTCAGTGAAGTGAGACTGTGTGCACTGGCAGGCCCAGTGATACCTCGGGTGGTACTGGTAGGAGTTAGGACATCCAAAGCTTTCTAGAAGTGTCATGCTGGGAGAAAGAAGTTTGGGCCTCAGGGGTAATGAATGCCCTTTGCTTTACTGCACTATGTGCTAAAAGGAGAGGTAAAATTAATCGATCTCTTAGAGGGGCTGGATTTTTATCTTTGGATAGAGGAAGGCTTGTTACAAGGAAGTTGCTGGCCTCTTAGCAGACGACAGAACACATGGAGACACCCTGCAGCCAGGGACAGCATGGGCACTGACAGGAAAGGACTTGAAGACCGTGTCGAACGAAACTAAACTCCCGACAAGGTAGCGGCAGAAGCAGCAGGCCCTTAGCCTCTAAATCGTTTTGTTTTTCTTTTTTAATTTCTTGAGGGAAAATAGAATATCAGTTGTTAACCAACTCTAATCTGAAAAAAGAAACCTTCCAGGAATTCTTAGTGAAAACATGAAGCAGCTTTAAAAGAAGTCTCTAAGACTAGTATTGGTCAGAACCAGTGAGCTATGCCCCCATTTTTGACAGGGTCAAATAGAAATTGATGACCAAGTGGAGGGCCTCCAGTACCTGGCGTCTCAGTATGACTTCATTGACTTGGATCGTGTGGGCATCCACGGATGGTCCTATGGAGGCTACCTCTCCCTGATGGCATTAATGCAGAGATCGGATATCTTCAGGGTATGTGGCTACTCTTCTATTTGTTTTTGTCATTGGGCAGAATTCTCTGTTAATTGAAGATAGAGATGATTTTCTGACGGACCAGGTATCGTCAATATGTAGAATGCTTATGTGTTTTACACATGGGAACTGTATCTCTAGCTTTAACATAGCTCTTAAAACCCTTGTCAGGTTGGTCACCAGTTTATAACTGCTTATATATGCCAAAGATGGATAGTTATGATTAGTAAAACACACATAAGTGGGGGGTGGGGGGGGGTGGCACACGCCTTTAATCTACCTCACTCAGGAGGCAGAGCCAGGCGGAGCTCTGTGAGTTCAAGGCCAGCCTGGTCTACAGAGCAAGATCCAGGGCAGGCACCAAAACTACACAGAGAAACCCTGTCTCGAAAAACCAAAAAGAACAAAACAAAACAAAAAAACACCAAAAACCCCACACATATCCTTCCTGGATTATAGTTACTTGTTTAATTACTGAACTACACCTTTGCCCTAGGCCCTGGTGTATCCTCAACAGCTGCAGTGCTTAACATGTGAGTCCTCAATAGATCTGTGTCCAGTACAGGGCCTGGGCTGGGTCTTCAGCACTTAAAAGAAATCACGTTGACTGAACTGATTTTTTTTAATTTCTTTTTTTTTTTTTTTGTAATAATGAAGTTTGAACCTAGGACCTCTTGTATGCTGAAGCACATGCTCTACCACCAAGCTACAGACCCAGCTCACTGAGCGAACTGAATATTTACATGCTTATAATTCTTCAAATTCTTAGAACATTATACTAAAGAAAATATATAAAGATGATAGTCATTAAGAAAATAGGGATGAATGGATAGATGAAATGTCTCTGCAGGTAAGGCTGCTGCCAAAACTGAGTTTGAATCCCAGGACTCAAATGGTGGAAGGAGAGGACCTCGTAAAAGTTGTCCTCTGACTCTACAGCCATGCCATGGCGCATGTGCACCCACACAAATTCACACATGCTTGTGCACACAAGATAAAGGAAAATGTCATTTATTTAATGTTAGAAAAGGAAGAAAGGGTCTCATGAGGTGGCTCAGCAGGTGAAGTACCCGCCAACCCTGATGGACTGAGTTCAGTGCCCCCACCCAGCGGAAGAAGAAACTCTGACCTCAGATGAGTGACCGTACACACAGGCAGCTAAGTGTAAGCAAGGAAAAAAAAGTTAGCAAAGATGTGAATAAAGAGCAGCAGTACTTTTTTTTTTTTTTTTTGCTTTGGTTTTTTTTTTTTTTTTAAGACAAGGTTTCTCTGTGTAACAACCCTGACTGTCCTGGAACTCTGTAGACCAGGCTGGCCTCACACTCACAGAGATCCACCCTCTTCTGCCTCCCCAGTCCTGGGACTAAAGGTGTACACCATGCCCTGCTAAAGAGCAGTGATTTTTATGTCTGTAACAAGATTTTATTTTACAATGAGAAGTTTATCTTTTGTTTGGGGGGGTTGTTTAGAAACAAGCTGAAGAAGATCTTGAACTTCTGACCCTCTTGCCTCTCCCTTCTGAGTGCTGGGATTACAGGCGTGCACCACTGTGCCCTGTTTATGATGAGAAGTAATCTTTAGGAACAAAATAGTCAAGCATAGTCATACACACCTGTAGTCCTGGGACCTGGGACAGAGAAACAGAAGGATTGCCAGCTTGAGGCCAGCCTGGGCTACATAAGAAAACACTATCTTTAAAACAAAAAAAGTTAATTAGAATATCTGAATATAAAACTACATGGGAGCCTTAAATGTGGCAAGTTTTACTTAAGTATAGTCCAATTGTTGTTTTAAATTCTGTATTGCGAAAGAAAAAGAAAGAAAAAAGAAAGCTACAAGTGTGAACAGTGGGTGCTTTTATATGAAGTTGGCAGTTGTCACACCTGTTTCCCAGTGGCGGGGGTGGGGGGGTGGGGGGGTGTTCACAGACTCCTTCAGATCTGCTTTGAATAAAAGAGACTCACAGTTTGTATTTCAGCTGTCCCAGGTTTAGAGGTTGATGCTGGTTGTGCTGTGAGACATGAAGCTGATTGACTCACAGGGTATCAGATTTATGACCTTGGCACCTGATTTCAGGTTTCCGCATGTCCTGAGATGTGTGCCCAGTAGCAGGGACTGAAACCTTGCAAGGATAATTTTAGCTTATCCGTTTGCCGTTGCACGTTCTCTCTGCTTGCACTCTTTTCTGGGACACAGCTGACTGTCCATATTGTCATATGCAGGTTGCTATTGCTGGGGCCCCAGTCACTCTGTGGATCTTCTATGATACAGGATACACAGAACGTTACATGGGTCACCCTGACCAGAATGAACAGGGCTATTACTTAGGATCTGTGGCCATGCAAGCGGAGAAGTTCCCCTCAGAGTAAGTTCATACCTGAAAATGAAGGCTCTCAATTTTAAATAGTGTTTTAAAAACTTTAAGAATGATGATAAAAACTACTGAAAATTAAAACTAAAGCTAATGTTTTATAAATACTAAAAAGTTCCTTTTTCTGCTTCCTCAGTACTGGGGATTGAGCGCAAACCATTGCGTAGACACGTAGTGTTCCACCATTAGCTGCTAAACCGCTAGAGCAGAAGGGTGTCACTCGGAGGCAAATTAAAGTTTAGATACTGATTGGGATTAGGATTAGGTTTTTAATATGTATTTGTGATTATTTATTTATCTTTATAAATAATATTTGAAGTGGTTGCTTACACTGAAAGAAATTAAGTCCATAATCGTGTGAAAGTGGAAGGAAGTCTGTCAGCGACAGTGTTTTCACAAACGTGTTCTAGGAACATGCAGTAAGGAGCTGAACATGCTTTTCTGTTCATTCTTCAGTACATGTGGCATCTGGTTAAACTGTATTACAGATTTAATATTGAAAAAAATGAGTCCTCATCCTAACAGTACAGTAACGTTAACTGTGGTTAGTTTAAAGGAACCAAGTGGTCAGCCCTAATGCTCTTCTTCTGTCTTGCCTGATCTTTTAATATTTGTATTCCTCCAGACCAAATCGCTTACTACTCTTACACGGGTTCTTGGATGAGAACGTTCATTTTGCACACACCAGTATATTGCTGAGTTTTTTAGTGAGGGCTGGAAAGCCATATGACTTACAGGTGAGTTGTTCCACATTTTCAAATTCAGTGTGGTGGCAGATAGTGAAAAATTACTCTGAAACCTAACAAAATGAGGACTGAGTCTGTTTTCAGCTGTGTCTAAACTCTGCCCAAGAACACTAAAGTAATAGGTATAGTTACCAATCTTTAGTTGATAAAAATTAAGATTCTACTGAAGGCTGACTGAAACACTGGCCTGTCCAATCACATGGCTTATGTTTCTATGTTTGTTCAGCCTGTAGGCTTGGAAATGGCTGCTGAGACCTACTTACTGTCTTCCTTTGCTTCTGTTCTCCCTCTTAATGGGTGAGGAAATACTACATGATCTCCTTGTTTTAAGAGGGGTTCAGACACAAGGAAACCCTGTCTCGAAAAACCAAAGAAAGAAAAGAAATAAAAATAATAATAAAACTAATCCCAACACTCAGGAGGCAGAGGCAGGTGGATCTCTGTGAGTTCAAGGCCAAGACTGTTCAAAGAGAAACTCTGTCATGAAAAACCTAAATAAATAAATTAAACGCTCTGAAAAAAAAAGGGGGGGGGCGTTCAAAGACTTGATTGTGGAGCTGGAGAGGTGGGTGATACTTACATTGGCAACTAGCAACTGTCTATAACTCGATAACTGCAGCTCCAGGAGACCCAACACCCTCTACTGGTCTCCGTGAACTCTTGCATGCAAATGGTGCATATACATACACACATACACACATACACACGCACATGCACATAAAAGATAAATAAATATTTTTTAAGACCTGATTATGAGATCATTTACTGTTCTTTTATATTGTCATGTGAATAAATATTAATAAATAATATTTAATAAATAAGCTTCTTCATAGCTTCCTTGTGCGAAATCAATAAACAAAGATTTTTGAGAGGCCGGGTGGTGGTGGCGCACACCATTAGTCCCAGCACTTGGGAGGCAGAGGCAAGAGGATCAGGAGCTCAATGCTACATAGCAAATTAGAGGCTAGGCTACATGAAATGCATTCCCCCCAGAGCAAATGTGTGTGTGCGTGTGCGGCTCTTGGTCCTTCTTGTTCCTTAAGATTATATGTTCATGAGCCGGGTGTGGTGGCGCACACCTTTAATCCCAGCACTTGGGAGGCAGAGGCAGGCGGATCTCTGTGAGTTCGAGGCCAGCCTGTGGGCTACCAAGTGAGCTCCAGGAAAGGCGCAAAGCTACACAGAGAAACCCTGTCTCGAAAACAAAACAAAACAAAACAAAAAACAAAACAAAACAAAACAAAACAAAAAAAAAAAGATTATATGTTCATGAGAAAGTATAACCTTTCCTTTTCCTTTGATGTTTCAGTTGACATTTCTGTCCAATTAAACTGTGAGATATTTGTCTATAGTAGCAGTTTTCAAGTCTTTTGATCTCCAAAGTCCTTTACATACCACAAAGCCTTGTTTATGTAGGTTATGTGTGTGGTGGGGGTGGACATGGTAGCACATGCAGGCTAAAGCAGGAGAATCAGGAGCTGGTAGTTCACCTGGCTACATAGCAGTTCCAGAAAGAGGCCGATGCGTAGTAAGACCGTACTCAAAAAAAAAAAAAAAAAAAAAAAACCTCATAGAGAATTAAAACTGAGAGAAATATTTATTTTAAAGGAACAATAGTAAATTACTGTATGTTAACACAAATCACATTTATCTTAAGGGAAAAATAATTCCAAAACAACTTACTGAGAAAAATGCTGCTATTTTATTTTTGTTAATACTCCCTTGAAGGAGATACATTTCTTCATTCAGTCTGATGTGTTATGTTGTTTGACTAAAGTGTATGAAAAAGAGACTGGACAGATGGCCCAGTGGTTAGGAGCACTCGCTGCTCTTGAAAAGGAAAGACCTTAGTTCACTTCCTAGAATCCGTATGTGACAGCTCACAAGTGCCTATAACTCCAGCTGCAAGGGATCTGACGCCCTCTTCTGGCCTCCATAGGGCTCCATACACATGGTACACACACACACACACACACACACACACACACACACACACACACAGATTTTAAATTTAAGTATATGAAGAAAAATTTGGTCTCACTAAGTATGTGTTAAGAAGTGGGAGAGACCAGGTGGTGATGCATGCCTTTAATCCCAGCACTTGGGAGGCAGAGGCAGGTGGATCTCTGTAAGTTCAAGGCCAGCCCAGTCTACAGAGTGAGTTCCAGGACAGCCAGGGCTACACAGAGAAACCCTGTCTCACAAAAAAAAAAAAAAAAAAAAAAAAAAAAAAAAAAAAGAAATGAGAGAAATGAGTTAGCCCTCAAGCTAGCTTTTGTGGAAAGCTAAAGCCATGTTTATAAAATTTTCATGCTCTGTCACATTAAAATATATTGCACTTTGGGCTAAAGATATGGCTCAGGAAGCACTGGAGAGATGTCTCAGAGGTTAAGAGCACTGGCTGCTCTTCCAGAGGTCCTGAGTTCAATTCCCAGCATCCACATGGCGGTTCACAACCATCTGTAATGGGATTTGATTCCCTTTTCTGATGTGCATGAAAAGAGATCACTCAGATACATAAAATAAACAAATAAATAAAAATAAATTAAATTAAAAAAAAAAAGACGTGGCTCAGGGTTTAGAGCATTCGTTGCTCTTCCAGAGGACCTGGGTGCTATTCTCAGCATCTGCACGTTGGCTTACCACCATCTGTAACTCTAGTTCTAGGGTAACAGTTCTCAACATGTGCATCATGACCCCTTTGGGGCTCAAATATCAGATATCCTCTATATCAGATATTTATATTACAATTCATAACAGTAGCAAAATTATACTTATGGATGTAATAACGAAAATAATCTTATGACTGGGGGTCACCACACCATGAGGAACTGTATCAAAGGGTCACAGCCTGAGGAAGGTTGAGAACCACGGCTCTAGGTAGGTGGTCTTATGCTGCCCTCTGATCTCAAGCACCAGGCATACACATGGTGCACATACATGCACCCAGACAAAACATTCATACACATAAAATAAATCTGAAATATATAAATTAATCCATTGGCTCTTGACCTTGTATATCATATGGATCTTTTTACCCTTAAATTAATACCTGGAAATACCATGTTAGCATCTCTCAGATGTTGACTCTTTTTTGTATCATATTTTTGTTTTCATTATTTTTGTGGGGAGTTGGTTATTTAGTTGGTTGGGTTTTTTTGAGATATGGTCTCACCCTGTATCCCTGGCTGACCTGGAACTCATTATGTAGACTCAGTTGGCTTTGAACTCAATGAGATCCACCAGCTTCTGCCTTCCAAGTGCTAGGATTAAAGGCACAAGCCCCATGTCCATATTTTTATAGTCCCATGCTTTAATAGTATGCAACTGAGGTAGAGTGAGCTGCTGGTTAAAACATGTAGTGCCGGGTAGTGGAGGCACACGCCTTTAATCCCAGCACTTGGGAGGCAGTGTCAGGCAGATCTCTGTGAGTTTGAGGCCAGCCTTGTCTACAGAGAGAGATCCAGGACGGGCACCAAAACTACACAGAGAAACCCTGTCTCGAAAAATCGGAAAAATAAATAAATAAATAACATGTAGTTTAAGGATTAAAAAGATGTCTACCCCAGGGTTCTAGTTTATAAAATTCTGATTTTTTTACTACCACTTAAATGAAAATGGCATGTTTCTTTTTAACTACATCTGTGTGATAGAGATTACTATAGCTCCCAGGATAATATAATGCCTCACCCACGCCCTGCTAGGACACCACCACTTGAATTCATTAATTTTGTGTTGGTAGAGCAGCGCAGTAAATCAGTGAATGAGCACATCAAGGCCAGTGGTGTCTGCAGATCTTTTTAACATAGTTATTTGTGTTGTTTGTTTTGTTTTTTGAGACAAATGAGGTTTCATTATGTAGTGCCAGGCAGACCCTAATTTCACGATCCTCCTGCCTCCACCTCCCATATGCTGGGTTGAAGATAGTTAAGACCTTGTATGGCATTTGAAATGGTTTCCAAGGACTCAGGCACACTCAGGCAATGAACCACTAAAGAATCCTCCTGAAGCCTTCTTGGGTAGGTGTATAAAGACTCAGAAGGAGAGCCTTGGGATAATATGTATTAATGTAATACCACAGAGAGACCATGTTCCATATTGGCAATCTAGTTAGAAATCTCTGGAAAGTGTCCTGGCATGTGGGCCCTAGAGACAGGAGGATCCAGAGTTTGAGATTATCCTTGGCTACATGGTAAGTTTTTAGTTCAGCCTGGGCTACATGAAATCCAGTCTTAAAAAACAATATATAAATAAATGACAATGTCCAGAAAGTTTTGGAAAGAGGAGCATCACTAAACTTTCTCTTCTTGCCTCTGCTCTTTGTTGTGAAGATCTACCCTCAGGAGAGGCACAGCATCAGAGTCCCTGAGTCCGGAGAGCATTATGAACTGCACCTGTTGCACTACCTTCAGGAGAACCTTGGATCACGTATTGCTGCTCTGAAAGTGATCTAACTCTGACTTGTGTAGAATGCGGTATGCACTGTCTAACCAAACAAGGAGGGTTAGTCAGTAGAGAAGCCAGAGTTGGTAATCGTACTTTGGTACCTGCCATGTAAGACCTACTTCTGAGAGTAAATTTGGTGCCATGCAGAAATCTGCAGTTAATGGATAGTAATCTAATACCTTAACCATGCACACAGAACTGAGTGACGTATTTCCAAGAGATTGAGCAGTACCACGAGGATACTGGAAGAAGCAAGGCACCAGCGCCACATATTCACACTAGCCTGTGTTCACCTTTACTAGCAGCATAAGCCTTCTGGACTTCATTAGTGGATTTTACAGTATACTCTGAGTTTGTTAAAAATATGATGATAGTAGTGGTTGGTTTGGTTCAGTTCCAGGATCTCTGACTAGTTATGGATTCGATAGCACTTCCGTCTAATTGAGTAGCTTATGCTTCGTCACTTGGGGTGTATCCAGCATGTCATGAACTAATTACTATTAAGCTTATGACTTTCCCAGTCATTAATGATTTTTCAAGGATAACTTAGTGACCTCCTAAAGACACTTACTTGGGCTCTGACAAGTTTTTAACCAATTTAAACAGCATCTAGTATAAATAATTCTCCTCTTTCTTTGATACGATGGAGTGGGGTTTCCTTTCACACAAAGACAAGGAACTGTGTCACATGAGTCTAGTCACAAGTCTCATGATCTTGGCAATTACAGGCAAAAAAAAATTCAGGCAAATTATTTGAGAGCTTGAAAATTAGCAGGCAAGTTTTTTTTTCTCCTTTTAGGAACAGAAAATGTATACATTCATTTGTATTCTGAAAATGTAATGCTGCCCATTTTCATTTGGCCTTTCCTTTACTAAAGTGGTCCAGAGTTTCCAGGAGGTAGAAGGGTTACGGTGGGAATGGGGAGACCCTGGTGCAGGGAATGACGAGAAAGGAGGCAGCAAATCTCTGCTTAAGAACTGGGCAGAAATAGTTCAGCAGAAATACTCATGAGAAAAGCTGGGTCAGTGTCAACTCCCTGAGTGGCTGGGAACCACAACCAGGAAGTTAGGCTTTGCCGGCACAGCTACAGGACAACATTCAGAGGAGAACTTTTATAATTCCAGCTTTCGTTATTTTCCTTTCCACTTTAGAAACCTTACAAATCTACATTTTAACTTGTTTGTGTGTTTGTTTTTTGGTTTTTCAAGAGAGGGTTTCATTGTAAAGTAGCCCTGACTATCCTGAAATTCACTCAGTAGATCAGGCTCAGAGATCCACCTGCCTCTGCCTCTTGAGTGCTGGGATTAAAGGTGTGCACCACTACAACCCAGCTAACCTTTTTATTTGAATGTAATTTAGATATCGCTAGCTTAAAATAAAAAGTTTCCAGACCACTTCTTTGCTGTAAGCTAATCCCTGACAAACCATGGCGCTCTCAGCATTGAAAGCCTAGCTGACAGATTTTTTACTCGGCCATGACATTCTCCTGGTTTAGGAACACACTAGCTTTCAAGTGCTGGTTGGTGTCTGCCCTTTAGGGCCTTCCAGTATTAGATGGGTCCCATTGGAGCCAGGCACCTGTGGGTTTGACCCTTTTTAATCACAAACTCCAGTGTTTAGGAAGTTACAGTAATTTAAAAATCACTCCAAGAAAACTTGCTGTGTTTCTTTCTGCCTGCCACAGCAGGTCCCTTCCCAAGAGCAATCTGCATTAGTGAGGATGATAGCAGTCGGATCAGAGGTGGGCGGCTCAGGAAGCCTGGGAATAACAGGTGACCATGGGCTTCTGTCCTCGGAAAGGGAGGGCTGGTATCCGCTGGCTGTGTATTTATGTTGTATGATAGAGTCCACATTTTTTCTTATTGTCTATCTATTTTGATTTTCTTGCTTATGACATTTTCTCGTGCCAAAATTTGTTTATATTTTTCAAAGTTAAATTAAACTAATTTGGGTAACTTTCCTTCCCCCACAAAGTATTTCCCTCATGACTTAAGTATCTGTCTTGACTGTTGAGGGTGGTATTTGCTGGACCAACTAGCCTCCAAGGGCTGCTCTTACATTCTAAGTAGGAGTGACATAAAGTAGCTCTCACTACCCTTTTGAAATCTCTCACCCTTCAGTTTGCTTTGTAACAAGACATCTCCTATTTTATGCAAACAAGCCTGAGAGACCTCACTTCCCCCACATTCTTCTTGCCGTCTCTGCTGCTGTCACAGGAACGCATGCATTACCGTGTCATTTAAATGTCATCCCACTTCTCTAAGGAGGAAAGTGCTTTGCTCCCTTGCACAAAGGTGGCTTGACTGACTGGGTTTGCTTGTCTACACCAGTGTGACAGCCGTCGGTTAGCTGGAGCAATTGTCTGACTGTGGGTGTCGATGAGAAAGCAAGAGTCGGTGAAACTAGGAGTTTGATGGGCGCCGAGAAGCACTCGTTACACATCTGAGTGGGTTTTCACTTGGTGACAAGTGTACTCAGCATCCAGAGCAGCAGGACTCAGGTTCATCCAGGACCCTGAGCTCAAGAAATGAAGTCTTGAACCTCTTGCAGAGGCATGGGCTCCGTCAGTTTGGGTGGAGACCAGGAATATGCATTTCTAGCACAGCAAGCTTCCTGGGTACTTCGGGTCAGGGCACTGTAGACTGCTTTAAGAAACTGTCTGTAAAGAACGGGGTTGGAGTCAGACAATGTGTGACTTTACATTGGATGATTGTTACGAACCCAAAACAGTAGTCAGGAAAACTGCTCGTCTGTGATAACTGTTGACCTCTTCTTGCAGAAGCAGGAGCAAGTAACTCTATTGAAGGGAGAATGGCTTTTCCCATTCCTGACTCCCAAAGCCTCACACAGGAAGATGCTTCA
Source organism: Peromyscus maniculatus bairdii (assembly GCF_049852395.1). Classification (NCBI taxonomy): domain Eukaryota; kingdom Metazoa; phylum Chordata; class Mammalia; order Rodentia; family Cricetidae; genus Peromyscus; species Peromyscus maniculatus. Next base: position 62,520,180 of record NC_134858.1, read on the forward strand.
TGATGCACATCTGGCCCTTTAAAGCCATGAGCCACAGAGGAAGGCGGGAGAGGGGGTGTATGTTTTTGTTCAGGTGTTTCCTGCCTTTACCACATGGTTCTCTTACAGGTGGGTTGATTCCAGTCAGAGCCAACATAGTTACAGAATCAAAAGTTTTCCAGCTGGAACAAATCTTTAACATAACCCAGTGTTCTTGTATGCTGGGGGAAAAGACTGTGTTCTAGAGAGAAAAACACACCTGAGACCCCACATTTGGTTAGTACTCAGAACCAGGCTCCATCCGTGGCCTGCCTCATGGTAGGTGTGTAGTATTTAAGAAAGGCAGATTTTTAAAAGAAGTGTTTGTTAATATATTCCTATAAGACATTTTAAAGGAAACCACAAAAAAATGGTTAATTTTACCTGTCTTACTCAGTGCTAAGCATGCTTATTAATGAAGCAGTACTTCTGATGAATGTGTGACATTCCAAAGTTAACTGAAATAATTACACTAAATTTCTTCCTTGGTGCCTTGGGAGATAGGGACACAGAGTGCTTGCATAGACCCAGGAGCCCATCTTAGAGCTACAAGAGCCTCAGCCTGGTCTAAACTATGTAATGTGAGAGCGTCCTCTCCCAGCAGATGGAAGGGAACTGGAAACATCCCCAACTGCTCCCTTCCCAGCCCCACCCCTCCTCTTCTGTCTGCCCCCTACTGTTAGTGCAAGGAAGGTGCTCGGCTCTAGACAGTTGTTCCGGAAGTCCCTGCAGACACAGAGCTGTGTTTGCATGTTTGGTTTTAAGTAATCCTAATACAAAGCTATGTTGTTTTCAGCACAGTTGGAATGGGGAGGGTCTTTAATTTTAGCGCATAAAGTGCCTGCTGTTCCAGCGCTGACCTGTACATGATCTGCATGTCTCTCTCCAGTAAGCATATGGGTCTCCTCAGTTTCAGCCCCATGGCTTTTAATCGTGTGATGTGAAGCATTAGTTTCGCTGCATTTTATTACAGGTTCTTGGTTGCAATAAAGATGCTGCTGAAATGAACTGACTTCAGTGTTCCTTCCCCTTCCTCCTCCCCATCTCTACAGCCTTCGCTTTGATGACTCACACCTGTGGAGTGCAGCCACACAAGGTCATGTGCTGCAGAGAATGGAGATGCTGGGGTGGAGGTGCAGGGCTGTGGGGGAGTTCTAGTACAAACACTGACCATCTGTACTGAGTGGGAGGTGTGCAGAGCGCTGCTCAGTACCTGCCCGAGCTTTCCAGAAGCCCTCAGCCCAGATGCCAGGGCAGAGAGTGCTCGGAGCCAGGAACTAACAGATACCCCGTGAACAACTGGGGGCTTCTGTATATCACTAGCAATTGATAGGGGTTTCTGCAGGTTCTGAACGTCCTAAGAGAGTTTAGTGTGATGCTTTCATTTTTAAGTTACACTTATGTGTGCCATGGTATGAGTGTGGAGGTCAGAGGATGACTTGTAGGAGTGGTTCTCTCCTTCCACCCTGTGGGTGCCAGGGACTGAGCTCAGGTTAGCAGGTGTGGCAGCAAGCACCTTTACCTGCTGAGCCATCTCCCCAGTCCTGTGGAGTGCTTTTCTCTTTGACCATTCTGAAGGTTTTGCCATCCTTATCTTCCCAGGTGTGGTACAAACAGGGCCTCCGGCGTGCTAGGCAAGTATTCAGCCTCTGAGCTATAGCCCTAAGCCAGCAATTCTGATTTTTAACAGCAAGTTGAGTTTGTCGATGTTCCAGAACACAGTTTGTCTGGATTCTGTGGCTCTCTGTAGTTATGTATAAAACATCACATGAACAAACAGGATAAACCAACCATGACTATATTAGGGTCTTTTGTATATGAAAATTAGGGATAAAAATTATCTCTAAATAAGGTAGTTTGGGGTTAGAGAGATGACTCAGAAGTTAGGAGCACTTGCTGCTCTTCCAGGAGACCTGGGTTCAAATCCTAACACTCACATAGCAGTTAATAACCATTTGTAACTTCAGTTCCAGGGCATCCAGAGTCCTCTTCGTACCACCTCTAGCACAGATCACATACATGGTTCACATAAATTCAGGCAGGACACTCATACATATAGTGCACGTAAACTAAAATGTAAAAGTAAAGTAATTGTATAATTAGTATTTCCTGGACTTTTCACCATGTCATTCTCACACACAAGAAATCGTAGGCTGAGTGTGGTGATTAACACCTTTAATCTCAGACTCGGGAGACAGAGACAGGCATGTTTCTGTGAATTTGAGGCCAGCCTGATCTACATAGTGAATTCCAGGCCAGTTAGGACTTTTGGGGAAAAAAAAAAAAGATATGACACTAGAGTAAATTGAGACACACCAGAATTATCTATTGAGATTGTAGCCAGAAATCACTGGCCAGGCCCAGCCCAGCCCTAAAGAAAATATTATTATTATTATTATTACATTTATTTGTCTATTGTGTGGGTGTGCATGTGGATGCAGAGAGCAACTTCTGGACGTTGGTTCTGAGTCTTCAACATGTGGATTCTGGGGATCAGATTCCAGTCACTAGACTTGGTGACATGTGCTTTTAACTGAGCCACCTCCCTGGCCCCACTACCAGGATTTGGGTCTGAATGTGCACATAATCTATTTGTGGTGCCATGACAGAAACTACCTAGCCTTTAAGTCAGCCTAGACTGACTTCTGATCAGAAAGCAGCTTCCGGCCAGCCTGCATGCTAGGTTGGAGGTATTAGAGGCATCCAGTGGCCACAACTTCCACAGTCACTGGAGCAAATACCTGGCCTGGAAACCCTTTCCACTGGTGTCTGGCCTGACCCCACCCACTCAGTGCATACAGCGGGCACAGTTAAAGCAGCAGCAGTGTGAGAATCTTCTAATCAGAGTGTGGCTCCACTTGGGGGCTCCTGTGGTCAGGAATTGCTGGGATTTAAGTGCTCCTCAGCCTGGCCGCCCACAGATCTGATGTCCTGACTTTGCCATTCAGAAAACAAGCTGCCCCGGGGAAATACAGATTTCAGCCATGACACAGGCACTGGGATTGTCAAGGTTGCTGTTTGCTTCTTCCTGAAGCATGCCATCTCTAAACTGTCTTCTAGACTTGAGTTCTTGAGAGAGAAGTTTAGGGAAACTACCAACTTAGCGGACCCAAGCAAGTGCCAGGAACACACACACACACACACACACACACACACACACACACACACCTCCTTGGAGAAGGGGCCTGGTTAGGTGGTCTTGTTTAACAATCTACTCAAGTGTGGGTGCAGTCCTTTCTTGAAGCCATGTGGCTCTTCTATGAAGTATGTTGTCTGTGTAGGCTTAGTTAAGGAGCACATGGTCATAAATATCCCTACACTTGCATAGGACTGTTACCGTGTACAATTCAGTCTAATGCTCTGTGATGTTGGCCTTGCCAGTTAACTGCTTTGAATTAATTGTCTCTGTAGTCCAGCCCATTCCTCCTCATCCCTTCCATCCCTTCCACCAACCCCTGCCCCATGGTAGTCTTGTCTCATGCAGGATACCTACAGCAGCTCTCCCACTAGGCTGATGGGGGTGAAGAAAAGAACCTCAGGCAGCTTTAAGGAAGCGTGTCTGAACTTTGATTCAGCAAATATTTCGCAGCAGTCACATGGCAGGCCTGTTAGGCCATGAAAAGGCTGAAGGAGCAGGCTCTCAGAAGCAGCTGTACCTCCCACCCACAAACCTTCCTTAGGACCCTCCATTCCGAGAGGTGAGCTAATTCACTCTCCTGCTTAACCCCCAGCACTACCCCACTTCCCGAGCCAGCCCATGGTGCACTTCATGTTCAAGACTCTCATCAATGGTGAGGGTGAGGACTGTAGAATACCTGTAATCACAGCACTCAGCAGGCCGAAGCAAGAGGATCACCACAAGGCCAGCCACACGACATAGTAAGACCCTGTGTAACAAAAACAAAGCAAAGGACAGGACTCTCATTGAGGGCTGGGAATGGGACTCGGTGATAAAGCGCTTGTCTGCTAGACCCAAAGCCCAATCTCTTGCACCTCAAAAGAAAAGAGGGGGTGGGCTGGAGAGCTGATTCAGTGGTGTATATGCAGAGTATATACTGCTCTGACAAGAGAACCCACATCAGGCAGCTGACTTCAGCTCTAACTTCAGCTCCAGGGGATGCAACGCCCTCTCCTTTACTCCTCAGGTACCTCCATTCACATGGACAAACCCGCACATAAACACATAATTAAAATAAACCCAGTTGGGCGTGGCAGTGCACACCTTTCATCCCAGCACCCTGGGAGGCAGAGGCAGGCAGATCCCTATGAGTTCAAGGCCAGCCTGGTGTATGGAAAGAATTCCAAGACGGTTACACAGAGAAACCCTGTCTATAAATAAATAAATAAATAAATAAATAAATAAATAAATAAATAAATAAATAAATACATCTGAGCAGGGCATGATGGTGCATACCTTTATCCACAACACTGGGGAGACAGAGGCAGTTAGGTCGCAAGTTGGAGACCAGATACGACAAGACCTGTCTCCACATTAGCAACAACACAAGTTAACTAAGATCCAGTGGATATGGTGGTGTGCACCATGGTCCCACTCAGGAGGCCGAGGTAGGAGGCCAATGGAGCACAAGATTTTGAGGAAGCTTGGGCAATGTAGCCAGACTTTGTCACAGGCCGTGGGAGGGGGCTCGGGAAGAATTGTGTCGTCTGGCCTGGCTTCATCTCCCCTCTCCTCAGCACCTGTGGAGGCGCTTGAGGCTTCCCACTTTCAGTCAGCGTGGGTCTCCATCAGAACTCTTGGCCTGTATGGGGTTTGGGATTGCTGCCCAAGAGAGGTGGAGAAGCAGAATGGCCCCCACATTAGCTTCCCAGCAGTGCACCTTTGCTCCCTGCTGGTTTGAGGTGTTTGGACGTGGTTCTACGACATCCTGACCCTCTGCGTCCTGGGTGTGAGGTGACCATGATAAACCCTTCCTCAGCAGGCCCTGCCCAGAAAGCGCCTGCTGCAGCCAGCGTTGGAGGATCCAGTGATGTTAACTCGGAGTCAGTACTTCATTTTATGCCACGACTTCCTACTGCCTTTCTCTCTCTAGTTGGCTTACAGACCCTGGAGCTAGCATTCCTACGCCGGCTGGCTTCTCCTCAGGCTTCTGTGGAGTCACACAAGGAGGAATCACTTGCTAGATGTTTACTACCAGAATTTTCCAGGTAATAAACACATGGGCCACTGAGATGGTTCAGCAGGCAAAGGTGCTTGCCTCCAGGCCAGGTGACCTGAGTTCAAACTGGGGGCTAACGTGATGGAAGGAGAGAGCTGTTGCCTAAAGATTGTCCTCTGACCGCCTTACATGAACCGTGGCATTACACACACACACACACACACACACACACACACACACACACACACACACACACACACACTGAAGTTAATAAAAAGCAAAGGGGAGGGCTGGGGCTGTGTTCAGTAGGTAGTGTTGGGCCCCAGGCTACATTCTGGCATTTCTTCTCCACATAGCCGTCAGCACTGTTCTGTTGTTTTGATGACATCTGTTAGACTAAGGTGATGGTAGAGTTTTGCCTTTCCCTGGTAGCTAATTATACTGAGTGCTTTCACGAATTTGTTAGCCACTTGTTTTGTTTTGTTTGTTTGTTTGTTTGTTTGGGTTTTGTAATTTTTTTAAATATATACGAATGGTTTGAATGAGATGTCCCCCATAGTCTTAGGCATCTGAGTACTTTGTCCCCAGTTGGTGACATTGTTTGGGTAGGTTTAGGAGGTATGACCTTGTGGAGGAAATATGTCACTGGGGGTGGGCTTTGAGGTTTCGAACCCCAAGTGGTGCTATTTGAGTGCACTCTGTCTGCCTCCCGCCTGTGGGTGGAGACACGAGCTCCCAGGTGCAGCTCTAGCCACCATGTCTGCGTTCCTGCTGCCATGCTCCTGCCTGTGATGGTGACGGACTCGAACTATAAGCCCAAAATAAACTCATCTATAAGTTGCTTTGGTCATGGTGTTCTATCATAGCAATAGAAAAGTACTAATATGAGTGTTTTGCCTGTGGCGTGTGTGTGTGTGTGTGTGTGTGTGTGTGTGTGTGTGTGTGTACAAGTCTGTCTGTGTGTGCACACACCCATGCTCTATGTGTGTGCCTAGTGCCCAGGGAGTTTAGAAGAGAGTGTCAGATCTCCTGACATTGGAGTTCCAGTGGTGGTTAGTTACTGAATGGGTGCTGGGGACCGAACTCTGGTCCTCTGCAAGAGGAATAAGTGCTGTTAACTGCTGAGCCATCTCTCTAGCCCTGCTTTTTATTTTCTAGAAAGGAAGTTGTGGTTTGGGATTTTTTTTATATGCATTGGTGTTTTGCATCTATGTCTGTGTGAGGGTGTCGGATCTCCTGGGACTGGAGTTACAGACAGTTGTGAGCTGCCATATGAGTGCTGGGTCCTCTGAAAGAGCTGCTAGTGCTCTTAACCACTGAGCCATCTCTTCAGCCCCTGGGTTTTGGGGCTTTGTTTGTTTTGTTTTGTTTTGTTTTGCTTAGTTTTGAGACGGGATTTCACTGTGTAGACGGGATCTCACTGTGTAGCCCAGACTGGCTTCCAACTCACAGTCCTCCTGTCTCAGTCTCCCAAGTGCTAGGATTACAGGCATGTGCCACTATACCCAGCTCTATATCAAAGCCTTGAACAATGGCTCCTGTGTTTATTTTAGTAGTTTCACAGTTTTAGGTCTTACATTTAGAACTTTGATCATTTTGAGCTGGTTTTTGTACCGAGTATTTGATACATTTGATTTTCTTTATTTATTGAAAATGCTGTCCTTTCTCTGTTATTCTTCTTTATGTCTCTGTCACCAGTTGGCTGCAGATATATGCATTTATTTCTGGGATCTCTATTAACAACAGGAAAAGAAAACTCTGAACCAATATCCTAAGGAAGACAGATGCAAAGTATGTACAAAAGCTATAAAATTCAGCAACTTGAGCACTACAGCACACAGAAAGGTCCTTTACTCCGATCAAGCTGAATTTATCCAAGGGCTGCAAGGATGACTCAATGTACGCAAATTGTCTAACAGGATGAAGAATAAAATAATCAGTTCCTTATGAAATACAGTTCAGTGGTAAGAGGTTCGATCTCTAGCACTAGGAAAAAAATACACACAGTCATCTCAAAAGCTGCTGATCTGGGTGGTGGTGGTGGTGGCGGCGGCGGCGGCGGCGGCGGCGGCGGCGGCGGCGGCGGCGCACACCTTTGATCCCAGCACTCAGGAGGCAGAGGCAGGTGGATCTCTGAGTTCAAGGCCAGCCTGGTCTTCAGAGTGAGATCCAAGACAACCAGGGCTATGTAGAGAAACCCTGCCTCAAAAACAACAAAAAGCCATCTGCTGAAAAGTAATTGATACAATCCAATATACCTTGCTATGCAAGCGTGAGGACCTGCATAAACTCCCCAGAACCCATGTGAAAAATCCCGCATAGTGGTACAACACTTGTAACCCCAGCACCGGGAGGCAGAACCAGGTGGGTTTCTGGGGCTCAATGGAAGCCAGCATAGCCTACTTGGTGAGCTCCAGGCCAACAAAAGATCTTGTCTCTAAAACCACTGAGATGACTTCGTGGCTAAGGGCACTTGTAGAGCATGAGGACCTGAGTTCAAATCCCTAGGACCCACATAAACAGCTGGGCATGGCAATGCACACTTGTAATCCCAGAATTAGGGGTAGAAACAGGCAGATCCTGAGATCTCTCTGGCTGGCCAGCCTAGCCAAAACGATGAGATTCTGGAATCAATGAGAAAGAATGGTAGAGAAAAACACCCAAAGCTTTACTCTGGCCCTTGTGTGAATACACATAGGTATGCACACCCGCATCCCATATGTACATGCAACACACACAACCCGAGGTTGACCTCTGGCCTCCTCAAGCATGCACACACACACACACACACACACACACACACACACACACACACAAAGTAGTTGAAAAAAGGAACAAAGCTGGAGGCACTGTGGTATCTGATCTCAACACAGCATAGCAATAGTAACCAGCATAGCACGGGCTTAGTAGGAGAACAGACACTGAGATCAACAGAACAGAGCACCGGGATCCTTTCTCATTTTGTCCCACTGAGGCTTTAAGCCAAGAGGAGTGCTTTCCTCAGCCTGCTTGCTGTTACGGTTGCCTGGGGAGCTTTTAAAAAACATGAATGTCTGAGTTCTTCCTGGGATCGATTACATCAAAACAAAGAGGAGGGTCCTGCCATCGTTTAATTTCTATAAATTCCCCAAGTGGTCTTAAAGCACAGCCAGAGTAAAGAGCCTCTGAGGTGGACCGGTTGAAGATGTTCGCACGTTCTTCAAGAGAGGCCCATCTACTGCTTCGCGGAGGAGCTGAGACATGCTGGGAAGTGATTTCACCTTAACCATGCCAGGAGGGGGGAAGGGGAGAGAGAAGGAGAGGCATGAAAGTGTATCTGTGGGGCTGGGGATGTGGCTCAGTGGTTAAGAGCACTGGCTGCTCTCCCAGAGGACCTGGGTTAAAGTCCCAGCACCCACATGGCAGCTCACAACTGTCTCTAACTCGGTTCCAAGGGATGCAACAGACTCTTCTAGCCTCCACGGACATAGGCATGCACATGCAGGCAAAAATCATACACATAAAACATAAAAGTAAATCAATCTTTTTTCTTTTTTGTTTTTGTTTGTGTGTTTGTTTTTTAAGACAAGGTTTCTCTGTGTAGTGCTGGCTGTCCTGGAACTTGCTTTGTAGACCAGGCTGGCCTCGAACTCCACCTGCCTCTGCCTCCCAGTGCTCTACCAAGCTAGATGAGCAGATCCAATGCCAAAGTGAAGGCATCTGGGTGGACCACAGAGAGTGAGGGCCCCGGGTCTCCAGCCCGAGCAGCCGGGCTTTTGTTCATGGATGACTGGGGAAAACAGGGTAAATGAAAAAGCCAAAAACTGAGCTGGAGAGATGGCTTGATGGGTAAAGTACCCGCTGTGTGATCATGAAGACCTGAGTTCAAATCCCCACCGCCCGCATAAGAAGCCAGGCAGTTCACTAAGGGACCCTGTCTCAAAATATAAGGTGGAAGGCCTTCAGGGCGGCTCAGGTGATGAAGCTGTGCAGGCCGGGCAACCTGAGTTCAACTGAGCCCACGTAAAGATGTAAGGAGAGAACTGACCCCAAAGAGCTGTTCTCTGACCTCCACATGTCCCCTGTGGCACAAGTGCCTACACACATGTCATGTACACACACACACACACACAGTGCGTTGGGGGGGGGAATATCAGCCAAGCATGGTGATGTGCACCTGTAATCTCAGCACTTGGAAAGTTGATGCAGGAGGATAGTGAGTTCAAGACCAGTCTGAAATATACAGCAAAACCATGTTCTAAAACATATGTCCCTAAACCCTAGGAAGAAACCTACTATTGATTTTACTAAGCTGTCATGTTTTCAAACTGCCTTCTAAATATCTTTTAAACACACAGAGAGAGAGAGAGAGAGAGAGAGAGAGAGAGAGAGAGAGAGAGAGAGAGAGAGAGAGAGAGAGGCTTGCACTGCTCTCAGCACTGGCCAGAGAAACTTCTTATATATTTGGTTGTGAGCCTAGCCTTTAACGGCTGAGCCATCTCTCCAGCCCCAGAGAAACTTCTTTTTGCAGTGGGTAGGAGTTAGAGCAGAGACTCATAACTGGTTCAGTGTGGAGACTCAACCCTAAATGTAACATCCACTCCAAACCCCATTTCCTCAAGGCTCAGGGACCATTTTGGAAGAAGAGCAGAAGAATGTAAGAACCGGAGGATGGAGAGGATGCTGTGTAGTGCTCTGCTCTGGACACGGCATACGGATGCACTCAGGAACTCACACAGCTGTCCTTATATGTACTAGATCAAGCCAGTTAAACTCTTAACTTGAGCCGGGAGGTGGAGGCGCACACCTTGGATCCCAGCCTTGGAAGACAGAAGCAGGAGGAGTTCTGTGAGTTCAAGACCAGTCTGGTCTACAGAGCTAGTTAGTTTTAGGACAGCCAAGGCTACACAAAGAAACCCTGTCGCAAAGAAAACAAAACAAAACAAAAAGGAAGGGGTGGTAGAGAAAATTTCAGCTTGGCATCTGGAGAGATGGCTCAGGGGTTATGAGCACTGTTGCTCTTCCAGAAAACACAGGTTTGATCCCCAGCACCCCCATGATGGCTAATAACTGTAACTCCAGTTCCTGGGGACCTGACACCTTTTTCTGACCCTCACAGACACAAAGCATGCAATGGTACACAGACTTACATACAAGCAAAATACTCGTACACATAAACAAGAAATCTTAAATCCAGCATGGACTGTGGAGGCCCCACCCCAGCTGAAGAGACATTGGCAGTTGATGGCTGCTGAGTAAGGGAGAGTCAGTTTTCTTTGGGGGTGTGGCCAACAGTAGATTGCCCATTCTCTGGTGGATGACTCCATACCCATCCTCATATGGTCAACAATAATTGGACCAGTGGGTTATTAAAAAAAAGAAAAAGACATGAAGTTGGGAGGGGATGTGTTGAGAGGAGTTGGGGAGAGCAGTGGGTGGGTATGATCAAAATGCATTGTATAGGGCTGGAGTGATGGCCTAGGGCTTGAGAGCACCCGCTGCTCTTCCAGAGGACCCAGGTTCAATTCCAAGCACTCTCAAGGCAGCTTACAGCTGTCTGTAACTCCAGTTCCTGGAGATCCAATGTCCTCTTCTGGACTCCAAGGACACCAGGCATACATACACACAAAACACATAGCATAAATAAATAAATTTAAAATTTTTACAATGTAAGCATGTATCCAATTCTCAAAGAGTAAATTAAAATAGTATTAAGAAAATAACAACTATGGCCATGGCGTGTGGTGTTTTAGAGTCAGCTGCTCCCACGCCTCCCTTCAGTTATGTCCTTTGGTTCAGGACTGCTTTGGCTCTTCAGGCTCCTTTGTGTCTCCATAGGAATTTTAGCACTGTTTCAGAATGGCTTTTTTTTTTTAGATGTATTTATTTTTTTTATTTTATGTGTATGAGTGATTTACCTGTATGTATATCTGCACATCGTGTAGTTGGGATTTTTTTTTTACTCTTTGCTCTTTAAGAGCCCTCTACCCAGCTCCCAGATAAATACACAGAGACTTATTCTTTCTTATAAATGCCCCACCTTAGCTTGGCTTATTTCCAACCAGCCTTTCTTTCTTTTTTTTTTTTTTTTTTTTTTTGTTAAGATTTATTTTGTTTATTATATAAGCAGTGTTCTTTCTGCAAGTTTGCCTGTAAGCCAGAAGAGGGAATCAGATCTCATTACAGATGGCTGTGAGCCACCATGTGGTTGCTGGGAATCGAACTCAGGACCTCTGGAAGAGCAGTCAGTGCTCGTAACCTCTGAGCCATCTCTTCAGCCCCCATCTAACCAGCCTTTCTTAACTTAAATTATCCCATCTACCTTTTGCCTCTGGGATTTTGCTTTTCTCTATTCTATATACCTTTCTTTACTTCCTACTCCGTAGCTGGCTGGGTGGCTGGGTGGCTGGGTGGCTGGGTGGCTGGGTGGCTGGGTGGCTGGGGTGGCTGCCCCTGGCATCCTCTCTCCTTCTGCTTTTCTCATTCCTCCTCTGCGCTCTCCTCTTCCTTTCTATTCTCTCTGCCTGCCAGCCCCACCTATTTCTCTCTCCTGCCTCGCTATTGGCCGTTCAGCTCTTTATTAGACCAATCAGGTGTATTAAACAGGCAAAGTAACACAGCTTCACAGAGTTAAACAACTGCAACATAAACGAATGCAACACATCTTTGCATCATAAAACAAATATCCTACAGCATAAACGGATGTAACATTTCTTGAACTAATATTCCACAACAGCATCATTTGTATGCATTGCGCCCTTGGAGGTCAGAAGACGGCACTGGATCCCCTGGGACCCGAGTTACAGATGGTTGGGAATCACTGTGTGGGTGCTGGGAATTGAACTCAGGTTCTCTGGAAGAGCAACAGGTCTCTGAACTGCTAAGCCATCTCATGGATCACCATGCCCAATTTATTTTAACTATTCTTTTTTACAATTATTGATTGAGGGATTGGTTTCTGAGTGTGTGTATCTGCACACACATGCCATGGCGTGCATGTGGGGGTTGGAGGACAACTTGCAGGAATAAGTTTTCTCCTTCTACCACGAGCATAACAGGATCAAACTCAGGTCCTCTGGCTTCGGAAGAAGGCCCTTTACCCAACAAACCATACCACGGGCCCTTAATTGTTTTTTTGTTTTGTTTTGTTTTTCGAACCAAGGTTTCTCTGTGTAGTTTTGGTGCCTGTCCTGGATCTCTCTCTCTAGACCGGGCTGGCCTCAAACTCACCTGGCTCTGCCTCCCGAGTGCTGGGATTAAAGGCATGTGCCACCACTGCCCGGCTTTTTTTTTTTTTTTAACCTATGAACATAGTTTATGGATATGCCTCAGTGATAGAGAGCTTGCCTGATGTACAAAGCCCAAGATTCAATCCCCAGCGTTGAAAGGACCTTGTGAGGAAGGTACATCTTAAAATCAAGGAAGTGTAATATTTGCTTGAAATTTGAGTTCCTTCTGAGCTTGAGTTCCTACTTAGTACAAAAAGCAGGCTTTGGATAGGTCTTGGGGATGAGTTTTCTTGCCCGGGGGAGAGCGGGAGCATGGGAAACAGAAGACAACTTGGAATCTGGCAGTGCTCGGCTCACTTGTGAGCAGCTGTGATTCTGAGCGACCCCTCTTCTTGCCTCACTGGGGCGTTCCGGACTTAACATGGGCTTTCCAGACTTACTCTCCGAGCGAGCGGCTGTGAGGCCAAACTGGAGTGCAGGAGGTGGCGCTTGGCGGTGATTTGTGAGGCTGAAGTTGGCCGTCCGCCATCGGTCTGACCCCACCCCTTCACAGCTGCCAGTGGGAGCCTTCTGCTATCCAGGACCTGGATGCAAGGCACAGCCACTGGGAGATGACAGATGCTGGGTGGGGGGAGGACTGTGACTCAGCCTCTGGGATCTTGAGAGAGTGGCGGGTCCTGGGCCATGAGCAAGACAGCATTCCAGAAGCTTCCATCTTGGTGACAGGACTCTGCTTGGCCCCAGCGACTCCTCACCTTCCTGACCCACAAGCTGATCTTCCAGTATGGCCCATTGCTCTGAACCAAGCTTCTCTGACTGTAAGGCCTTTGGTAGGAATGACACATTTTACCAAGCAGCCGGTGATGCAGGTGATACAAACTGCTGACGTCAGAGGACAAACTTGGGAGCCAGTCACACTGTCTACCTCGTTTGAGACAGTGAGAGTCTCTTACTGTTCACCAAAGCGCTTGCCAGGTTAGCTGGCTGGCCAGCGGCATGGATACTCGGCCTCCCATCCTGCGGGCTCTGGCTCCGCTTCTCCTGCTTTTGTGGCAAGCGCTCTCTCCACGGAGCCATTGCCCCATGTTCAACTGGATCTTCGCTGTATGATAAGGATGTTGGTTAGGCACAAACTCCCAGTTCTTGTTTTTGTTTTTCCAGAGAATGAAACTGAAGCCCAGAGAAGTTGTAGGCCTTTCCCAAGGTCACAATGCAAAACTGGAATGCTAATCCTGATCCCACTGACTCACGCCGATGGATCTGGACATTGTCAAAAGAATCAGATTTTCTTTTCCTCTCAAAGGGCTCTCAGTCTAGCAGTGGGGACAGATGTGTAAACAAAAAGTGCCAGTGTGGCCAGGCGGTGGTGGCGCACGCCTTTATCCCAGCACTCGGGAGGCAGAGGCAGGCGGATCTCTGTGAGTTCGAGGCCAGCCTGGTCTACAAAGCGAGATCCAGGACAGCCAGGATTAAACAGAGAAATCATATCTTGGGGGGGAAAATGTGCCAGTGCAAAGAGAGGTAACCTGATGCTGGGTGAGCCCCTAAAAGGCAGAGCAGGAGTGAGCACTGAGGAATGTGAGCTGCCCTTCTGTCCCTCTGATCCAGCACCTACTGTGAGACCAACC